>NW_028263215.1:1922000-2283000 GCF_982192425.1 Myodes glareolus
CTTGCAAGTAGCTTAAGGCACTTTCAAAGGAAAGTGATTTTCTCTGAAAGGACAGCATTTAGAAAGTGAAGCAACACTCCATTCACTTCGCACAGTGAATTGAAGTGTTGGAACAGACTGCTTCTCTTTCAGAGAAATGCATGTGTGTTTCTGTTGAATGCTTGTAAGTAGCTTAACGCACTTTCAAAGGAAAGTGATTTTTTCTGAAAGGACAGCATTTAGAAAGTGAGCCAACACTCCATTCACTTCGCACAGTGAATTGAAGTGTTGGAACAGACTGCTTCTCTTTCAGATTAACGCATGTATGTTTCTTCCTAATGCTTGCAAGTAGCTTAAGGCACTTTCAAAGGAAAGTGATTTTCTCTGAAAGGACAGCATTTAGAAAGTGAAGCAACACTCCATTCACTTCGCACAGTGAATTGAAGTGTTGGAACAGACTGCTTCTCTTTCAGGGAAACGCATGTGAATTTTTTATGAATGCTTGAAAGTAGTTTAAGGCACGTTCAAAGGAAAGTGATTTTCTCTGAAAGAAGAGCATTTAGAAAGTGAAGCAACACTCCATTCACTTCGCACAGTGAATTGAAGTGTTGGAACAGACTGCTTCTATTTCAGAGAAACGCATTAGTGTTTCTTGTGAATGCTTGCAAGTAGCTTAAGGCACTTTCAAAGGAAAGTGATTTTCTCTGAAAGGACAGCATTTAGAAAGTGAAGCAACACTCCATTCACTTCGCACAGAGAATTGAAGTGTTGGAACAAACTGCTTCAATTTCAGAGAAACGCATTAGTGTTTCTTGTGAATGCTTGCAAGTAGCTTAAGGCACTTTGAAAGGAAAGTGATTTTCTCTGAAAGGACAGCATTTAGAAAGTGAAGCAACACTCCATTCACTTCGCACAGAGAATTGAAGTGTTGGAACAGACTGCTTCTCTTTCAGAGAAATTCATGTGAGTTTCTGTTGAATGCTTGTAATTAGCTTAAGGCACTTTCAAAGGAAAGTGATTTTCTCTGAAAGGACAGCATTTAGAAAGTGAAGCAACACTCCATTCACTTCGCACAGAGAATTGAAGTGTTGGAACAGACTGCTTCTCTTTCAGAGAAATGCATGTGTGTTTCTGTTGAATAGTTGTAATTAGCTTAAGGCACTTTCAAAGGAAAGTGATTTTCTCTGAAAGGACAGCATTTAGAAAGTGAAGCAACACTCCATTCACCTTGCACAGTGAATTGAAGTGTTGGAACAGACTGCTTCTCTTTCAGAGAAAAGCATGTGAGTTTCTTCGTAATGCTTGCAAGTAGCTAAGGCACTATCAAAGGAAAGTGATTTTCTCTGAAAGGACAGAATTTAGAAAGTGAAGCAACACTCCCTTCACTTTGCACAGTGAATTGAAGTGTTGGAACAGACTGCTTCTCTTTTAGAAAAATGCATGTGAGTTTCTGTTGAATGCATGTAAGTAGCTTAAGGCACTTTCAAATGAAAGTGATTTTCTCCGAAAGGACAGCATTTAGAAAGTGAAGCAACACTCCACTCACTTCGCACAGTGAATTGAAGTGTTGGAACAGAAAGCTTCTCTTTCAAAAAACGCATGTGAGTTTCTTCCTAATGCTTGCAAGTAGCTTAAGGCACTTTCAAAGGAAAGTGATTTTCTCTGAAAGGACAGCATTTAGAAAGTGAAGCAACACTCCATTCACGTCGCACAGTGAATTGAAGTGTTGGAACAGACTGCTTCTATTTCAGAGAAACGCATTAGTGTTTCTTGTGAATGCTTGCAAGTAGCTTAAGGCACTTTCAAAGGAAAGTGATTTTCTCTGAAAGGACAGCATTTAGAAAGTGAAGCAACACTCCATTCACTTCGCACAGTGAATTGAAGTGTTGGAACAGACTGCTTCTCTTTCAGAGAAATGCATGTGAGTTTCTGTTGAATGCTTGTAAGTAGCTTAAGGCACTTTCAAAGGAAAGTGATTTTTTCTGAAAGGACAGCATTTAGAAAGTGAAGCAACACTCCATTCACTTCGCACAGTGAATTGAAGTGATGGAACAGACTGCTTCTCTTTCAGATTAACGCATGTATGTTTCTTCCTAATGCTTGCAAGTAGCTTAAGGCACTTTCAAAGGAAAGTGATTTTCTCTGAAAGGACAGCATTTAGAAAGTGAAGCAACACTCCATTCACTTCGCACAGTGAATTGAAGTGTTGGAACAGACTGCTTCTCTTTCAGGGAAACGCATGTGAATTTTTTATGAATGCTTGAAAGTAGTTTAATGCACTTTCAAAGGAAAGTGATTTTCTCTGAAAGGACAGCATTTAGAAAGTAAAGCAATACTCCATTCCCTTCGTGCAATGTATTGAAGTGTTGGAACCGACTGCTTCTCTTTCATAGAAACGCATTAGTGTTTCTTGTGAATATTTGCAAGTAGCTTAAGGCACTTTCAAAGGAAAGTGATTTTCTCTGAAAGGACAGCATTTAGAAAGTGAAGCAACACTCCATTCACTTCGCACAGAGAATTGAAGTGTTGGAACAGACTGCTTCTCTTTCAGAGAAATGCATGTGTGTTTCTGTTGAATGCTTGTAATTAGCTTAAGGCACTTTCAAAGGAAAGTGATTTTCTCTGAAAGGACAGCATTTAGAAAGTGAAGCAACACTCCATTCACCTTGCACAGTGAATTGAAGTGTTGGAACAGACTGCTTCTCTTTCAGAGAAACGCATGTGAGTTTCTTCGTAATGCTTGCAAGTAGCTAAGGCACTATCAAAGGAAAGTGATTTTCTCTGAAAGGACAGAATTTAGAAAGTGAAGCAACACTCCCTTCACTTTGCACAGTGAATTGAAGTGTTGGAACAGACTACTTCTCTTTCAGAGAAATGCATGTGAATTTCTGTTGAATGCATGTAAGTAGCTTAAGGCACTTTCAAATGAAAGTGATTTTCTCTGAAAGGACAGCATTTAGAAAGTGAAGCAACACTCCACTCACTTCGCACAGTGAATTGAAGTGTTGGAACAGAAAGCTTCTCTTTCAGAGAAACGCATGTGAGTTTCTTCCTAATGCTTGCAAGTAGCTTAAGGCACTTTCAAAGGAAAGTGATTTTCTCTGAAAGAAGAGCATTTAGAAAGTGAAGCAACACTCCATTCACTTCGCACAGTGAATTGAAGTGTTGGAACAGACTGCTTCTATTTCAGAGAAACGCATTAGTGTTTCTTGTGAATGCTTGCAAGTAGCTTAAGGCACTTTCAAAGGAAAGTGATTTTCTCTGAAAGGACAGCATTTAGAAAGTGAAGCAACACTCCATTCACTTCGCACAGTGAATTGAAGTGTTGGAACAGACTGCTTCTCTTTCAGAGAAATGCATGTGAGTTTCTGTTGAATGCTTGTAATTAGCTTAAGGCACTTTCAGAGGAAAGTGATTTTGTCTGAAAGGACAGCATTTACAAAGTGAAGCAACACTCCATTCACCTTGCACAGTGAATTGAAGTGTTGGAACAGACTGCTTCTCTTTCAGAGAAACGCATGTGAGTTTCTTCCTAATGCTTGCAAGTAGCTTAAGGCACTATCAAAGGAAAGTGATTTTCTCTGAAAGGACAGAATTTAGAAAGTGAAGCAACACTCCCTTCACTTTGCACAGTGAATTGAAGTGTTGGAAGACTGCTTCTCTTTCAGAGAAATGCATGTGAGTTTCTGTTGAATGCTTGTAAGTAGCTTAAGGTACTTTCAAATGAAAGTGATTTTCTCTGAAAGGACAGCACTTAGAAAGTGAAGCAACACTCCACTCACTTCGCACAGTGAATTGAAGTGTTGGAAAAGACAGCTTCTCTTTCAGAGAAACGCATGTGAGTTTCTTCCTAATGCTTGCAAGTAGCTTAAGGCACTTTCAAAGGAAAGTGATTTTCTCTGAAAGAAGACAATTTAGAAAGTGAAGCAACACTCCATTCACTTCGCACAGTGAATTGAAGTGTTGGAACAGACTGCTTCTATTTCAGAGAAACGCATTAGTGTTTCTTGTGAATGCTTGCAAGTAGCTTAAGGCACTTTCAAAGGAAAGTGATTTTCTCTGAAAGGACAGCATTTACAAAGTGAAGCAACACTCCATTCACTTCGCACAGAGAATTGAAGTGTTGGAACAGACTGCTTCTCTTTCAGAGAAATGCATGTGAGTTTCTGTTGAATGCTTGTAATTAGCTTAAGGCACTTTCAAAGGAAAGTGATTTTCTCTGAAAGGACAGCATTTAGAAAGTGAAGCAACACTCCATTCACCTTGCACAGTGAATTGAAGTGTTGGAACAGACTGCTTCTCTTTCAGAGAAACGCATGTGAGTTTCTTCCTAATGCTTGCAAGTAGCTTAAGGCACTATCAAAGGAAAGTGATTTTCTCTGAAAGGACAGAATTTAGAAAGTGAAGCAACACTCCCTTCACTTTGCACAGTGAATTGAAGTGTTGGAACAGACTGCTTCTCTTTCAGAGAAATGCATGTGAGTTTCTGTTGAATGCATGTAAGTAGCTTAAGGCACTTTCAAATGAAAGTGATTTTCTCTGAAAGGACAGCATTTAGAAAGTAAAGCAACACTCCATTCACTTCGCACAGTGAATTGAATTGTTGGAACAGAAAGCTTCTCTTTCAGAGAAAGGCATGTGAGTTTCTTCCTAATGCTTGCAAGTAGCTTAAGGCACTTTCAAAGGAAAGTGATTTTCTCAGAAAGAAGAGCATTTAGAAAGTGAAGCAACACTCCATTCACTTCGCACAGTAAATTGAAGTGTTGGAACAGACTGCTTCTATTTCAGAGAAACGCATTAGTGTTTCTTGTGAATGCTTGCAAGTAGCTTAAGGCACTTTCAAAGGAAAGTGATTTTCTCTGAAAGGACAGCATTTAGAAAGTGAAGCAACACTCCATTCACTTCGCACAGTGAATTGAAGTGTTGGAACAGACTGCTTCTCTTTCAGAGAAATGCATGTGAGTTTCTGTTGAATGCTTGTAAGTAGCTTAAGGCACTTTCAAAGGAAAGTGATTTTTTCTGAAAGGACAGCATTTAGAAAGTGAGCCAACACTCCATTCACTTCGCACAGTGAATTGAAGTGTTGGAACAGATTGCTTCTCTTTCAGATTAACGCATGTATGTTTCTTCCTAATGCTTGCAAGTAGCTTAAGGCACTTTCAAAGGAAAGTGATTTTCTCTGAAAGGACAGCATTTAGAAAGTGAAGCAACACTCCATTCACTTCGCACAGTTAATTGAAGTGTTGGAACAGACTGCTTCTCTTTCAGGGAAACGCATGTGAATTTTTTATGAATGCTTGAAAGTAGTTTAAGGCACTTTCAAAGGAAAGTGATTTTCTCTGAAAGGACAGCATTCAGAAAGTAAAGCAATACTCCATTCCCTTCGTGCAATGTATTTAAGTGTTGGAACCGACTGCTTCTCTTTCATAGAAACGCATTAGTGTTTCTTGTGAATATTTGCAAGTAGCTTAAGGCACTTTCAAATGAAAGTGATTTTCTCTGAAAGGACAGCATTTAGAAAGTGAAGCAACACTCCACTCACTTCGCACAGTGAATTGAAGTGTTGGAAAAGACAGCTTCTCTTTCAGAGAAACGCATGTGAGTTTCTTCCTAATGCTTGCAAGTAGCTTAAGGCACTTTCAAAGGAAAGTGATTTTCTCTGAAAGAAGAGCATTTAGAAAGTGAAGCAACACTCCATTCACTTCGCACAGTGAATTGAAGTCTTGGAACAGACTGCTTCTATTTCAGAGAAACGCATTAGTGTTTCTTGTGAATGCTTGCAAGTAGCTTAAGGCACTTTCACAGGAAAGTGATTTTCTCTGAGAGGACAGCATTTAGAAAGTGAAGCAACACTCCATTCACTTCGCACAGTGAATTGAAGTGTTGGAACAGACTGCTTCTCTTTCAGAGAAATGCATGTGAGTTTCTGTTGAATGCTTGTAAGTAGCTTAAGGCACTTTCAAAGGAAAGTGATTTTTTCTGAAAGGACAGCATTTAGAAAGTGAAGCAACACTCCATTCACTTCGCACAAAGAATTGAAGTGTTGGAACAGACTGCTTCTCTTTCAGAGAAATGCATGTGAGTTTCTGTTGAATGCTTGTAATTAGCTTAAGGCACTTTCAAAGGAAAGTGATTTTCTCTGAAAGGACAGCATTTAGAAAGTGAAGCAACACTCCATTCACCTTGCACAGTGAATTGAAGTGTTGGAACAGACTGCTTCTCTTTCAGAGAAACGCATGTGAGTTTCTTCCTAATGCTTGCAAGTAGCTTAAGGCACTATCAAAGGAAAGTGATTTTCTCTGAAAGGACAGAATTTAGAAAGTGAAGCAACACTCCCTTCACTTTGCACAGTGAATTGAAGTGTTGGAACAGACTGCTTCTCTTTCAGAGAAATGCATGTGAGTTTCTGTTGAATGCTTGTAATTAGCTTAAGGCACTTTCAGAGGAAAGTGATTTTGTCTGAAAGGACAGCATTTAGAAAGTGAAGCAACACTCCATTCACCTTTCACAGTGAATTGAAGTGTTGGAACAGACTGCTTCTCTTTCAGAGAAATGCATGTGTGTTTCTGTTGAATGCTTGTAATTAGCTTAAGGCACTTTCAAAGGAAAGTGATTTTCTCTGAAAGGACAGCATTTAGAAAGTGAAGCAACACTCCATTCACCTTGCACAGTGAATTGAAGTGTTGGAACAGACTGCTTCTCTTTCAGAGAAACGCATGTGAGTTTCTTCCTAATGCTTGCAAGTAGCTTAAGGCACTATCAAAGGAAAGTGATTTTCTCTGAAAGGACAGAATTTAGAAAGTGAAGCAACACTCCCTTCACTTTGCACAGTGAATTGAAGTGTTGGAACAGACTGCTTCTCTTTCAGAGAAATGCATGTGAGTTTCTGTTGAATGCTTGTAATTAGCTTAAGGCACTTTCAGAGGAAAGTGATTTTGTCTGAAAGGACAGCATTTAGAAAGTGAAGCAACACTCCATTCACCTTGCACAGTGAGTTGAAGTGTTGGAACAGACTGCTTCTCTTTCAGAGAAACGCATGTGAGTTTCTTCCTAATGCTTGCAAGTAGCTTAAGGCACTATCAAAGGAAAGTGATTTTCTCTGAAAGGACAGAATTTAGAAAGTGAAGCAACACTCCCTTCACTTTGCACAGTGAATTGAAGTGTTGGAACAGACTGCTTCTCTTTCAGAGAAATGCATGTGAGTTTCTGTTGAATGCTTGTAAGTAGCTTAAGGCACTTTCAAATGAAAGTGATTTTCTCTGAAAGGACAGCACTTAGAAAGTGAAGCAACACTCCACTCACTTCGCACAGTGAATTGAAGTGTTGGAAAAGACAGCTTCTCTTTCAGAGAAACGCATGTGAGTTTCTTCCTAATGCTTGCAAGTAGCTTAAGGCACTTTCAAAGGAAAGTGATTTTCTCTGAAAGAAGACAATTTAGAAAGTGAAGCAACACTCCATTCACTTCGCACAGTGAATTGAAGTGTTGGAACAGACTGCTTCTATTTCAGAGAAACGCATTAGTGTTTCTTGTGAATGCTTGCAAGTAGCTTAAGGCACTTTCAAAGGAAAGTGATTTTCTCTGAAAGGACAGCATTTACAAAGTGAAGCAACACTCCATTCACTTCGCACAGAGAATTGAAGTGTTGGAACAGACTGCTTCTCTTTCAGAGAAATGCATGTGAGTTTCTGTTGAATGCTTGTAATTAGCTTAAGGCACTTTCAAAGGAAAGTGATTTTCTCTGAAAGGACAGCATTTAGAAAGTGAAGCAACACTCCATTCACCTTGCACAGTGAATTGAATTGTTGGAACAGACTGCTTCTCTTTCAGAGAAACGCATGTGAGTTTCTTCCTAATGCTTGCAAGTAGCTTAAGGCACTATCAAAGGAAAGTGATTTTCTCTGAAAGGACAGAATTTAGAAAGTGAAGCAACACTCCCTTCACTTTGCACAGTGAATTGAAGTGTTGGAACAGACTGCTTCTCTTTCAGAGAAATGCATGTGAGTTTCTGTTGAATGCATGTAAGTAGCTTAAGGCACTTTCAAATGAAAGTGATTTTCTCTGAAAGGACAGCATTTAGAAAGTGAAGCAACACTCCACTCACTTCGCACAGTGAATTGAATTGTTGGAACAGAAAGCTTCTCTTTCAGAGAAACGCATGTGAGTTTCTTCCTAATGCTTGCAAGTAGCTTAAGGCACTTTCAAAGGAAAGTGATTTTCTCAGAAAGAAGAGCATTTAGAAAGTGAAGCAACACTCCATTCACTTCGCACAGTAAATTGAAGTGTTGGAACAGACTGCTTCTATTTCAGAGAAACGCATTAGTGTTTCTTATGAATGCTTGCAAGTAGCTTAAGGCACTTTCAAAGGAAAGTGATTTTCTCTGAAAGGACAGCATTTAGAAAGTGAAGCAACACTCCATTCACTTCGCACAGTGAATTGAAGTGTTGGAACAGACTGCTTCTCTTTCAGAGAAATGCATGTGAGTTTCTGTTGAATGCTTGTAAGTAGCTTAAGGCACTTTCAAAGGAAAGTGATTTTTTCTGAAAGGACAGCATTTAGAAAGTGAGCCAACACTCCATTCACTTCGCACAGTGAATTGAAGTGTTGGAACAGACTGCTTCTCTTTCAGATTAACGCATGTATGTTTCTTCCTAATGCTTGCAAGTAGCTTAAGGCACTTTCAAAGGAAAGTGATTTTCTCTGAAAGGACAGCATTTAGAAAGTGAAGCAACACTCCATTCACTTCGCACAGTGAATTGAAGTGTAGGAACAGACTGCTTCTCTTTCAGGGAAACTCATGTGAATTTTTTATGAATGCTTGAAAGTAGTTTAAGGCACTTTCAAAGGAAAGTGATTTTCTCTGAAAGGACAGCATTCAAATAGTAAAGCAATACTCCATTCCCTTCGTGCAATGTATTGAAGTGTTGGAACCGACAGCTTCTCTTTCATAGAAACGCATTAGTGTTTCTTGTGAATATTTGCAAGTAGCTTAAGGCACTTTCAAAGGAAAGTGATTTTCTCTAAAAGGACAGCATTTAGAAAGTGAAGCAACACTCCATTCACTTCGCACAGAGAATTGAAGTGTTGGAACAGACTGCTTCTCTTTCAGAGAAATGCGTGTGTGTTTCTGTTGAATGCTTGTAATTAGCTTAAGGCACTTTCAAAGGAAAGTGATTTTCTCTGAAAGGACAGCATTTAGAAAGTGAAGCAACACTCCATTCACCTTGCACAGTGAATTGAAGTATTGGAACAGACTGCTTCTCTTTCAGAGAAACGCATGTGAGTTTCTTCGTAATGCTTGCAAGTAGCTAAGGCACTATCAAAGGAAAGTGATTTTCTCTGAAAGGACAGAATTTAGAAAGTGAAGCAACACTCCCTTTACTTTGCACAGTGAATTGAAGTGTTGGAACAGACTGCTTCTCTTTCAGAGAAATGCATGTGAGTTTCTGTTGAATGCATGTAAGTAGCTTAAGGCACTTTCAAATGAAAGTGATTTTCTCTGAAAGGACAGCATTTAGAAAGTGAAGCAACACTCCACTCACTTCGCACAGTGAATTGAAGTGTTGGAACAGAAAGCTTCTCTTTCAGAGAAACGCATGTGAGTTTCTTCCTAATGCTTGCAAGTAGCTTAAGGCACTTTCAAAGGAAAGTGATTTTCTCTGAAAGAAGAGCATTTAGAAAGTGAAGCAACACTCCATTCACTTCGCACAGTGAATTGAAGTGTTGGAACAGACTGCTTCTATTTCAGAGAAACGCATTAGTGTTTCTTGTGAATGCTTGCAAGTAGCTTAAGGCACTTTCAAAGGAAAGTGATTTTCTCTGAAAGGACAGCATTTAGAAAGTGAAGCAACACTCCATTCACTTCGCACAGTGAATTGAAGTGTTGGAACAGACTGCTTCTCTTTCAGAGAAATGCATGTGAGTTTCTGTTGAATGCTTGTAAGTAGCTTAAGGCACTTTCAAAGGAAAGTGATTTTTTCTGAAAGGACAGCATTTAGAAAGTGAAGCAACACTCCATTCACTTCGCACAAAGAATTGAAGTGTTGGAACAGACTGCTTCTCTTTCAGAGAAGTGCATGTGAGTTTCTGTTGAATGCTTGTAATTAGCTTAAGGCACTTTCAAAGGAAAGTGATTTTCTCTGAAAGGACAGCATTTAGAAAGTGAAGCAACACTCCATTCACCTTGCACAGTGAATTGAAGTGTTGGAACAGACTGCTTCTCTTTCAGAGAAACGCATGTGAGTTTCTTCCTAATGCTTGCAAGTAGCTTAAGGCACTATCAAAGGAAAGTGATTTTCTCTGAAAGGACAGAATTTAGAAAGTGAAGCAACACTCCCTTCACTTTGCACAGTGAATTGAAGTGTTGGAACAGACTGCTTCTCTTTCAGAGAAATGCATGTGAGATTCTGTTGAATGCTTGTAAGTAGCTTAAGGCACTTTCAAAGGAAAGTGATTATCTCTGAAAGGACAGCATTTAGAAAGTGAAGCAACACTCCATTCACTTTGCACAGTGAATTGAAGTGTTGGAACAGACTGCTTCTATTTCAGAGAAACGCATGTGAGTTTCTTCCTAATGCTTGCAAGTAGCTTAAGGCACTTTCAAAGGAAAGGGATTTTCTCTGAAAGGACAGCATTTAGAAAGTGAAGCAACACTCCATTCACTTCGCACAGTGAATTGAAGTGTTGGAACAGACTGCTTCTCTATCAGAGAAACGCATGTGAGTTTCTGGTGAATACTTGTAAGTAGCTTAAGGCACTTTCAAAGGAAAGTGATTTTCTCTGAAAGGACAGCATTTAGAAAGTGAAGCAACACTCCATTCCCTTAGTGCAGTGAATTGAAGTGTTGGAACAGAGTGCTTCTCTTTCATATAAACGCATTAGTGTTTCTTGTGAATGCTTGCAAGTTGCTTGAGGCACTTTCAAAGGAAAGTGATTTTCTCTGAAAGGACAGCATTTAGAAAGTGAAGGAACACTCCATACACTTTGCACAGTGAATTGAAGTGTTGGAACAGACTGATTCTCTTTCAGAGAAATGCATGTGAGTTTCTGATGAATGCTTGTAAGTAGCTTAAGGCACTTTCAAAGGAAAGTGACTTTCTCTGAAAGGACAGAATTTAGAAAGTGAAGCAACACTCCATTCACTTCGCACATTGAATTGAAGTGTTGGAACAGACTGCTTCTCTTTCAGAGAAACGCATGTGAGTTTCTGTTGAATTCTTGTAAGTAGCTTAAGGCATTTTCAAAGGAAAGTGATTTTCTCTGAAAGGACAGCATTTAGAAAGTGAGGCAACACTCCATTCACTTCACACAGTGAATTGAAGTGTTGGAACAGACTGCTTCCTTTTAGAGAAACGCATGTGAGTTACTTCCTAATGCTTGCAAGTAGCTTAAGGCACTTTCAAAGGAAAGTAATTTTCTCTGAAAGGACAGCATTTAGAAAGTGAAGCAACATTCCATTCACTTCGCACAAAGAATTGAAGTGTTGGAACAGACTGCTTCTCTTTCAGAGAAACGCATATGAGTTTTTTATGAATGCTTGAAAGTAGTTTAAGGCACTTTAAAAGGAAAGTGATTTTCTCTGAAAGGACAGAATTTAGAAAGTGAAGCAACACTTCATTCACTTCGCACAGTGAATTGAAGTGTTGGAACAGACTGCTTCTCTTTCAGAGAAATGCATGTGAGTTTCTGTTGAATGCTTGGAAGTAGCTTAAGGCACTTTCAAAGGAAAGTGATTTTTTCTGAAAGGACAGCATTTAGAAAGTGAGCCAACACTCCATTCACTTCGCACAGTGAATTGAAGTGTTGGAACAGACTGCTTCTCTTTCAGAGAAACGCATGTGAGTTTCTTCCTAATGCTTGCAAGTAGCTTAAGGCACTTTCAAAGGAAAGTGATTTTCTCTGAAAGGACAGCATTTAGAAAGTGAAGCAACACTCCATTCACTTCGCACAGAGAATTGAAGTGTTGGAACAGATTGCTTCTCTTTCAGAGAAATGCATGTGAGTTTCTGTTGAATGCTTGTAAGTAGCTTAAGGCACATTCAGAGGAAAGGGAATTTCTCTGAAAGGACAGCATTTAGAAAGTGAAGCAACACTCCATTCACTTCGCACAGTGAATTGAAGTGTTGGAACAGACTGCATCTCTTTCAGAGAAACGCATGTGAGTTTCTGTTGAATGCTTGAAGGTAGTTTAAGGCACTTTCAAAGGAAAGTGATTTTCTCTGAAAGGACAGCATTTAGAACGTCAGGCAACACTCCATTCACTTCACACAGTGAATTGAAGTGTTGGAACAGACTGCTTCCTTTTAGAGAAACGCATGTGAGTTTCTTCCTAATGCTTGCAAGTAGCTTAAGGCACTTTCAAAGGAAAGTGATTTTCTCTGAAAGGACAGCATTTAGAAAGTGAAGCAACACTCCATTCACTTCGCACAAAGAATTGAAGTGTTGGAACAGACTTCTTCTCTTTCAGAGAAACGCATGTGAGTTTTTTATGAATGCTTGAAAGTAGTTTAAGGCACTTTCAAAGGAAAGTGATTTTCTCTGAAAGGACAGAATTTAGAAAGTGAAGCAACACTCCATTCACTTTGCACAGTGAATTGAAGTGTTGGAACAGACTGCTTCTATTTCAGGGAAATGCATGTGACTTTCTGTTGAATGCTTGTAAGTAGCTTAAGGCACTTTCAAAGGAAAGTGATTATCTCTGAAAGGACAGCATTTAGAAAGTGAAGCAACACTCCATTCACTTTGCACAGTGAATTGAAGTGTTGGAACAAACTGCTTCTCTTTCAGAGAAACGCATGTGAGTTTCTTCCTAATGCTTGCAAGTAGCTTAAGGCACTTTCAAAGGAAAGGGATTTTCTCTGAAAGGACAGCATTTAGAAAGTGAAGCAACACTCCATTCACTTCACACAGAGAATTGAAGTGTTGGAACAGACTACTTCTCTATCAGAAACGCATGTGAGTTTCTGGTGAATGCTTGTAAGTAGCTTAAGGCACTTTCAAAGGAAAGTGATTTTCTCTGAAAGGACAGCATTTAGAAAGTGAAGCAACACTCCATTCCCTTCGTGCAGTGAATTGAAGTGTTGGAACAGAGTGCTTCTCTTTCATATAAACGCATTAGTGTTTCTTGTGAATGCTTGCAAGTTGCTTAAGGCACTTTCAAAGGAAAGTGATTTTCTCTGAAAGGACAGCATTTAGAAAGTGAAGGACCACTCCATACACTTTGCACAGTGAATTGAAGTGTTGAAACAGACTGCTTCTCTTTCAGAGAAACGCATGTGAGCTTTTTGTGAATGCTTGAAAGTAGTTTAAGGCACTTTCAAAAGAAAGTGATTTTCTCTGAAACGACAGAATTTAGAAAGTGAAGCAACACTCCATTCACCTTGCACAGTGAATTGAAGTGTTGGAACAGACTGATTATCTTTCAGAGAAATGCATGTGAGTTTCTGATGAATGCTTGTAAGTAGCTTAAGGCACTTTCAAAGGAAAGTGATTTTCTCTGAAAGGACAGCATTTAGAAAGTGAAGCAACACTCCATTCACTTCGCACATTGAATTGAAGTGTTGGAACAGACTGCTTCTCTTTCAGAGACACGCATGTGAGTTTCTGTTGAATACTTGTAAGTAGCTTAAGGCATTTTCAAAGGAAAGTGATCTTCTCTGAAAGGATAGCATTTAGGAAGTGAGGCAACACTCCATTCACTTCACACAGTGTATTGAAGTTTTGGAACAGACTGCTTCTCTTTCAGAGAAACGCATGTGAGTTTCTTGTGAATGCTTGCAAGTTGCTTAAGGCACTTTCAAAGGAAAGTGATTTTCTCTGAAAGGACAGCATTTAGAAAGTGAAGAAACACTCCCTTCACTTCGCACAGAGAATTGAAGTGTTGGAACAGATTGCTTCTCTTTCAGAGAAATGCATGTGAGTTTCTCTTGAATGCTTGTAAGTAGCTTAAGGCACATTCAGAGGACAGTGATTTTCTCTGAAAGGACAGCATTTAGAAAGTGAAGCAACACTCCATTCACTTCGCACAGTGAATTGAAATGTTGGAACAGACTGCTTCTCTTTCAGAGAAACGCATGTGAGTTTCTTCCTAATGCTTGCAAGTAGCTTAAGGCACTTTCAAAGGAAAATGATTTTCTCTGAAAGGACAGCATTTAGAAAGTGAAGGAACACTCCATACACTTTGCACAGTGAATTGAAGTGTTGAAACAGACTGCTTCTCTTTCAGAGAAACGCATGTGAGCTTTTTGTGAATGCTTGAAAGTAGTTTAAGGCACTTTCAAAGGAAAGTGATTTTCTCTGAAAGGACAGCATTTAGAAAGTGAAGCAACACTCCATTCACTTCGCACAGTGAATTGAAGTGTTGAAAAAGACTGCTTCTCTTTCAGAGAAACGCATGTGAGTTTTTTGTGAATGCTTGAAAGTAGTTTAAGGCACTTTCAAAAGAAAGTGATTTTTTCTGAAACGACAGAATTTAGAAAGTGAAGCAACACTCCATTCACTTCGCACAGTGAATTGAAGTGTTGGAACAGACTGATTATCTTTCAGAGAAATGCATGTGAGTTTCTGATGAATGCTTGTAAGTAGCTTAAGGCACTTTCAAAGGAAAGTGATTTTCTCTGAAAGGACAGCATTTAGAAAGTGAAGCAACACTCCATTCACTTCGCACATTGAATTGAAGTGTTGGAACAGACTGCTTCTCTTTCAGAGAAACGCATGTGAGTTTCTGTTGAATACTTGTAAGTAGCTTAAGGCATTTTCAAAGGAAAGTGATTTTCTCTGAAAGGACAGCATTTAGAAAGTGAGGCAACACTCCATTCACTTCACACAGTGTATTGAAGTTTTGGAGCAGACTGCTTCTCTTTCAGAGAAACGCATGTGAGTTTCTTGTGAATGCTTGCAAGTTCCTTAAGGCACTTTCAAAGGAAAGTGATTTTCTCTGAAAGGACAGCATTTAGAAAGTGAAGAAACACTCCCTTCACTTCGCACAGAGAATTGAAGTGTTGGAACAGATTGCTTCTCTTTCAGAGAAATGCATGTGAGTTTCTGTTGAATGCTTGTAAGTAGCTTAAGGCACATTCAGAGGAAAGTGATTTTCTCTGAAAGGACAGCATTTAGAAAGTGAAGCAACACTCCATTCACTTCGCACAGTGAATTGAAGTGTTGGAACAGACTGCTTCTCTTTCAGAGAAACGCATGTGAGTTTCTTCCTAATGCTTGCAAGTAGCTTAAGGCACTTTCAAAGGAAAATGATTTTCTCTGAAAGGACAGCATTTAGAAAGTGAAGGAACACTCCATACTCTTTGCACAGTGAATTGAAGTGTTGAAACAGACTGCTTCTCTTTCAGAGAAACGCATGTGAGCTTTTTGTGAATGCTTGAAAGTAGTTTAAGGCACTTTCAAAGGAAAGTGATTTTCTCTGAAAGGACAGCATTTACAAAGTGAAGCAACACTCCATTCACTTCGCACAGTGAATTGAAGTGTTGGAACAGACTACTTCTCTTTCAGAGAAATGCATGTGAGTTTCTTGTGAATGCTTGAAAGTTGCTCAAGGCACTTTCAAACAAAAGTGATTTTCTCTGAAAGGACAGCATTTAGAAAATGAAGCAACACTCCATTCACTTCGCACAGTGAATTGAAGTGTTGGAACAGACTGCTTCTCTATCAGAGAAACGCATGTGAGTTTCTGGTGAATGCTTGTAAGTAGCTTAAGGCACTTTCAAAGGAAAGTGATTTTCTCTGAAAGGACAGCATTTTGAAAGTGAAGCAACACTCCATTCACTTCGCACAGTGAATTGAAGTGTTGGAACAGACTGCTTCTATTTCAGAGAAACGCATTAGTGTTTCTTGTGAATGCTTGCAAGTAGCTTAAGGCACTTTCAAACGAAAGTGATTTTCTCTGAAAGGACAGAATTTAGAAAGTGAAGAAACACTCCATTCACTTTGCACAGTGAATTGAAGTGTTGGAAAAGACTGCTTCTCTTTCAGAGAAACGCATGTGAGTTTCTTCCTAATGCTTGCAAGTAGCTTAAGGCACTTTCAAAGGAAAGTGATTTTCTCTGAAAGGACAGCATTTAGAAAGTGAAGCAACACTCCATTCACTTCGCACAGTCAATTGAAGTGTTGGAACAAACTGCTTCTCTTTCAGAGAAACGCATGTGAGTTTCTGGTGAATGCTTGTAAGTAGCTTAAGGCACTTTCAAAGGAAAGTGATTTTCTCTGAAAGGACAGCATTTAGAAAGTGAAGCAACACTCCATTCCCTTCGTGCAGTGAATTGAAGTGTTGGAACAGAGTGCTTCTCTTTCAGAGAAACGCATGTGAGTTTCTTCCTAATGCTTGCAAGTAGCTTAAGGCACTTTCAAAGGAAAGGGATTTTCTCTAAAAGGACAGCATTTGGAAAGTGAAGCACCACTCCATTCACTTCGCACAGTGAATTGAAGTGTTGGAACAGACTGCTTCTCTTTCAGAGAAACGCATGTGAGTTTCTGTTGAATGCTAGTAAGTAGCTTAAGGAACTTTCAAAGGAAAGTGATTTTCTCTGAAAGGACAGCATTTAGAAAGTGAGGCAACACTCCATTCACTTCACACAGTGAATTGAAGTGTTGGAACAGACTGCTTCCTTTTAGAGAAACGCATGTGAGTTTCTTCCTAATGCTTGCAAGTAGCTTAAGGCACTTTCAAAGGAAAGTGATTTTCTCTGAAAGGACAGCATTTAGAAAGTGAAGAAACACTCCATTCACTTCGCACAGTGATTTGAAGTGTTGGAACAGACTGCTTCTCTTTCAGAGAAACGCATGTGAGTTTCTTGTGAATGCTTGCAAGTTGCTTAAGGCACTTTCAAAGGAAAGTGATTTTCTCTGAAAGGACAGCATTTAGAAAGTGAAGAAACACTCCCTTCACTTCGCACAGAGAATTGAAGTGTTGGAACAGATTGCTTCTCTTTCAGAGAAATGCATGTGAGTTTCTGTTGAATGCTTGAAAGTAGTTTAAGGCACTTTCAAAAGAAAGTGATTTTTTCTGAAACGACAGAATTTAGAAAGTGAAGCAACACTCCATTCACTTCGCACAGTGAATTGAAGTGTTGGAACAGACTGATTATCTTTCAGAGAAATGCATGTGAGTTTCTGATGAATGCTTGTAAGTAGCTTAAGGCACTTTCAAAGGAAAGTGATTTTCTCTGAAAGGACAGCATTTAGAAAGTGAAGCAACACTCCATTCACTTCGCACATTGAATTGAAGTGTTGGAACAGACTGCTTCTCTTTCAGAGAAACGCATGTGAGTTTCTGTTGAATACTTGTAAGTAGCTTAAGGCATTTTCAAAGGAAAGTGATTTTCTCTGAAAGGACAGCATTTAGAAAGTGAGGCAACACTCCATTCACTTCACACAGTGTATTGAAGTTTTGGAGCAGACTGCTTCTCTTTCAGAGAAACGCATGTGAGTTTCTTGTGAATGCTTGCAAGTTCCTTAAGGCACTTTCAAAGGAAAGTGATTTTCTCTGAAAGGACAGCATTTAGAAAGTGAAGAAACACTCCCTTCACTTCGCACAGAGAATTGAAGTGTTGGAACAGATTGCTTCTCTTTCAGAGAAATGCATGTGAGTTTCTGTTGAATGCTTGTAAGTAGCTTAAGGCACATTCAGAGGAAAGTGATTTTCTCTGAAAGGACAGCATTTAGAAAGTGAAGCAACACTCCATTCACTTCGCACAGTGAATTGAAGTGTTGGAACAGACTGCTTCTCTTTCAGAGAAACGCATGTGAGTTTCTTCCTAATGCTTGCAAGTAGCTTAAGGCACTTTCAAAGGAAAATGATTTTCTCTGAAAGGACAGCATTTAGAAAGTGAAGGAACACTCCATACTCTTTGCACAGTGAATTGAAGTGTTGAAACAGACTGCTTCTCTTTCAGAGAAACGCATGTGAGCTTTTTGTGAATGCTTGAAAGTAGTTTAAGGCACTTTCAAAGGAAAGTGATTTTCTCTGAAAGGACAGCATTTACAAAGTGAAGCAACACTCCATTCACTTCGCACAGTGAATTGAAGTGTTGGAACAGACTACTTCTCTTTCAGAGAAATGCATGTGAGTTTCTTGTGAATGCTTGAAAGTTGCTCAAGGCACTTTCAAACAAAAGTGATTTTCTCTGAAAGGACAGCATTTAGAAAATGAAGCAACACTCCATTCACTTCGCACAGTGAATTGAAGTGTTGGAACAGACTGCTTCTCTATCAGAGAAACGCATGTGAGTTTCTGGTGAATGCTTGTAAGTAGCTTAAGGCACTTTCAAAGGAAAGTGATTTTCTCTGAAAGGACAGCATTTTGAAAGTGAAGCAACACTCCATTCACTTCGCACAGTGAATTGAAGTGTTGGAACAGACTGCTTCTATTTCAGAGAAACGCATTAGTGTTTCTTGTGAATGCTTGCAAGTAGCTTAAGGCACTTTCAAACGAAAGTGATTTTCTCTGAAAGGACAGAATTTAGAAAGTGAAGAAACACTCCATTCACTTTGCACAGTGAATTGAAGTGTTGGAAAAGACTGCTTCTCTTTCAGAGAAACGCATGTGAGTTTCTTCCTAATGCTTGCAAGTAGCTTAAGGCACTTTCAAAGGAAAGTGATTTTCTCTGAAAGGACAGCATTTAGAAAGTGAAGCAACACTCCATTCACTTCGCACAGTCAATTGAAGTGTTGGAACAAACTGCTTCTCTTTCAGAGAAACGCATGTGAGTTTCTGGTGAATGCTTGTAAGTAGCTTAAGGCACTTTCAAAGGAAAGTGATTTTCTCTGAAAGGACAGCATTTAGAAAGTGAAGCAACACTCCATTCCCTTCGTGCAGTGAATTGAAGTGTTGGAACAGAGTGCTTCTCTTTCAGAGAAACGCATGTGAGTTTCTTCCTAATGCTTGCAAGTAGCTTAAGGCACTTTCAAAGGAAAGGGATTTTCTCTAAAAGGACAGCATTTGGAAAGTGAAGCACCACTCCATTCACTTCGCACAGTGAATTGAAGTGTTGGAACAGACTGCTTCTCTTTCAGAGAAACGCATGTGAGTTTCTGTTGAATGCTAGTAAGTAGCTTAAGGAACTTTCAAAGGAAAGTGATTTTCTCTGAAAGGACAGCATTTAGAAAGTGAGGCAACACTCCATTCACTTCACACAGTGAATTGAAGTGTTGGAACAGACTGCTTCCTTTTAGAGAAACGCATGTGAGTTTCTTCCTAATGCTTGCAAGTAGCTTAAGGCACTTTCAAAGGAAAGTGATTTTCTCTGAAAGGACAGCATTTAGAAAGTGAAGAAACACTCCATTCACTTCGCACAGTGATTTGAAGTGTTGGAACAGACTGCTTCTCTTTCAGAGAAACGCATGTGAGTTTCTTGTGAATGCTTGCAAGTTGCTTAAGGCACTTTCAAAGGAAAGTGATTTTCTCTGAAAGGACAGCATTTAGAAAGTGAAGAAACACTCCCTTCACTTCGCACAGAGAATTGAAGTGTTGGAACAGATTGCTTCTCTTTCAGAGAAATGCATGTGAGTTTCTGTTGAATGCTTGTAAGTAGCTTAAGGCACATTCAGAGGAAAGTGATTTTCTCTGAAAGGACAGCATTTAGAAAGTGAAGCAACACTCCATTCACTTCGCACAGTGAATTGAAGTGTTGGAACAGACTGCTTCTCTTTCAGAGAAACGCATGTGAGTTTCTTCCTAATGCTTGCAAGTAGCTTAAGGCACTTTCAAAGGAAAATGATTTTCTCTGAAAGGACAGCATTTAGAAAGTGAAGGAACACTCCATACTCTTTGCACAGTGAATTGAAGTGTTGAAACAGACTGCTTCTCTTTCAGAGAAACGCATGTGAGCTTTTTGTGAATGCTTGAAAGTAGTTTAAGGCACTTTCAAAGGAAAGTGATTTTCTCTGAAAGGACAGCATTTAGAAAGTGAAGCAACACTCCATTCACTTCGCACAGTGAATTGAAGTGTTGGAACAGACTACTTCTCTTTCAGAGAAATGCATGTGAGTTTCTTGTGAATGCTTGAAAGTTGCTCAAGGCACTTTCAAACAAAAGTGATTTTCTCTGAAAGGACAGCATTTAGAAAATGAAGCAACACTCCATTCACTTCGCACAGTGAATTGAAGTGTTGGAACAGACTGCTTCTCTATCAGAGAAACGCATGTGAGTTTCTGGTGAATGCTTGTAAGTAGCTTAAGGCACTTTCAAAGGAAAGTGATTTTCTCTGAAAGGACAGCATTTAGAAAGTGAAGCAACACTCCATTCACTTCGCACAGTGAATTGAAGTGTTGGAACAGACTGCTTCTATTTCAGAGAAACGCATTAGTGTTTCTTGTGAATGCTTGCAAGTAGCTTAAGGCACTTTCAAACGAAAGTGATTTTCTCTGAAAGGACAGAATTTAGAAAGTGAAGCAACACTCCATTCACTTTGCACAGTGAATTGAAGTGTTGGAAAAGACTGCTTCTTTCAGAGAAACGCATGTGAGTTTCTTCCTAATGCTTGCAAGTAGCTTAAGGCACTTTCAAAGGAAAGTGATTTTCTCTGAAAGGACAGCATTTAGAAAGTGAAGCAACACTCCATTCACTTCGCACAGTCAATTGAAGTGTTGGAACAAACTGCTTCTCTTTCAGAGAAACGCATGTGAGTTTCTGGTGAATGCTTGTAAGTAGCTTAAGGCACTTTCAAAGGAAAGTGATTTTCTCTGAAAGGACAGCATTTAGAAAGTGAAGCAACACTCCATTCCCTTCGTGCAGTGAATTGAAGTGTTGGAACAGAGTGCTTCTCTTTCAGAGAAACGCATGTGAGTTTCTTCCTAATGCTTGCAAGTAGCTTAAGGCACTTTCAAAGGAAAGGGATTTTCTCTAAAAGGACAGCATTTGGAAAGTGAAGCACCACTCCATTCACTTCGCACAGTGAATTGAAGTGTTGGAACAGACTGCTTCTCTTTCAGAGAAACGCATGTGAGTTTCTGTTGAATGCTAGTAAGTAGCTTAAGGAACTTTCAAAGGAAAGTGATTTTCTCTGAAAGGACAGCATTTAGAAAGTGAGGCAACACTCCATTCACTTCACACAGTGAATTGAAGTGTTGGAACAGACTGCTTCCTTTTAGAGAAACGCATGTGAGTTTCTTCCTAATGCTTGCAAGTAGCTTAAGGCACTTTCAAAGGAAAGTGATTTTCTCTGAAAGGACAGCATTTAGAAAGTGAAGCAACACTCCATTCACTTCGCACAAAGAATTGAAGTGTTGGAACAGACTTCTTCTCTTTCAGAGAAACGCATGTGAGTTTTTTATGAATGCTTGAAAGTAGTTTAAGGCACTTTCAAAGGAAAGTGATTTTCTCTGAAAGGACAGTATTTAGAAAGTGAAGCAACACTCCATTCACTTTGCACAGTGAATTGAAGTGTTGGAACAGACTGCTTCTCTTTCAGAGAAATGCATGTGAGTTTCTGTTGAATGCTTGTAAGTAGCTTAAGGCACTTTCAAAGGAAAGTGATTATCTCTGAAAGGACAGCATTTAGAAAGTGAAGCAACACTCCATTCACTTTGCACAGTGAATTGAAGTGTTGGAACAGACTGCTTCTCTTTCAGAGAAACGCATGTGAGTTTCTTCCTAATGCTTGCAAGTAGCTTAAGGCACTTTCAAAGGAAAGGGATTTTCTCTGAAAGGACAGCATTTAGAAAGTGAAGCAACACTCCATTCACTTTGCACAGTGAATTGAAGTGTTGGAACAGACTGCTTCTCTATCAGAAACGCATGTGAGTTTCTGGTGAATGCTTGTAAGTAGCTTAAGGCACTTTCAAAGGAAAGTGATTTTCTCTGAAAGGACAGCATTTAGAAAGTGAAGCAACACTCCATTCCTTTCGTGCAGTGAATTGAAGTGTTGGAACAGAGTGCTTCTCTTTCATATAAACGCATTAGTGTTTCTTGTGAATGCTTGCAAGTTGCTTAAGGCACTTTCAAAGGAAAGTGATTTTCTCTGAAAGGACAGCATTTAGAAAGTGAAGCAACACTCCATTCACTTCGCACATTGAATTGAAGTGTTGGAACAGACTGCTTCTCTTTCAGAGAAACGCATGTGAGTTTCTCTTGAATACTTGCAAGTAGCTTAAGGCATTTTCAAAGGAAAGTGATTTTCTCTGAAAGGACAGCATTTAGAAAGTGAAGCAACACTCCATTCACTTCGCACAGTGAATTGAAGTGTTGGAACAGACTACTTCTCTTTCAGAGAAATGCATGTGAGTTTCTTGTGAATGCTTGAAAGTTGCTCAAGGCACTTTCAAACAAAAGTGATTTTCTCTGAAAGGACAGCATTTAGAAAATGAAGCAACACTCCATTCACTTCGCACAGTGAATTGAAGTGTTGGTACAGACTGCTTCTCTATCAGAGAAACGCATGTGAGTTTCTGGTGAATGCTTGTAAGTAGCTTAAGGCACTTTCAAAGGAAAGTGATTTTCTCTGAAAGGACAGCATTTAGAAAGTGAAGCAACACTCCATTCACTTCGCACAGTGAATTGAAGTGTTGGAACAGACTGCTTCTATTTCAGAGAAACGCATTAGTGTTTCTTGTGAATGCTTGCAAGTAGCTTAAGGCACTTTCAAACGAAAGTGATTTTCTCTGAAAGGACAGAATTTAGAAAGTGAAGCAACACTCCATTCACTTTGCACAGTGAATTGAAGTGTTGGAAAAGACTGCTTCTCTTTCAGAGAAACGCATGTGAGTTTCTTCCTAATGCTTGCAAGTAGCTTAAGGCACTTTCAAAGGAAAGTGATTTTCTCTGAAAGGACAGCATTTAGAAAGTGAAGCAACACTCCATTCACTTCGCACAGTCAATTGAAGTGTTGGAACAAACTGCTTCTCTTTCAGAGAAACGCATGTGAGTTTCTGGTGAATGCTTGTAAGTAGCTTAAGGCACTTTCAAAGGAAAGTGATTTTCTCTGAAAGGACAGCATTTAGAAAGTGAAGCAACACTCCATTCCCTTCGTGCAGTGATTTGAAGTGTTGGAACAGAGTGCTTCTCTTTCAGAGAAACGCATGTGAGTTTCTTCCTAATGCTTGCAAGTAGCTTAAGGCACTTTCAAAGGAAAGGGATTTTCTCTAAAAGGACAGCATTTGGAAAGTGAAGCACCACTCCATTCACTTCGCACAGTGAATTGAAGTGTTGGAACAGACTGCTTCTCTTTCAGAGAAACGCATGTGAGTTTCTGTTGAATGCTAGTAAGTAGCTTAAGGAACTTTCAAAGGAAAGTGATTTTCTCTGAAAGGACAGCATTTAGAAAGTGAGGCAACACTCCATTCACTTCACACAGTGAATTGAAGTGTTGGAACAGACTGCTTCCTTTTAGAGAAACGCATGTGAGTTTCTTCCTAATGCTTGCAAGTAGCTTAAGGCACTTTCAAAGGAAAGTGATTTTCTCTGAAAGGACAGCATTTAGAAAGTGAAGCAACACTCCATTCACTTCGCACAAAGAATTGAAGTGTTGGAACAGACTTCTTCTCTTTCAGAGAAACGCATGTGAGTTTTTTATGAATGCTTGAAAGTAGTTTAAGGCACTTTCAAAGGAAAGTGATTTTCTCTGAAAGGACAGTATTTAGAAAGTGAAGCAACACTCCATTCACTTTGCACAGTGAATTGAAGTGTTGGAACAGACTGCTTCTCTTTCAGAGAAATGCATGTGAGTTTCTGTTGAATGCTTGTAAGTAGCTTAAGGCACTTTCAAAGGAAAGTGATTATCTCTGAAAGGACAGCATTTAGAAAGTGAAGCAACACTCCATTCACTTTGCACAGTGAATTGAAGTGTTGGAACAGACTGCTTCTCTTTCAGAGAAACGCATGTGAGTTTCTTCCTAATGCTTGCAAGTAGCTTAAGGCACTTTCAAAGGAAAGGGATTTTCTCTGAAAGGACAGCATTTAGAAAGTGAAGCAACACTCCATTCACTTTGCACAGTGAATTGAAGTGTTGGAACAGACTGCTTCTCTATCAGAAACGCATGTGAGTTTCTGGTGAATGCTTGTAAGTAGCTTAAGGCACTTTCAAAGGAAAGTGATTTTCTCTGAAAGGACAGCATTTAGAAAGTGAAGCAACACTCCATTCCTTTCGTGCAGTGAATTGAAGTGTTGGAACAGAGTGCTTCTCTTTCATATAAACGCATTAGTGTTTCTTGTGAATGCTTGCAAGTTGCTTAAGGCACTTTCAAAGGAAAGTGATTTTCTCTGAAAGGACAGCATTTAGAAAGTGAAGCAACACTCCATTCACTTCGCACATTGAATTGAAGTGTTGGAACAGACTGCTTCTCTTTCAGAGAAACGCATGTGAGTTTCTCTTGAATACTTGTAAGTAGCTTAAGGCATTTTCAAAGGAAAGTGATTTTCTCTGAAAGGACAGCATTTAGAAAGTGAGGCAACACTCCATTCACTTCACACAGTGTATTGAAGTTTTGGAACAGACTGCTTCTCTTTCAGAGAAACGCATGTGAGTTTCTTGTGAATGCTTGCAAGTTGCTTAAGGCACTTTCAAAGGAAAGTGATTTTCTCTGAAAGGACAGCATTTAGAAAGTGAAGAAACACTCCATTCACTTCGCACAAAGAATTGAAGTGTTGGAACAGATTGCTTCTCTTTCAGAGAAATGCATGTGAGTTTCTGTTGAATGCTTGTAAGTAGCTTAAGGCACATTCAGAGGAAAGTGATTTTCTCTGAAAGGACAGCATTTAGAAAGTGAAGCAACACTCCATTCACTTCGCACAGTGAATTGAAGTGTTGGAACAGACTGCTTCTCTTTCAGAGAAACGCATGTGAGTTTCTTCCTAATGCTTGCAAGTAGCTTAAGGCACTTTCAAAGGAAAATGATTTTCTCTGAAAGGACAGCATTTAGAAAGTGAAGGAACACTCCATACACTTTGCACAGTGAATTGAAGTGTTGAAACAGACTGCTTCTCTTTCAGAGGAACGCATGTGAGCTTTTTGTGAATGCTTGAAAGTAGTTTAAGGCACTTTCAAAGGAAAGTGATTTTCTCTGAAAGGACAGCATTTAGAAAGTGAAGCAACACTCCATTCACTTCGCACAGTGAATTGAAGTGTTGGAACAGACTGCTTCTCTTTCAGAGAAATGCATGTGAGTTTCTTGTGAATGCTTGAAAGTTGCTTAAGGCACTTTCAAACAAAAGTGATTTTCTCTGAAAGGACAGGATTTAGAAAGTGAAGCAACACTCCATTCACTTCGCACAGTGAATTGAAGTGTTGGAACAGACTGCTTCTATTTCAGAGAAACGCATGTGTGTTTCCTGTGAATGCTTTAAAGTAGCTTAAGGCACTTTCAAATGAAAGTGATTTTCTCTGAAAGGACAGCATTTAGAAAGTGAGGCAACACTCCATTCACTTCGCACAAAGAATTGAAGTGTTGGAACAGACTGCTTCTCTTTCAGAGAAACGCATGTGAGTTTTTTATGAATGCTTGAAAGTAGTTTAAGGCACTTTCAAAGGAAAGTGATTTTCTCTGAAAGGACAGAATTTAGAAAGTGAAGCAACACTCCATTCACTTTGCACAGTGAATTGAAGTGTTGGAACAGACTGCTTCTCCTTCAGAGAAATGCATGTGAGTTTCTGTTGAATGCTTGTAAGTAGCTTAAGGCACTTTCAAAAGAAAGTGATTATCTCTGAAAGGACAGCATTTAGAAAGTGAAGCAACACTCCATTCACTTTGCACAGTGAATTGAAGTGTTGGAACAGACTGATTCTCTTTCAGAGAAATGCATGTGAGTTTCTGATGAATGCTTGCAAGTAGCTTAAGGCACTTTCAAAGGAAAGTGATTTTCTCTGAAAGGACAGCATTTAGAAAGTGAGGCAACACTCCATTCACTTCACACAGTGAATTGAAGTGTTGGAACAGCCTGCTTCCTTTTAGAGAAACGCATGTGAGTTTCTTTCTAATGCTTGCAAGTAGCTTAAGGCACTTTCAAAGGAAAGTGATTTTCTCTGAAAGGACAGCATTTAGAAAGTGAAGCAACACTCCATTCACTTCGCACAAAGAATTGAAGTGTTGGAACAGACTTCTTCTCTTTCAGAGAAACGCATGTGAGTTTTTTATGAATGCTTGAAAGTAGTTTAAGGCACTTTCAAAGGAAAGTGATTTTCTCTGAAAGGACAGTATTTAGAAAGTGAAGCAACACTCCATTCACTTTGCACAGTGAATTGAAGTGTTGGAACAGACTGCTTCTCTTTCAGAGAAATGCATGTGAGTTTCTGTTGAATGCTTGTAAGTAGCTTAAGGCACTTTCAAAGGAAAGTGATTATCTCTGAAAGGACAGCATTTAGAAAGTGAAGCAACACTCTATTCACTTTGCACAGTGAATTGAAGTGTTGGAACAGACTGCTTCTCTTTCAGAGAAACGCATGTGAGTTTCTTCCTAATGCTTGCAAGTAGCTTAAGGCACTTTCAAAGGAAAGGGATTTTCTCTGAAAGGACAGCATTTAGAAAGTGAAGCAACACTCCATTCACTTTGCACAGTGAATTGAAGTGTTGGAACAGACTGCTTCTCTATCAGAAACGCATGTGAGTTTCTGGTGAATGCTTGTAAGTAGCTTAAGGCACTTTCAAAGGAAAGTGATTTTCTCTGAAAGGACAGCATTTAGAAAGTGAGGCAACACTCCATTCACTTCACACAGTGTATTGAAGTTTTGGAACAGACTGCTTCTCTTTCAGAGAAATGCATGTGAGTTTCTTGTGAATGCTTGCAAGTTGCTTAAGGCACTTTCAAAGGAAAGTGATTTTCTCTGAAAGGACAGCATTTAGAAAGTGAAGAAACACTCCATTCACTTCGCACAAAGAATTGAAGTGTTGGAACAGATTGCTTCTCTTTCAGAGAAATGCATGTGAGTTTCTGTTGAATGCTTGTAAGTAGCTTAAGGCACATTCAGAGGAAAGTGATTTTCTCTGAAAGGACAGCATTTAGAAAGTGAAGCAACACTCCATTCACTTCGCACAGTGAATTGAAGTGTTGGAACAGACTGCTTCTCTTTCAGAGAAACGCATGTGAGTTTCTTCCTAATGCTTGCAAGTAGCTTAAGGCACTTTCAAAGGAAAATGATTTTCTCTGAAAGGACAGCATTTAGAAAGTGAAGGAACACTCCATACACTTTGCACAGTGAATTGAAGTGTTGAAACAGACTGCTTCTCTTTCAGAGGAACGCATGTGAGCTTTTTGTGAATGCTTGAAAGTAGTTTAAGGCACTTTCAAAGGAAAGTGATTTTCTCTGAAAGGACAGCATTTAGAAAGTGAAGCAACACTCCATTCACTTCGCACAGTGAATTGAAGTGTTGGAACAGACTGCTTCTCTTTCAGAGAAATGCATGTGAGTTTCTTGTGAATGCTTGAAAGTTGCTTAAGGCACTTTCAAACAAAAGTGATTTTCTCTGAAAGGACAGGATTTAGAAAGTGAAGCAACACTCCATTCACTTCGCACAGTGAATTGAAGTGTTGGAACAGACTGCTTCTATTTCAGAGAAACGCATGTGTGTTTCCTGTGAATGCTTTAAAGTAGCTTAAGGCACTTTCAAATGAAAGTGATTTTCTCTGAAAGGACAGCATTTAGAAAGTGAGGCAACACTCCATTCACTTCGCACAAAGAATTGAAGTGTTGGAACAGACTGCTTCTCTTTCAGAGAAACGCATGTGAGTTTTTTATGAATGCTTGAAAGTAGTTTAAGGCACTTTCAAAGGAAAGTGATTTTCTCTGAAAGGACAGAATTTAGAAAGTGAAGCAACACTCCATTCACTTTGCACAGTGAATTGAAGTGTTGGAACAGACTGCTTCTCTTTCAGAGAAATGCATGTGAGTTTCTGTTGAATGCTTGTAAGTAGCTTAAGGCACTTTCAAAAGAAAGTGATTATCTCTGAAAGGACAGCATTTAGAAAGTGAAGCAACACTCCATTCACTTTGCACAGTGAATTGAAGTGTTGGAACAGACTGATTCTCTTTCAGAGAAATGCATGTGAGTTTCTGATGAATGCTTGCAAGTAGCTTAAGGCACTTTCAAAGGAAAGTGATTTTCTCTGAAAGGACAGCATTTAGAAAGTGAGGCAACACTCCATTCACTTCACACAGTGAATTGAATTGTTGGAACAGACTGCTTCCTTTTAGAGAAACGCATGTGAGTTTCTTCCTAATGCTTGCAAGTAGCTTAAGGCACTTTCAAAGGAAAGTGATTTTCTCTGAAAGGACAGCATTTAGAAAGTGAAGCAACACTCCATTCACTTCGCACAAAGAATTGAAGTGTTGGAACAGACTTCTTCTCTTTCAGAAAAACGCATGTGAGTTTTTTATGAATGCTTGAAAGTAGTTTAAGGCACTTTCAAAGGAAAGTGATTTTCTCTGAAAGGACAGTATTTAGAAAGTGAAGCAACACTCCATTCACTTTGCACAGTGAATTGAAGTGTTGGAACAGACTGCTTCTCTTTCAGAGAAATGCATGTGAGTTTCTGTTGAATGCTTGTAAGTAGCTTAAGGCACTTTCAAAGGAAAGTGATTATCTCTGAAAGGACAGCATTTAGAAAGTGAAGCAACACTCCATTCACTTTGCACAGTGAATTGAAGTGTTGGAACAGACTGCTTCTCTTTCAGAGAAACGCATGTGAGTTTCTTCCTAATGCTTGCAAGTAGCTTAAGGCACTTTCAAAGGAAAGGGATTTTCTCTGAAAGGACAGCATTTAGAAAGTGAAGCAACACTCCATTCACTTTGCACAGTGAATTGAAGTGTTGGAACAGACTGCTTCTCTATCAGAAACGCATGTGAGTTTCTGGTGAATGCTTGTAAGTAGCTTAAGGCACTTTCAAAGGAAAGTGATTTTCTCTGAAAGGACAGCATTTAGAAAGTGAAGCAACACTCCATTCCTTTCGTGCAGTGAATTGAAGTGTTGGAACAGAGTGCTTCTCTTTCATATAAACGCATTAGTGTTTCTTGTGAATGCTTGCAAGTTGCTTAAGGCACTTTCAAAGGAAAGTGATTTTCTCTGAAAGGACAGCATTTAGAACGTGAAGCAACACTCCATTCACTTCGCACATTGAATTGAAGTGTTGGAACAGACTGCATCTCTTTCAGAGAAACGCATGTGAGTTTCTGTTGAATGCTTGTAAGTAGCTTAAGGCACTTTCAAAGGAAAGTGATTTTCTCTGAAAATACAGCATTTAGAAAGTGAGGCAATACTCCCTTCACTTCACACAGTGAATTGAAGTGTTGGAACAGACTGCTTCTCTTTCAGAGAAACGCATGTGAGTTTCTTCCTAATGCTTGCTTGTAGCTTAAGGCACTTTCAAAGGAAAGTGATTTTCTCTGAAAGGACAGCATTTAGAAAGTGAAGCAACACTCCATTCACTTCACACAGTGAATTGAAGTGTTGGAACAGAGTGCTTTTCTTTCAGAGAAACGCATGTGAGCTTCTTCCTAATGCTTGCAAGTAGCTTAAGGCACTTTCAAAGGAAAGTGATTTTCTCTGAAAGGACAGCATTTAGAAAGTGAAGCAACACTCCATTCACTTTGCACAGTGAATTGAAGTGTTGGAACAGACTGCTTCTCTTTCAGAGAAACGCATGTGAGTTTCTTCCTAATGCTTGCAAGTAGCTTAAGGCACTTTCAAAGGAAAGTGATTTTCTCTGAAAGGACAGCATTTAGAAAGTGAAGTAACACTCCATTCACTTTGCACAGTGAATTGAAGTGTTGGAACAGACTGCTTCTCTATCAGAAACGCATGTGAGTTTCTGGTGAATGCTTGTAAGTAGCTTAAGGCACTTTCAAAGGAAAGTGATTTTCTCTGAAAGGACAGCATTTAGAAAGTGAGGCAACACTCCATTCACTTCACACAGTGTATTGAAGTTTTGGAACAGACTGCTTCTCTTTCAGAGAAACGCATGTGAGTTTCTTGTGAATGCTTGCAAGTTGCTTAAGGCACTTTCAAAGGAAAGTGATTTTCTCTGAAAGGACAGCATTTAGAAAGTGAAGAAACACTCCATTCACTTCGCACAAAGAATTGAAGTGTTGGAACAGATTGCTTCTCTTTCAGAGAAATGCATGTGAGTTTCTGTTGAATGCTTGTAAGTAGCTTAAGGCACATTCAGAGGAAAGTGATTTTCTCTGAAAGGACAGCATTTAGATAGTGAAGCAACACTCCATTCACTTCGCACAGTGAATTGAAGTGTTGGAACAGACTGCTTCTCTTTCAGAGAAACGCATGTGAGTTTCTTCCTAATGCTTGCAAGTAGCTTAAGGCACTTTCAAAGGAAAATGATTTTCTCGGAAAGGACAGCATTTAGAAAGTGAAGGAACACTCCATACACTTTGCACAGTGAATTGAAGTGTTGAAACAGACTGCTTCTCTTTCAGAGGAACGCATGTGAGCTTTTTGTGAATGCTTGAAAGTAGTTTAAGGCACTTTCAAAGGAAAGTGATTTTCTCTGAAAGGACAGCATTTAGAAAGTGAAGCAACACTCCATTCACTTCGCACAGTGAATTGAAGTGTTGGAACAGACTGCTTCTCTTTCAGAGAAATGCATGTGAGTTTCTTGTGAATGCTTGAAAGTTGCTTAAGGCACTTTCAAACAAAAGTGATTTTCTCTGAAAGGACAGGATTTAGAAAGTGAAGCAACACTCCATTCACTTCGCACAGTGAATTGAAGTGTTGGAACAGACTGCTTCTATTTCAGAGAAACGCATGTGTGTTTCCTGTGAATGCTTTAAAGTAGCTTAAGGCACTTTCAAATGAAAGTGATTTTCTCTGAAAGGACAGCATTTAGAAAGTGAGGCAACACTCCATTCACTTCGCACAAAGAATTGAAGTGTTGGAACAGACTGCTTCTCTTTCAGAGAAACGCATGTGAGTTTTTTATGAATGCTTGAAAGTAGTTTAAGGCACTTTCAAAGGAAAGTGATTTTCTCTGAAAGGACAGAATTTAGAAAGTGAAGCAACACTCCATTCACTTTGCACAGTGAATTGAAGTGTTGGAACAGACTGCTTCTCTTTCAGAGAAATGCATGTGAGTTTCTGTTGAATGCTTGTAAGTAGCTTAAGGCACTTTCAAAAGAAAGTGATTATCTCTGAAAGGACAGCATTTAGAAAGTGAAGCAACACTCCATTCACTTTGCACAGTGAATTGAAGTGTTGGAACAGACTGATTCTCTTTCAGAGAAATGCATGTGAGTTTCTGATGAATGCTTGCAAGTAGCTTAAGGCACTTTCAAAGGAAAGTGATTTTCTCTGAAAGGACAGCATTTAGAAAGTGAGGCAACACTCCATTCACTTCACACAGTGAATTGAAGTGTTGGAACAGACTGCTTCCTTTTAGAGAAACGCATGTGAGTTTCTTCCTAATGCTTGCAAGTAGCTTAAGGCACTTTCAAAGGAAAGTGATTTTCTCTGAAAGGACAGCATTTAGAAAGTGAAGCAACACTCCATTCACTTCGCACAAAGAATTGAAGTGTTGGAACAGACTTCTTCTCTTTCAGAGAAACGCATGTGAGTTTTTTATGAATGCTTGAAAGTAGTTTAAGGCACTTTCAAAGGAAAGTGATTTTCTCTGAAAGGAGAGTATTTAGAAAGTGAAGCAACACTCCATTCACTTTGCACAGTGAATTGAAGTGTTGGAACAGACTGCTTCTCTTTCAGAGAAATGCATGTGAGTTTCTGTTGAATGCTTGTAAGTAGCTTAATGCACTTTCAAAGGAAAGTGATTATCTCTGAAAGGACAGCATTTAGAAAGTGAAGCAACACTCCATTCACTTTGCACAGTGAATTGAAGTGTTGGAACAGACTGCTTCTCTTTCAGAGAAACGCATGTGAGTTTCTTCCTAATGCTTGCAAGTAGCTTAAGGCACTTTCAAAGGAAAGGGATTTTCTCTGAAAGGACAGCATTTAGAAAGTGAAGCAACACTCCATTCACTTTGCACAGTGAATTGAAGTGTTGGAACAGACTGCTTCTCTATCAGAAACGCATGTGAGTTTCTGGTGAATGCTTGTAAGTAGCTTAAGGCACTTTCAAAGGAAAGTGATTTTCTCTGAAAGGACAGCATTTAGAAAGTGAAGCAACACTCCATTCCTTTCGTGCAGTGAATTGAAGTGTTGGAACAGAGTGCTTCTCTTTCATATAAACGCATTAGTGTTTCTTGTGAATGCTTGCAAGTTGCTTAAGGCACTTTCAAAGGAAAGTGATTTTCTCTGAAAGGACAGTATTTAGAAAGTGAAGGAACACTCCATACACTTTGCACAGTGAATTGAAGTGTTGAAACAGACTGCTTCTCTTTCAGAGAAACGCATGTGAGCTTTTTGTGAATGCTTGAAAGTAGTTTAAGGCACTTTCAAAAGAAAGTGATTTTCTCTGAAACGACAGAATTTAGAAAGTGAAGCAACACTCCATTCACTTCGCACAGTGAATTGAAGTGTTGGAACAGACTGATTCTCTTTCAGAGAAATGCATGTGAGTTTCTGATGAATGCTTGTAAGTAGCTTAAGGCACTTTCAAAGGAAAGTGATTTTCTCTGAAAGGACAGCATTTAGAAAGTGAAGCAACACTCCATTCACTTCGCACATTGAATTGAAGTGTTGGAACAGACTGCTTCTCTTTCAGAGAAACGCATGTGAGTTTCTGTTGAATACTTGCAAGTAGCTTAAAGCATTTTCAAAGGAAAGTGATTTTCTCTGAAAGGACAGCATTTAGAAAGTGAGGCAACACTCCATTCACTTCACACAGTGTATTGAAGTTTTGGAACAGACTGCTTCTCTTTCAGAGAAACGCATGTGAGTTTCTTGTGAATGCTTGCAAGTTGCTTAAGGCACTTTCAAAGGAAAGTGATTTTCTCTGAAAGGACAGCATTTAGAAAGTGAAGAAACACTCCATTCACTTCGCACAAAGAATTGAAGTGTTGGAACAGATTGCTTCTCTTTCAGAGAAATGCATGTGAGTTTCTGTTGAATGCTTGTAAGTAGCTTAAGGCACATTCAGAGGAAAGTGATTTTCTCTGAAAGGACAGCATTTAGAAAGTGAAGCAACACTCCATTCACTTCGCACAGTGAATTGAAGTGTTGGAACAGACTGCTTCTCTTTCAGAGAATCGCATGTGAGTTTCTTCCTAATGCTTGCAAGTAGCTTAAGGCACTTTCAAAGGAAAATGATTTTCTCTGAAAGGACAGCATTTAGAAAGTGAAGGAACACTCCATACACTTTGCACAGTGAATTGAAGTGTTGAAACAGACTGCTTCTCTTTCAGAGGAACGCATGTGAGCTTTTTGTGAATGCTTGAAAGTAGTTTAAGGCACTTTCAAAGGAAAGTGATTTTCTCTGAAAGGACAGCATTTAGAAAGTGAAGCAACACTCCATTCACTTCGCACAGTGAATTGAAGTGTTGGAACAGACTGCTTCTCTTTCAGAGAAATGCATGTGAGTTTCTTGTGAATGCTTGAAAGTTGCTTAAGGCACTTTCAAACAAAAATTGATTTTCTCTGAAAGGACAGGATTTAGAAAGTGAAGCAACACTCCATTCACTTCGCACAGTGAATTGAAGTGTTGGAACAGACTGCTTCTATTTCAGAGAAACGCATGTGTGTTTCCTGTGAATGCCTTAAAGTAGCTTAAGGCACTTTCAAATGAAAGTGATTTTCTCTGAAAGGACAGCATTTAGAAAGTGAGGCAACACTCCATTCACTTCGCACAAAGAATTGAAGTGTTGGAACAGACTGCTTCTCTTTCAGAGAAACGCATGTGAGTTTTTTATGAATGCTTGAAAGTAGTTTAAGGCACTTTCAAAGGAAAGTGATTTTCTCTGAAAGGACAGAATTTAGAAAGTGAAGCAACACTCCATTCACTTTGCACAGTGAATTGAAGTGTTGGAACAGACTGCTTCTCTTTCAGAGAAATGCATGTGAGTTTCTGTTGAATGCTTGTAAGTAGCTTAAGGCACTTTCAAAAGAAAGTGATTATCTCTGAAAGGACAGCATTTAGAAAGTGAAGCAACACTCCATTCACTTTGCACAGTGAATTGAAGTGTTGGAACAGACTGCTTCTCTTTCAGAGAAACGCATGTGAGTTTCTTCCTAATGCTTGCAAGTAGCTTAAGGCACTATCAAAGGAAATTGATTTTCTCTGAAAGGACAGAATTTAGAAAGTGAAGCAACACTCCATTCACTTTGCACAGTGAATTGAAGTGTTGGAACAGACTGCTTCTCTTTCAGAGAAATGCATGTGAGTTTCTGTTGAATGCTTGTAAGTAGCTTAAGGCACTTTCAAAGGAAAGTGATTTTCTCTGAAAGGACAGCATTTAGAACGTGAAGCAACACTCCATTCACTTCGCACATTGAATTGAAGTGTTGGAACAGACTGCATCTCTTTCAGAGAAACGCATGTGAGTTTCTGTTGAATGCTTGTAAGTAGCTTAAGGCACTTTCAAAGGAAAGTGATTTTCTCTGAAAATACAGCATTTAGAAAGTGAGGCAATACTCCCTTCACTTCACACAGTGAATTGAAGTGTTGGAACAGACTGCTTCTCTTTCAGAGAAACGCATGTGAGTTTCTTCCTAATGCTTGCTTGTAGCTTAAGGCACTTTCAAAGGAAAGTGATTTTCTCTGAAAGGACAGCATTTAGAAAGTGAAGCAACACTCCATTCACTTCACACAGTGAATTGAAGTGTTGGAACAGAGTGCTTTTCTTTCAGAGAAACGCATGTGAGTTTCTTCCTAATGCTTGCAAGTAGCTTAAGGCACTTTCAAAGGAAAGTGATTTTCTCTGAAAGGACAGCATTTAGAAAGTGAAGTAACACTCCATTCACTTTGCACAGTGAATTGAAGTGTTGGAACAGACTGCTTCTCTATCAGAAACGCATGTGAGTTTCTGGTGAATGCTTGTAAGTAGCTTAAGGCACTTTCAAAGGAAAGTGATTTTCTCTGAAAGGACAGCATTTACTAAGTGAGGCAACACTCCATTGACTTCACACAGTGTATTGAAGTTTTGGAACAGACTGCTTCTCTTTCAGAGAAACGCATGTGAGTTTCTTGTGAATGCTTGCAAGTTGCTTAAGGCACTTTCAAAGGAAAGTGATTTTCTCTGAAAGGACAGCATTTAGAAAGTGAAGAAACACTCCATTCACTTCGCACAAAGAATTGAAGTGTTGGAACAGATTGCTTCTCTTTCAGAGAAATGCATGTGAGTTTCTGTTGAATGCTTGTAAGTAGCTTAAGGCACATTCAGAGGAAAGTGATTTTCTCTGAAAGGACAGCATTTAGAAAGTGAAGCAACACTCCATTCACTTCGCACAGTGAATTGAAGTGTTGGAACAGACTGCTTCTCTTTCAGAGAAACGCATGTGAGTTTCTTCCTAATGCTTGCAAGTAGCTTAAGGCACTTTCAAAGGAAAATGATTTTCTCGGAAAGGACAGCATTTAGAAAGTAATGGAACACTCCATACACTTTGCACAGTGAATTGAAGTGTTGAAACAGACTGCTTCTCTTTCAGAGGAACGCATGTGAGCTTTTTGTGAATGCTTGAAAGTAGTTTAAGGCACTTTCAAAGGAAAGTGATTTTCTCTGAAAGGACAGCATTTAGAAAGTGAAGCAACACTCCATTCACTTCGCACAGTGAATTGAAGTGTTGGAACAGACTGCTTCTATTTCAGAGAAACGCATGTGTGTTTCCTGTGAATGCTTTAAAGTAGCTTAAGGCACTTTCAAATGAAAGTGATTTTCTCTGAAAGGACAGCATTTAGAAAGTGAGGCAACACTCCATTCACTTCGCACAAAGAATTGAAGTGTTGGAACAGACTGCTTCTCTTTCAGAGAAACGCATGTGAGTTTTTTATGAATGCTTGAAAGTAGTTTAAGGCACTTTCAAAGGAAAGTGATTTTCTCTGAAAGGACAGAATTTAGAAAGTGAAGCAACACTCCATTCACTTTGCACAGTGAATTGAAGTGTTGGAACAGACTGCTTCTCTTTCAGAGAAATGCATGTGAGTTTCTGTTGAATGCTTGTAAGTAGCTTAAGGCACTTTCAAAAGAAAGTGATTATCTCTGAAAGGACAGCATTTAGAAAGTGAAGCAACACTCCATTCACTTTGCACAGTGAATTGAAGTGTTGGAACAGACTGATTCTCTTTCAGAGAAATGCATGTGATTTTCTGATGAATGCTTGCAAGTAGCTTAAGGCACTTTCAAAGGAAAGTGATTTTCTCTGAAAGGACAGCATTTAGAAAGTGAGGCAACACTCCATTCACTTCACACAGTGAATTGAAGTGTTGGAACAGACTGCTTCCTTTTAGAGAAACGCATGTGAGTTTCTTCCTAATGCTTGCAAGTAGCTTAAGGCACTTTCAAAGGAAAGTGATTTTCTCTGAAAGGACAGCATTTAGAAAGTGAAGCAACACTCCATTCACTTCGCACAGTAAATTGAAGTGTTGTAACAGACTTCTTCTCTTTCAGAGAAACGCATGTGAGTTTTTTATGAATGCTTGAAAGTAGTTTAAGGCACTTTCAAAGGAAAGTGATTTTCTCTGAAAGGAGAGTATTTAGAAAGTGAAGCAACACTCCATTCACTTTGCACAGTGAATTGAAGTGTTGGAACAGACTGCTTCTCTTTCAGAGAAATGCATGTGAGTTTCTGTTGAATGCTTGTAAGTAGCTTAAGGCACTTTCAAAGGAAAGTGATTATCTCTGAAAGGACAGCATTTAGAAAGTGAAGCAACACTCCATTCACTTTGCACAGTGAATTGAAGTGTTGGAACAGACTGCTTCTCTTTCAGAGAAACGCATGTGAGTTTCTTCCTAATGCTTGCAAGTAGCTTAAGGCACTTTCAAAGGAAAGGGATTTTCTCTGAAAGGACAGCATTTAGAAAGTGAAGCAACACTCCATTCACTTTGCACAGTGAATTGAAGTGTTGGAACAGACTGCTTCTCTATCAGAAACGCATGTGAGTTTCTGGTGAATGCTTGTAAGTAGCTTAAGGCACTTTCAAAGGAAAGTGATTTTCTCTGAAAGGACAGCATTTAGAAAGTGAAGCAACACTCCATTCCTTTCGTGCAGTGAATTGAAGTGTTGGAACAGAGTGCTTCTCTTTCATATAAACGCATTAGTGTTGCTTGTGAATGCTTGCAAGTTGCTTAAGGCACTTTCAAAGGAAAGTGATTTTCTCTGAAAGGACAGCATTTAGAAAGTGAAGCAACACTCCATTCACTTTGCACAGTGAATTGAAGTGTTGGAACAGACTGCTTCTCTTTCAGAGAAATGCATGTGAGTTTCTGTTGAATGCTTGTAAGTAGCTTAAGGCACTTTCAAAAGAAAGTGATTATCTCTGAAAGGACAGCATTTAGAAAGTGAAGCAACACTCCATTCACTTTGCACAGTGAATTGAAGTGTTGGAACAGACTGCTTCTCTTTCAGAGAAATGCATGTGAGTTTCTGTTGAATGCTTGTAAGTAGCTTAAGGCACTTTCAAAAGAAAGTGATTATCTCTGAAAGGACAGCATTTAGAAAGTGAAGCAACACTCCATTCACTTTGCACAGTGAATTGAAGTGTTGGAACAGACTGATTCTCTTTCAGAGAAATGCATGTGATTTTCTGATGAATGCTTGCAAGTAGCTTAAGGAACTTTCAAAGGAAAGTGATTTTCTCTGAAAGGACAGCATTTAGAAAGTGAGGCAACACTCCATTCACTTCACACAGTGAATTGAAGTGTTGGAACAGACTGCTTCCTTTTAGAGAAACGCATGTGAGTTTCTTCCTAATGCTTGCAAGTAGCTTAAGGCACTTTCAAAGGAAAGTGATTTTCTCTGAAAGGACAGCATTTAGAAAGTGAAGCAACACTCCATTCACTTCGCACAGTAAATTGAAGTGTTGTAACAGACTTCTTCTCTTTCAGAGAAACGCATGTGAGTTTTTTATGAATGCTTGAAAGTAGTTTAAGGCACTTTCAAAGGAAAGTGATTTTCTCTGAAAGGAGAGTATTTAGAAAGTGAAGCAACACTCCATTCACTTTGCACAGTGAATTGAAGTGTTGGAACAGACTGCTTCTCTTTCAGAGAAATGCATGTGAGTTTCTGTTGAATGCTTGTAAGTAGCTTAAGGCACTTTCAAAGGAAAGTGATTATCTCTGAAAGGACAGCATTTAGAAAGTGAAGCAACACACCATTCACTTTGCACAGTGAATTGAAGTGTTGGAACAGACTGCTTCTCTTTCAGAGAAACGCATGTGAGTTTCTTCCTAATGCTTGCAAGTAGCTTAAGGCACTTTCAAAGGAAAGGGATTTTCTCTGAAAGGACAGCATTTAGAAAGTGAAGCAACACTCCATTCACTTTGCACAGTGAATTGAAGTGTTGGAACAGACTGCTTCTCTATCAGAAACGCATGTGAGTTTCTGGTGAATGCTTGTAAGTAGCTTAAGGCACTTTCAAAGGAAAGTGATTTTCTCTGAAAGGACAGCATTTAGAAAGTGAAGCAACACTCCATTCCTTTCGTGCAGTGAATTGAAGTGTTGGAACAGAGTGCTTCTCTTTCATATAAACGCATTAGTGTTGCTTGTGAATGCTTGCAAGTTGCTTAAGGCACTTTCAAAGGAAAGTGATTTTCTCTGAAAGGACAGCATTTAGAAAGTGAAGGAACACTCCATACACTTTGCACAGTGAATTGAAGTGTTGAAACAGACTGCTTCTCTTTCAGAGAAACGCATGTGAGCTTTTTGTGAATGCTTGAAAGTAGTTTAAGGCACTTTCAAAAGAAAGTGATTTTCTCTGAAACGACAGAATTTAGAAAGTGAAGCAACACTCCATTCACTTCGCACAGTGAATTGAAGTGTTGGAACAGACTGATTCTCTTTCAGAGAAATGCATGTGAGTTTCTGATGAATGCTTGTAAGTAGCTTAAGGCACTTTCAAAGGAAAGTGATTTTCTCTGAAAGGACAGCATTTAGAAAGTGAAGCAACACTCCATTCACTTCGCACATTGAATTGAAGTGTTGGAACAGACTGCTTCTCTTTCAGAGAAACGCATGTGAGTTTCTGTTGAATACATGCAAGTAGCTTAAGGCATTTTCAAAGGAAAGTGATTTTCTCTGAAAGGACAGCATTTAGAAAGTGAGGCAACACTCCATTCACTTCACACAGTGTATTGAAGTTTTGGAACAGACTGCTTCTCTTTCAGAGAAACGCATGTGAGTTTCTTGTGAATGCTTGCAAGTTGCTTAAGGCACTTTCAAAGGAAAGTGATTTTCTCTGAAAGGACAGCATTTAGAAAGTGAAGAAACACTCCATTCACTTCGCACAAAGAATTGAAGTGTTGGAACAGATTGCTTCTCTTTCAGAGAAATGCATGTGAGTTTCTGTTGAATGCTTGTAAGTAGCTTAAGGCACATTCAGAGGAAAGTGATTTTCTCTGAAAGGACAGCATTTAGAAAGTGAAGCAACACTCCATTCACTTCGCACAGTGAATTGAAGTGTTGGAACAGACTGCTTCTCTTTCAGAGAATCGCATGTGAGTTTCTATCTAATGCTTGCAAGTAGCTTAAGGCACTTTCAAAGGAAAATGATTTTCTCTGAAAGGACAGCTGTTAGAAAGTGAAGGAACACTCCATACACTTTGCACAGTGAATTGAAGTGTTGAAACAGACTGCTTCTCTTTCAGAGGAACGCATGTGAGCTTTTTGTGAATGCTTGAAAGTAGTTTAAGGCACTTTCAAAGAAAGTGATTTTCTCTGAAAGGACAGCATTTAGAAAGTGAAGCAACACTCCATTCACTTCGCACAGTGAATTGAAGTGTTGGAACAGATTGCTTCTCTTTCAGAGAAATGCATGTGAGTTTCTGCTGAATGCTTGTAAGTAGCTTAAGGCACATTCAGAAGAAAGTGATTTTCTCTGAAAGGACAGCATTTAGAAAGTGAAGCAACACTCCATTCACTTCGCACAGTGAATTGAAGTGTTGGAACAGACTGCTTCTCTTTCAGAGAAACGCATGTGAGTTTCTCCCTAATGCTTGCAAGTAGCTTAAGGCACTTTCAAAGGAAAGGGATTTTCTCTGAAAGGACAGCATTTAGAAAGTGAAGCAACACTCCATTCACTTCGCACAGTGAATTGAAGTGTTGGAACAGACTGCTTCTCTTTCAGAGAAACGCATGTGAGTTTCTGGTGAATGCTTGTAAGTAGCTTAAGGCACTTTCAAAGGAAAGTGATTTTCTCTGAAAGGACAGCATTTAGAAAGTGAAGCAAAACTCCATTCCCTTCGTGCAGTGAATTGAAGTGTTGGAACAGAGTGCTTCTCTTTCATATAAACGCGTTAGTGTTTCTTGTGAATGCTTGCAAATTGCTTAAGGCACTTTCAAAGGAAAGTGATTTTCTCTGAAAGGACAGCATTTAGAAAGTGAAGGAACACTCCATACACTTTGCACAGTGAATTGAAGTGTTGAAACAGACTGATTCTCTTTCAGAGAAATGCATGTGAGTTTCTGATGAATGCTTGTAAATAGCTTAAGGCACTTTCAAAGGAAAGTGATTTTCTCTGAAAGGACAGAATTTAGAAAGTGAAGCAACACTCCATTCACTTCGCACATTAAATTGAAGTGTTGGAAGAGACTGCTTCTCTTTCAGAGAAACGCATGTGAGTTTCTGTTGAATGCTTGTAAGTAGCTTAAGACATTTTCAAAGGAAAGTGATTTTCTCTGAAAGGACAGCATTTAGAAAGTGAGGCAACACTCCATTCACTTCACACAGTGTATTGAAGTTTTGGAACAGACTGCTTCTCTTTCAGAGAAACGCATTAGTGTTTCTTGTGAATGCTTGCAAGTAGCTTAAGGCACTTTCAAATGAAAGTGATTTTCTCTGAAAGGACAGCATTTAGAAAGTGAAGCAACACTCAATTCACTTCGCACAGAGAATTGAAGTGTTGGAACAGATTGCTTCTCTTTCAGAGAAACGCATGTGAGTTTCTGTTGAATGCTTGTAAGTAGCTTAAGACATTTTCAAAGGAAAGTGATTTTCTCTGAAAGGACAGCATTTAGAAAGTGAAGCAACACTCCATTCACTTCGTACAGTGAATTGAAGTGTTGGAACAGACTGCTTCTCTTTCAGAGAAACGCATGTGAGTTTCTTCCTAATGCTTGCAAGTAGCTTAAGGCACTTTCAAAGGAAAATGATTTTCTCTGAAAGGACAGCATTTAGAAAGTGAGGCAACACTCCATTCACTTCGGACAGTGAAGTGAAGTGTTGGAACAGACTGCTTCTCTTTCAGAGAAATGCATGTGAGTTTCTGGTGAATGCTTGTAAGTAGCGTAAGGCACTTTCAAAGGAAAGTGATTTTCTCTGAAAGTACAGCATTTAGAACGTGAAGCAACACTCCATTCACTTCGCACAGTGAATTGAAGTGTTGGAACAGACTGCTTCTCTTTCAGAGAAATGGATGTGAGTTTCTGCTGAATGCTTGTAAGTAGCTTAAGGCACTTTCAAAGGAAAGTGATTTTCTCTAAAAGGACAGCATTTGGAAAGTGAAGCACCACTCCATTCACTTCGCAAGTGAGTAGAAGTGTTGGAACAGACTTCTTTTCTTTCAGAGAAATGCATGTGAATTTCTGGTGAATGCTTGTAAGTAGCTTAAGGCACTTTCAAAGGAAAGTGATTTTCTCTGAAAGGACAGCATTTAGAAAGTGAAGCAACACTCCATTCACTTCGCAAGTGAATTGAAATGTTGGAACAGACTGCTTCTCTTTCAGAGAAATGCATGTGAGTTTCCGGTGAATGCTTGTAAGTAGCTTAAGGCACTTTCAAAGGAAAGTGATTTTCTCTGAAAGGACAGCATTTAGAAAGTGAAGCAACACTCCATTCACTTCGCACAGTGAATTGAAGTGTTGGAACAGACTGCTTCTATTTCAGAGAAACACATGTGTGTTTCCTGTGAATGCTTGAAAGTAGCTTAAGGCACTATCAAAGGAAAGTGATTTTCTCTGAAAGGACAGCATTTAGAAAGTGAAGTAACATTCCATTCAATTCGCACAGTGAATTGAAGTGTTGGAACAGTCTGCTTTTCTTTCAGAGAAATGCATATGAGTTTCTGTTGAATGCTTGTAAGTAGCTCTAGGCTCTTTCAAAGGAAAGTGATTTTCTCTGAAAGGACAGCATTTAGAAAGTGAAGCAACACTCCATTCACTTCGCACAGTGAATTGAAGTGTTGGAACAGACTCCTTCTCTTTCAGAGAAACGCATTAGTGTTTCTTGTGAATGCTTGCAAGTAGCTTAAGGCACTTTCAAAGGAAAGTGATTTTCTCTGAAAGGACAGCATTTAGAAAGTGAAGCAACACTCCATTCACTTCGCATAGTGAATTGAAGTGTTGGAACAGACTGCTTCTCTTTCAGAGAAAGGCATGTGAGTTTCTGGTGAATGCTTGTAAGTAGCTTAAGGCACTTTCAAAGGAAAGTGATTTTCTCTAAAAGGACAGCATTTGGTAAGTGAAGCACCACTCCATTCACTTCGCACAGTGAATTGAAGTGTTGGAACAGACTGCTTCTCTTTCAGAGAAACGCATGTGAGTTTCTGTTGAATTCTTGTAAGTAGCTTAAGGCACTTTCAAAGGAAAGTGATTTTCTCTGAAATGACAGCATTTAGAAAGTGAGGCAACACTCCATTCACTTCACACAGTGAATTGAAGTGTTGGAAGAGACTGCTTCCTTTTAGAGAAACGCATGTGAGTTTCTTCCTAATGCTTGCAAGTACCTTAAGGCACTTTCAAAGGAAAGTGATTTTCTCTGAAAGGACAGCATTTAGAAAGTGAAGCAACACTCCATTCACTTCGCACAAAGAATTGAAGTGTTGGAACAGACTGCTTCTCTTTCAGAGAAACGCATGTGAGTTTTTTATGAATGCTTGCAAGTAGTTTAAGGCACTTTCAAAGGAAAGTGATTTTCTCTGAAAGGACAGAATTTAGAAAGTGAAGCAGCACTCCATTCACTTCGCACAGTGAATTGAAGTGTTGGAACAGACTGCTTCTCTTTCAGAGAAATGCATGTGAGTTTCTGTTGAATGCTTGTAAGTAGCTTAAGGCACTTTCAAAGGAAAGTGATTTTCTCTTAAAGGACAGCATTTAGAAAGTGAAGCAACACTCCATTCACTTCGCACAGTGAATTGAAGTGTTGGAACAGACTGCTTCTCTTACAGAGAAACGCATGTGAGTTTCTTCCTAATGCTTGCAAGAAGCTTAAGGCACTTTCAAAGGAAAGTGATTTTCTCTGAAAGGACAGCATTTCGAAAATGAGGCAACACTCCATTCACTTTGCACCGTGAATTGTAGTGTTTGAACAGATTGCTTCTCTTTCATAAAAACACATGTGAGTTTCTGGTGAATGCTTGTAAGTAGCTTAAGGCAATTTCAAAGGAACGTGATTTTCTCTGAAAGGACAGCATTTATAAAGGGAAGCAACACTCCATTCACTTCGCACAGTGAATTGAAGTGTTGGAAGAGAAGGCTTCTCTTTCAGAGAAATGCATGTGAGTTTCTGTTGAATGCTTGCAAGTTGCTTAAGGCACTTTCAAAGGAAAGTGATTTTCTCTGAACGGATTGGATTTAGGAAGTGAAGCAACACTCCATTCACTTCGCACAGTGAATTGAAGTGTTGGAACAGACTGCTTCTCTTTCATAGAAACGCATTAGTGTTTCTTGTGAATGCTTGCAAGTAGCTTAAGGCACTTTCAAAGGAAAGTGATTTTCTCTGAAAGGACAGCATTTAGAAAGTGAAGCAACACTCCATTCACTTCGCACAGTGAATTGAAGTGTTGGAACAGACTGCTTCTCTTTCAGAGAAACGCATGTGAGTTTCTGGTGAATGCTTGTAAGTAGCTTAAGGCACTTTCAAAGGAAAGTGATTTTCTCTGAAAGGACAGCATTTAGAAAGTGAAGCAACACTCCATTCCCTTCGTGCAGTGAATTGAGTGTTGGAACAGAGTGCTTCTCTTTCATAGAAACGCATTAGTGTTTCTTGTGAATGCTTGCAAGTTGCTTAAGGCACTTTCAAAGGAAAGTGATTTTCTCTGAAAGGACAGCATTTAGAAAGTGAAGCAACACTCCATATACTTTGCACAGTGAATTGAAGTGTTGAAACAGACTGCTTCTCTTTCAGAGAAACACATGTGAGCTTTTTGTGAATGCTTGAAAGAAGTTTAAGGCACTTTCAAAAGAAAGTGATTTTCTCTGAAAGGACAGAATTTAGAAGGTGAAGCAACACTCCACTCACTTCGCACAGTGAATTGAAGTGTTGGAACAGACTGCTTCTCTTTCAGAGAAATGCATGTGAGTTTCTGATGAATGCTTGTAAGTAGCTTAAGGCACTTTCAAAGGAAAGTTATTTTTTCTGAAAGGACAGCATTTAGAAAGTGAGGCAACACTCCATTCACTTTGCACATTGAATTGAAGTGTTGGAACAGACGGCTTCTCTTTCAGAGAAACGCATGTGAGTTTCTTCCTAATGCTTGCAAGTAGCTTAAGGCACTTTCAAAGGAAAATGATTTTCTCTGAAAGGACAGCATTTAGAAAGTGAAGCAACACTCCATTCACTTCGGACAGTGAAGTGAAGTGTTGGAGCAGACTGCTTCTCTTTCAGAGAAATGCATGTGAGTTTCTGGTGAATGCTTGTAAGTAGCGTAAGGCACTTTCAAAGGAAAGTGGTTTTCTCTGAAAGTACAGCATTTAGAACGTGAAGCAACACTCCATTCACTTCGCACAGTGAATTGAAGTGTTGGAACAGACTGCTTCTCTTTCAGAGAAATGGATGTGAGTTTCTGCTGAATGCTTGTAAGTAGCTTAAGGCACTTTCAAAGGAAAGTGATTTTCTCTAAAAGGACAGCATTTGGAAAGAGAAGCACCACTCCATTCACTTCGCAAGTGAGTAGAAGTGTTGGAACAGACTGCTTTTCTTTCAGAGAAATGCATGTGAGTTTCTGGTGAATGCTTGTAAGTTGCTTAAGGCACTTTCAAAGGAAAGTGATTTTCTCTGAAAGGACAGCATTTAGAAAGTGAAGCAACACTCCATTCACTTCGCAAGTGAATTGAAATGTTGGAACAGACTGCTTCTCTTTCAGAGAAATGCATGTGAGTTTCCGGTGAATGCTTGTAAGTAGCTTAAGGCACTTTCAAAGGAATGTGATTTTCTCTGAAAGGACAGCATTTAGAAAGTGAAGCAACACTCCATTCACTTCGCACAGTGAATTGAAGTGTTGGAACAGACTGCTTCTCTTTCAGAGAAACACATGTGAGTTTCTGTTAAATGCTTGCAAGTTGCTTAGGGCACATTCAAAGGAAAGTGATTTTTCTGAAAGGACAGGATTTAGGAAGTGAAGCAACACTCCATTCACTTCGCACAGTGAATTGAAGTGTTGGAACAGACTGCTTCTATTTCAGAGAAACGCATGTGTGTTTCCTGTGAATGCTTGAAAGTAGCTTAAGGCACTATCAAAGGAAAGTGATTTTCTCTGAAAGGACAGCATTTAGAAAGTGAAGTAACATTCCATTCACTTCGCACAGTGAATTGAAGTGTTGGAACAGACTGCTTTTCTTTCAGAGAAATGCATATGAGTTTCTGTTGAATGCTTGTAAGTAGCTCAAGGCTCTTTCACAGGAAAGTGATTTTCTCTGAAAGGACAGCATTTAGAAAGTGAAGCAGCACTCCATTCCCTTCGTGCAATGAATTGAAGTGTTGGAACAGACTGCTTCTCTTTCATAGAAACGCATTAGTGTTTCTTGTGAATGCTTGCAAGTAGCTTAAGGCACTTTCAAAGGGAAGTGATTTTCTCTGAAAGGACAGCATTTAGAAAGTGAAGCAACACTCCATTCACTTCGCACAGTGAATTGAAGTGTTGGAACAGACTGCTTCTCTTTCAGAGAAAGGCATGTGAGTTTCTGGTATATGCTTGTAAGTAGCTTAAGGCACTTTCAAAGGGAAGTGATTTTCTCTGAAAGGACAGCATTTAGAAAGTGAAGAAACACTCCATTCACTTCGCACAGTGAATTGAAGTGTTGGAACAGACTGCTTCTCTTTCAGAGAAAGGCATGTGAGTTTCTGGTATATGCTTGTAAGTAGCTTAAGGCACTTTCAAAGGAAAGTGATTTTCTCTGAAAGGACAGCATTTAGAAAGTGAAGCAACACTCCATTCCCTTCGTGCAGTGAATTGAAGTGTTGGAACAGAGTGCTTCTCTTTCATAGAAATGCATTAGTGTTTCTTGTGAATGCTTGCAAGTTGCTTAAGGCAATTTCAAAGGAAAATGATTTTCTCTGAAAGGACAGCATTTAGAAAGTGAAGCAGCACTCCATTCACTTCGCACAGTGAAGTGAAGTGTTGGAACAGACTGCTTCTCTTTCAGAGAAATGCATGAGAGTTTCTGGTGAATGCTTGTAAGCAGCGTAAGGCACTTTCAAAGGAAAGTGATTTTCTCTGAAAGGACAGCATTTAGAACGTTAAGAAACACTCCATTCACTTCGCACAGTGAATTGAAGTGTTGGAACAGACTGCTTCTCTTTCAGAGAAACGCATGTGAGTTTCTTCCTAATGCTTGCAAGTAGCTTAAGGCACTATCAAAGGAAAGTGATTTTCTCTAAAAGGACAGCATTTGGAAAGTGAAGCACCACTCCATTCACTTCGCAGAGTGAATTGAAGTGTTGGAACAGACTGCTTCTCTTTCAGAGAAACGCATGTGAGTTTCTGTTGAATTCTTGTAAGTAGCTTAAGGCACTTTCAAAGGAAAGTGATTTTCTCTGAAATGACAGCATTTAGAAAGTGAGGCAACACTCCATTCACTTCACACAGTGAATTGAAGTGTTGGAAGAGACTGCTTCCTTTTAGAGAAACGCATGTGAGTTTCTTCCTAATGCTTGCAAGTACCTTAAGGCACTTTCAAAGGAAAGTGATTTTCTCTGAAAGGACAGCATTTAGAAAGTGAAGCAACACTTCATTCACTTCGACAAAAGAATTGAAGTGTTGGAACAGACTGCTTCTCTTTCAGAGAAATGCATGTGAGTTTTTTATGAATGCTTGAAAGTAGTTTAAGGCACTTTCAAAGGAAAGTGATTTTCTCTGAAAGGACAGAATTTAGAAAGTGAAGCAACACTCCATTCACTTCGCACAGTGAATTGAAGTGTTGGAACAGACTGCTTCTCTTTCAGAGAAATGCATGTGAGTTTCTGTTGATTGCTTGTAAGTAGCTTAAGGCACTTTCAAAGGAAAGTGATTTTCTCTTAAAGCACAGCATTTAGAAAGTGAAGCAACACTCCATTCACTTCGCACAGTGAATTGAAGTGTTGGAACAGACTGCTTCTCTTACAGAGAAACGCATGTGAGTTTCTTCCTAATGCTTGCAAGAAGCTTAAGGCACTTTCAAAGGAAAGTGATTTTCTCTGAAAGGACAGCATTTCGAAAGTGAGGCAACACTCCATTCACTTTGCACCGTGAATTGTAGTGTTGGAACAGATTGCTTCTCTTTCATAGAAACACATGTGAGTTTCTGGTGAATGCTTGTAAGTAGCTTAAGGCAATTTCAAAGGAACGTGATTTTCTCTGAAAGGACAGGATTTAGGAAGTGAAGCAACACTCCATTCACTTCGCACAGTGAATTGAAGTGTTGGAACAGACTGCTTCTATTTCAGAGAAACGCATGTGTGTTTCCTGTGAATGCTTGAAAGTAGCTTAAGGCACTATCAAAGGAAAGTGATTTTCTCTGAAAGGACAGCATTTAGAAAGTGAAGTAACATTCCATTCACTTCGCACAGTGAATTGAAGTGTTGGAACAGACTGCTTCTCTTTCAGAGAAATGCATATGAGTTTCTGTTGAATGCTTGTAAGTAGCTCAAGGCTCTTTCAAAGGAAAGTGATTTTCTCTGAAAGGACAGCATTTAGAAAGTGAAGCAACACTCCATTCCCTTCGTGCAATGAATTGAACTGTTGGAACAGACTGCTTCTCTTTCATAGAAACGCATTAGTGTTTCTTGTGAATGCTTGCAAGTAGCTTAAGGCACTTTCAAAGGAAAGTGATTTTCTCTGAAAGGACAGCATTTAGAAAGTGAAGCAACACTCCATTCACTTCGCACAGTGAATTGAAGTGTTGGAACAGACTGCTTCTCTTTCAGAGAAACGCATGTGAGTTTCTGGTGAATGCTTGTAAGTAGCTTAAGGCACTTTCAAAGGAAAGTGATTTTCTCTGAAAGGACAGCATTTAGAAAGTGAAGCAACACTCCATTCCCTTCGTGCAGTGAATTGAAGTGTTGGAACAGAGTGCTTCTCTTTCATAGAAACGCATTAGTGTTTCTTGTGAATGCTTGAAAGTTGCTTAAGGCACTTTCAAAGGAAAGTGATTTTCTCTGAAAGGACAGCATTTAGAAAGTGAAGCAACACTCCATACACTTTGCACAGTGAATTGAAGTGTTGGAACAGACTGCTTCTCTTTCAGAGAAATGCATGTGAGTTTCTGATGAATGCTTGTAAGTAGCTTAAGGCACTTTCAAAGGAAAGTTATTTTTTCTGAAAGGACCGCATTTAGAAAGTGAAGCAACACTCCATTCACTTCGCACATTGAATTGAAGTGTTGGAACAGACTGCTTCTCTTTCAGAGAAACGCATGTGAGTTTCTGTTGAATGCTTGTAAGTAGCTTAAGGCACTTTCAAAGGAAAGTGATTTTCTCTGAAAGGACAGCATTTAGAAAGTGAGGCAACACTCCATTCACTTCACACAGTGAATTGAAATTTTGGAACAGACTTCTTCTCTTTCAGAGAAACGCATGTGAGTTTCTTCCTAATGCTTGCAAGTAGCTTAAGGCACTTTCAAAGGAAAGTGATTTTCTCTGAAAGGACAGCATTTAGAAAGTGAAGCAACACTCCATTCACTTCGCACAGAGAATTGAAGTGTTCGAACAGATTTCTTCTCTTTCAGAGAAATGCATGTGAGTTTCTGTTGAATGCTTGTAAGTAGCTTAAGGCACATTCAGAGGAAAGGGATTTTCTCTGAAAGGACAGCATTTAGAAAGTGAAGCAACACTCCATTCACTTCGCACAGTGAATTGAAGTGTCGGAACAGACTGCTTCTCTTTCAGAGAAACGCATGTGAGTTTCTTCCTAATGCTTGCAAGTATCTTAAAGCACTTTCAAGGGAAAATAATTTTCTCTGAAAGGACAGCATTTAGAAAGTGAAGCAACACTCCATTCACTTCGCACAGTGAATTGAAGTGTTGGAACAGACTGCTTCTCTTTCAGAGAAATGCATGTGAGTTTCTGGTGAATTCTTGAAAGTAGTTTAAGGCACTTTCAAAGGAAAGTGATTTTCTCTGAAAGGACAGCATTTAGAACGTGAAGCAACACTCCATTCACTTCGCACAGTGAATTGAAGTGTTGGAACAGACTGCTTCTCTTTCAGAGAACGCATGTGAGTTTCTGTTGAATGCTTGTAAATAGCTTAAGGCACTTTCAAAGGAAAGTGATTTTCTCTGAAAGGACAACATTTAGAAACTGAAGGAACACTCCATACACTTTGCACAGTGAATTGAAGTGTTGAAACAGACTGCTTCTCTTTCAGAGAAACGCATGTGAGCTTTTTGTGAATGCTTGAAAGTAGTTTAAGGCACTTTCAAAAGAAAGTGATTTTCTGTGAAAGGACAGAATTTAGAAAGTGAAGCAACACTCCATTCACTTTGCACAGTGAATTGAAGTGTTGGAACAGACTGATTCTCTTTCAGAGAAATGCATGTGAGTTTCTGATGAATGCTTGTAAGTAGCTTAAGGCACTTTCAAAGGAAAGTGATTTTCTCTGAAAGGACATAATTTAGAAAGTGAAGCAACACTCCATTCACTTCGCGCATTGAATTGAAGTGTTGGAACAGACTGCTTCTCTTTCAGAGAAACGCATTAGTGTTTCTTGTGAATGCTTGCAAGTAGCTTAAGGCACTTTCAAATGAAAGTGATTTTCTCTGAAAGGACAGCATTAAGAAAGTGAAGCAACACTCCATTCACTTAGCACAGAGAATTGAAGTGTTGGAACAGATTGCTTCTCTTTCAGAGAAATGCATGTGAGTTTCTGTTGAATGCTTGTAAGTAGCTTAAGGCACATTCAGAGGAAAGGGATTTTCTCTGAAAGGACAGCATTTAGAAAGTGAAGCAACACTCCATTCACTTCGCACAGTGAATTGAAGTGTTGGAACAGACTGCTTCTCTTTCAGAGAAACGCATGTGAGTTTCTTCCTAATGCTTGCAAGTAGCTTAAGGCACTATCAAAGGAAAGTGATTTTCTCTGAAAGGACAGCATTTAGAAAGTGAAGCAACACTCCATTCACTTCGCACAGTGAATTGAAATGTTGGAACAGACTGCTTCTCTTTCAGAGAAACGCATGTGAGTTTCTGGTGAATGCTTGTAAGTAGCTTAAGGCACTTTCAAAGGAAAGTGATTTTCTCTGAAAGGACAGCATTTAGAAAGTGAAGCAACACTCCATTCCCTTCGTGCAGTGAATTGAAGTGTTGGAACAGAGTTCTTCTCTTTCATATAAACGCATTAGTGTTTCTTGTGAATGCTTGCAAGTTGCTTAAGGCACTTTCAAAGGAAAGTGATTTTCTCTGAAAGGACAGCATTTAGAAAGTGAAGGAACACTCCATACACTTTGCACAGTGAATTGAAGTGTTGAAACAGACTGCTTCTCTTTCAGAGAAACGCATGTGAGCTTTTTGTGAATGCTTGAAAGTAGTTTAAGGCACTTTCAAAAGAAAGTGATTTTCTCTGAAAGGACAGAATTTAGAAAGTGAAGCAACACTCCATTCACTTCGCACAGTGAATTGAAGTGTTGGAACAGACTGATTCTCTTTCAGAGAAATGCATGTGAGTTTCTGATGAATGCTTGTAAGTAGCTTAAGGCACTTTCAAAGGAAAGTGATTTTCTCTGAAAGGACAGAATTTAGAAAGTGAAGCAACACTCCATTCACTTCGCACATTAAATTGAAGAGTTGGAACAGACTGCTTCTCTTTCAGAGAAACGCATGTGAGTTTCTGTTGAATGCTTGTAAGTAGCTTAAGGCATTTTCAAAGGAAAGTGATTTTCTCTGAAAGGACAGCATTTAGAAAGTGAGGCAACACTCCATTCACTTCACACAGTGTATTGAAGTGTTGGAACAGACTGTTTCTCTTTCAGAGAAATGCATGTGAGTTTCTCTTGAATGCTTGTAAGTAGCTTAAGGCACATTCAGAGGAAAGGGATTTTCTCTGAAAGAACAGCATTTAGAAAGTGAAGCAACACTCCATTCACTTCGCACAGTGAATTGAAGTGTTGGAACAGACTGCTTCTCTTTCAGAGAAACGCATGTGAGTTTCTTCCTAATGCTTGCAAGTAGCTTAAGGCACTTTCAAAGGAAAGTTATTTTTTCTGAAAGGACCGCATTTAGAAAGTGAAGCAACACTCCATTCACTTCGCACATTGAATTGAAGTGTTGGAACAGACTGCTTCTCTTTCAGAGAAACGCATGTGAGTTTCTGTTGAATGCTTGTAAGTAGCTTAAGGCACTTTCAAAGGAAAGTGATTTTCTCTGAAAGGACAGCATTTAGAAAGTGAGGCAACACTCCATTCACTTCACACAGTGAATTGAAATTTTGGAACAGACTTCTTCTCTTTCAGAGAAACGCATGTGAGTTTCTTCCTAATGCTTGGAAGTAGCTTAAGGCACTTTCAAAGGAAAGTGATTTTCTCTGAAAGGACAGCATTTAGAAAGTGAAGCAACACTCCATTCACTTCGCACAGAGAATTGAAGTGTTCGAACAGATTTCTTCCCTTTCAGAGAAATGCATGTGAGTTTCTGTTGAATGCTTGTAAGTAGCTTAAGGCACATTCAGAGGAAAGGGATTTTCTCTGAAAGGACAGCATTTAGAAAGTGAAGCAACACTCCATTCACTTCGCACAGTGAATTGAAGTGTCGGAACAGACTGCTTCTCTTTCAGAGAAACGCATGTGAGTTTCTTCCTAATGCTTGCAAGTATCTTAAAGCACTTTCAAGGGAAAATAATTTTCTCTGAAAGGACAGCATTTAGAAAGTGAAGCAACACTCCATTCACTTCGCACAGTGAATTGAAGTGTTGGAACAGACTGCTTCTCTTTCAGAGAAATGCATGTGAGTTTCTGGTGAATGCTTGAAAGTAGTTTAAGGCACTTTCAAAGGAAAGTGATTTTCTCTGAAAGGACAGCATTTAGAAAGTGAAGCAACACTCCATTCCCTTCGTGCAGTGAATTGAAGTGTTGGAACAGAGTGCTTCTCTTTCATAGAAACGCATTAGTGTTTCTTGTGAATGCTTGAAAGTTGCTTAAGGCACTTTCAAAGGAAAGTGATTTTCTCTGAAAGGACAGCATTTAGAAAGTGAAGCAACACTCCATTCACTTCGCACAGTGAATTGAAGTGTTGGAACAGACTGCTTCTCTTTCAGAGAAACGCATGTGAGTTTCTGGTGAATGCTTGTAAGTAGCTTAAGGCACTTTCAAAGGAAAGTGATTTTCTCTGAAAGGACAGCATTTAGAAAGTGAAGCAACACTCCATTCCCTTCGTGCAGTGAATTGAAGTGTTGGAACAGAGTGCTTCTCTTTCATAGAAACGCATTAGTGTTTCTTGTGAATGCTTGAAAGTTGCTTAAGGCACTTTCAAAGGAAAGTGATTTTCTCTGAAAGGACAGCATTTAGAAAGTGAAGCAACACTCCATACACTTTGCACAGTGAATTGAAGTGTTGGAACAGACTGCTTCTCTTTCAGAGAAATGCATGTGAGTTTCTGATGAATGCTTGTAAGTAGCTTAAGGCACTTTCAAAGGAAAGTTATTTTTTCTGAAAGGACCGCATTTAGAAAGTGAAGCAACACTCCATTCACTTCGCACATTGAATTGAAGTGTTGGAACAGACTGCTTCTCTTTCAGAGAAACGCATGTGAGTTTCTGTTGAATGCTTGTAAGTAGCTTAAGGCACTTTCAAAGGAAAGTGATTTTCTCTGAAAGGACAGCATTTAGAAAGTGAGGCAACACTCCATTCACTTCACACAGTGAATTGAAATTTTGGAACAGACTTCTTCTCTTTCAGAGAAACGCATGTGAGTTTCTTCCTAATGCTTGCAAGTAGCTTAAGGCACTTTCAAAGGAAAGTGATTTTCTCTGAAAGGACAGCATTTAGAAAGTGAAGCAACACTCCATTCACTTCGCACAGAGAATTGAAGTGTTCGAACAGATTTCTTCTCTTTCAGAGAAATGCATGTGAGTTTCTGTTGAATGCTTGTAAGTAGCTTAAGGCACATTCAGAGGAAAGGGATTTTCTCTGAAAGGACAGCATTTAGAAAGTGAAGCAACACTCCATTCACTTCGCACAGTGAATTGAAGTGTCGGAACAGACTGCTTCTCTTTCAGAGAAACGCATGTGAGTTTCTTCCTAATGCTTGCAAGTATCTTAAAGCACTTTCAAGGGAAAATAATTTTCTCTGAAAGGACAGCATTTAGAAAGTGAAGCAACACTCCATTCACTTCGCACAGTGAATTGAAGTGTTGGAACAGACTGCTTCTCTTTCAGAGAAATGCATGTGAGTTTCTGGTGAATGCTTGAAAGTAGTTTAAGGCACTTTCAAAGGAAAGTGATTTTCTCTGAAAGGACAGCATTTAGAACGTGAAGCAACACTCCATTCACTTCGCACAGTGAATTGAAGTGTTGGAACAGACTGCTTCTCTTTCAGAGAACGCATGTGAGTTTCTGTTGAATGCTTGTAAATAGCTTAAGGCACTTTCAAAGGAAAGTGATTTTCTCTGAAAGGACAACATTTAGAAACTGAAGGAACACTCCATACACTTTGCACAGTGAATTGAAGTGTTGAAACAGACTGCTTCTCTTTCAGAGAAACGCATGTGAGCTTTTTGTGAATGCTTGAAAGTAGTTTAAGGCACTTTCAAAAGAAAGTGATTTTCTGTGAAAGGACAGAATTTAGAAAGTGAAGCAACACTCCATTCACTTTGCACAGTGAATTGAAGTGTTGGAACAGACTGATTCTCTTTCAGAGAAATGCATGTGAGTTTCTGATGAATGCTTGTAAGTAGCTTAAGGCACTTTCAAAGGAAAGTGATTTTCTCTGAAAGGACATAATTTAGAAAGTGAAGCAACACTCCATTCACTTCGCGCATTGAATTGAAGTGTTGGAACAGACTGCTTCTCTTTCAGAGAAACGCATTAGTGTTTCTTGTGAATGCTTGCAAGTAGCTTAAGGCACTTTCAAATGAAAGTGATTTTCTCTGAAAGGACAGCATTAAGAAAGTGAAGCAACACTCCATTCACTTAGCACAGAGAATTGAATTGTTGGAACAGATTGCTTCTCTTTCAGAGAAATGCATGTGAGTTTCTGTTGAATGCTTGTAAGTAGCTTAAGGCACATTCAGAGGAAAGGGATTTTCTCTGAAAGGACAGCATTTAGAAAGTGAAGCAACACTCCATTCACTTCGCACAGTGAATTGAAGTGTTGGAACAGACTGCTTCTCTTTCAGAGAAACGCATGTGAGTTTCTTCCTAATGCTTGCAAGTAGCTTAAGGCACTATCAAAGGAAAGTGATTTTCTCTGAAAGGACAGCATTTAGAAAGTGAAGCAACACTCCATTCACTTCGCACAGTGAATTGAAATGTTGGAACAGACTGCTTCTCTTTCAGAGAAACGCATGTGAGTTTCTGGTGAATGCTTGTAAGTAGCTTAAGGCACTTTCAAAGGAAAGTGATTTTCTCTGAAAGGACAGCATTTAGAAAGTGAAGCAACACTCCATTCCCTTCGTGCAGTGAATTGAAGTGTTGGAACAGAGTTCTTCTCTTTCATATAAACGCATTAGTGTTTCTTGTGAATGCTTGCAAGTTGCTTAAGGCACTTTCAAAGGAAAGTGATTTTCTCTGAAAGGACAGCATTTAGAAAGTGAAGGAACACTCCATACACTTTGCACAGTGAATTGAAGTGTTGAAACAGACTGCTTCTCTTTCAGAGAAACGCATGTGAGCTTTTTGTGAATGCTTGAAAGTAGTTTAAGGCACTTTCAAAAGAAAGTGATTTTCTCTGAAAGGACAGAATTTAGAAAGTGAAGCAACACTCCATTCACTTCGCACAGTGAATTGAAGTGTTGGAACAGACTGATTCTCTTTCAGAGAAATGCATGTGAGTTTCTGATGAATGCTTGTAAGTAGCTTAAGGCACTTTCAAAGGAAAGTGATTTTCTCTGAAAGGACAGAATTTAGAAAGTGAAGCAACACTCCATTCACTTCGCACATTAAATTGAAGAGTTGGAACAGACTGCTTCTCTTTCAGAGAAACGCATGTGAGTTTCTGTTGAATGCTTGTAAGTAGCTTAAGGCATTTTCAAAGGAAAGTGATTTTCTCTGAAAGGACAGCATTTAGAAAGTGAGGCAACACTCCATTCACTTCACACAGTGTATTGAAGTGTTGGAACAGACTGTTTCTCTTTCAGAGAAATGCATGTGAGTTTCTCTTGAATGCTTGTAAGTAGCTTAAGGCACATTCAGAGGAAAGGGATTTTCTCTGAAAGAACAGCATTTAGAAAGTGAAGCAACACTCCATTCACTTCGCACAGTGAATTGAAGTGTTGGAACAGACTGCTTCTCTTTCAGAGAAACGCATGTGAGTTTCTTCCTAATGCTTGCAAGTAGCTTAAGGCACTTTCAAAGGAAAGTTATTTTTTCTGAAAGGACCGCATTTAGAAAGTGAAGCAACACTCCATTCACTTCGCACATTGAATTGAAGTGTTGGAACAGACTGCTTCTCTTTCAGAGAAACGCATGTGAGTTTCTGTTGAATGCTTGTAAGTAGCTTAAGGCACTTTCAAAGGAAAGTGATTTTCTCTGAAAGGACAGCATTTAGAAAGTGAGGCAACACTCCATTCACTTCACACAGTGAATTGAAATTTTGGAACAGACTTCTTCTCTTTCAGAGAAACGCATGTGAGTTTCTTCCTAATGCTTGCAAGTAGCTTAAGGCACTTTCAAAGGAAAGTGATTTTCTCTGAAAGGACAGCATTTAGAAAGTGAAGCAACACTCCATTCACTTCGCACAGAGAATTGAAGTGTTCGAACAGATTTCTTCCCTTTCAGAGAAATGCATGTGAGTTTCTGTTGAATGCTTGTAAGTAGCTTAAGGCACATTCAGAGGAAAGGGATTTTCTCTGAAAGGACAGCATTTAGAAAGTGAAGCAACACTCCATTCACTTCGCACAGTGAATTGAAGTGTCGGAACAGACTGCTTCTCTTTCAGAGAAACGCATGTGAGTTTCTTCCTAATGCTTGCAAGTATCTTAAAGCACTTTCAAGGGAAAATAATTTTCTCTGAAAGGACAGCATTTAGAAAGTGAAGCAACACTCCATTCACTTCGCACAGTGAATTGAAGTGTTGGAACAGACTGCTTCTCTTTCAGAGAAATGCATGTGAGTTTCTGGTGAATGCTTGAAAGTAGTTTAAGGCACTTTCAAAGGAAAGTGATTTTCTCTGAAAGGACAGCATTTAGAAAGTGAAGCAACACTCCATTCCCTTCGTGCAGTGAATTGAAGTGTTGGAACAGAGTGCTTCTCTTTCATAGAAACGCATTAGTGTTTCTTGTGAATGCTTGAAAGTTGCTTAAGGCACTTTCAAAGGAAAGTGATTTTCTCTGAAAGGACAGCATTTAGAAAGTGAAGCAACACTCCATACACTTTGCACAGTGAATTGAAGTGTTGGAACAGACTGCTTCTCTTTCAGAGAAATGCATGTGAGTTTCTGATGAATGCTTGTAAGTAGCTTAAGGCACTTTCAAAGGAAAGTTATTTTTTCTGAAAGGACCGCATTTAGAAAGTGAAGCAACACTCCATTCACTTCGCACATTGAATTGAAGTGTTGGAACAGACTGCTTCTCTTTCAGAGAAACGCATGTGAGTTTCTGTTGAATGCTTGTAAGTAGCTTAAGGCACTTTCAAAGGAAAGTGATTTTCTCTGAAAGGACAGCATTTAGAAAGTGAGGCAACACTCCATTCACTTCACACAGTGAATTGAAATTTTGGAACAGACTTCTTCTCTTTCAGAGAAACGCATGTGAGTTTCTTCCTAATGCTTGCAAGTAGCTTAAGGCACTTTCAAAGGAAAGTGATTTTCTCTGAAAGGACAGCATTTAGAAAGTGAAGCAACACTCCATTCACTTCGCACAGAGAATTGAAGTGTTCGAACAGATTTCTTCCCTTTCAGAGAAATGCATGTGAGTTTCTGTTGAATGCTTGTAAGTAGCTTAAGGCACATTCAGAGGAAAGGGATTTTCTCTGAAAGGACAGCATTTAGAAAGTGAAGCAACACTCCATTCACTTCGCACAGTGAATTGAAGTGTCGGAACAGACTGCTTCTCTTTCAGAGAAACGCATGTGAGTTTCTTCCTAATGCTTGCAAGTATCTTAAAGCACTTTCAAGGGAAAATAATTTTCTCTGAAAGGACAGCATTTAGAAAGTGAAGCAACACTCCATTCACTTCGCACAGTGAATTGAAGTGTTGGAACAGACTGCTTCTCTTTCAGAGAAATGCATGTGAGTTTCTGGTGAATGCTTGAAAGTAGTTTAAGGCACTTTCAAAGGAAAGTGATTTTCTCTGAAAGGACAGCATTTAGAAAGTGAAGCAACACTCCATTCCCTTCGTGCAGTGAATTGAAGTGTTGGAACAGAGTGCTTCTCTTTCATAGAAACGCATTAGTGTTTCTTGTGAATGCTTGAAAGTTGCTTAAGGCACTTTCAAAGGAAAGTGATTTTCTCTGAAAGGACAGCATTTAGAAAGTGAAGCAACACTCCATACACTTTGCACAGTGAATTGAAGTGTTGGAACAGACTGCTTCTCTTTCAGAGAAATGCATGTGAGTTTCTGATGAATGCTTGTAAGTAGCTTAAGGCACTTTCAAAGGAAAGTTATTTTTTCTGAAAGGACCGCATTTAGAAAGTGAAGCAACACTCCATTCACTTCGCACATTGAATTGAAGTGTTGGAACAGACTGCTTCTCTTTCAGAGAAACGCATGTGAGTTTCTGTTGAATGCTTGTAAGTAGCTTAAGGCACTTTCAAAGGAAAGTGATTTTCTCTGAAAGGACAGCATTTAGAAAGTGAGGCAACACTCCATTCACTTCACACAGTGAATTGAAATTTTGGAACAGACTTCTTCTCTTTCAGAGAAACGCATGTGAGTTTCTTCCTAATGCTTGCAAGTAGCTTAAGGCACTTTCAAAGGAAAGTGATTTTCTCTGAAAGGACAGCATTTAGAAAGTGAAGCTACACTCCATTCACTTCGCACAGAGAATTGAAGTGTTCGAACAGATTTCTTCTCTTTCAGAGAAATGCATGTGAGTTTCTGTTGAATGCTTGTAAGTAGCTTAAGGCACATTCAGAGGAAAGGGATTTTCTCTGAAAGGACAGCATTTAGAAAGTGAAGCAACACTCCATTCACTTCGCACAGTGAATTGAAGTGTCGGAACAGACTGCTTCTCTTTCAGAGAAACGCATGTGAGTTTCTTCCTAATGCTTGCAAGTATCTTAAAGCACTTTCAAGGGAAAATAATTTTCTCTGAAAGGACAGCATTTAGAAAGTGAAGCAACACTCCATTCACTTCGCACAGTGAATTGAAGTGTTGGAACAGACTGCTTCTCTTTCAGAGAAATGCATGTGAGTTTCTGGTGAATGCTTGAAAGTAGTTTAAGGCACTTTCAAAGGAAAGTGATTTTCTCTGAAAGGACAGCATTTAGAACGTGAAGCAACACTCCATTCACTTCGCACAGTGAATTGAAGTGTTGGAACAGACTGCTTCTCTTTCAGAGAACGCATGTGAGTTTCTGTTGAATGCTTGTAAATAGCTTAAGGCACTTTCAAAGGAAAGTGATTTTCTCTGAAAGGAAAACATTTAGAAACTGAAGGAACACTCCATACACTTTGCACAGTGAATTGAAGTGTTGAAACAGACTGCTTCTCTTTCAGAGAAACGCATGTGAGCTTTTTGTGAATGCTTGAAAGTAGTTTAAGGCACTTTCAAAAGAAAGTGATTTTCTGTGAAAGGACAGAATTTAGAAAGTGAAGCAACACTCCATTCACTTCGCACAGTGAATTGAAGTGTTGGAACAGACTGATTCTCTTTCAGAGAAATGCATGTGAGTTTCTGATGAATGCTTGTAAGTAGCTTAAGGCACTTTCAAAGGAAAGTGATTTTCTCTGAAAGGACAGAATTTAGAAAGTGAAGCAACACTCCATTCACTTCGCACATTAAATTGAAGAGTTGGAACAGACTGCTTCTCTTTCAGAGAAACGCATGTGAGTTTCTGTTGAATGCTTGTAAGTAGCTTAAGGCATTTTCAAAGGAAAGTGATTTTCTCTGAAAGGACAGCATTTAGAAAGTGAGGCAACACTCCATTCACTTCACACAGTGTATTGAAGTGTTGGAACAGACTGTTTCTCTTTCAGAGAAATGCATGTGAGTTTCTCTTGAATGCTTGTAAGTAGCTTAAGGCACATTCAGAGGAAAGGGATTTTCTCTGAAAGAACAGCATTTAGAAAGTGAAGCAACACTCCATTCACTTCGCACAGTGAATTGAAGTGTTGGAACAGACTGCTTCTCTTTCAGAGAAACGCATGTGAGTTTCTTCCTAATGCTTGCAAGTAGCTTAAGGCACTTTCAAAGGAAAATGATTTTCTCTGAAAGGACAGCATTTAGAAAGTGAAGCAACACTCCATTCACTTCGGACAGTGAAGTGAAGTGTTGGAACAGACTGCTTCTCTTTCAGAGAAATGCATGTGAGTTTCTGGTGAATGCTTGTAAGTAGCGTAAGGCACTTTCAAAGGAAAGTGATTTTCTCTGAAAGTACAGCATTTAGAACGTGAAGCAACACTCCATTCACTTCGCACAGTGAATTGAAGTGTTGGAACAGACTGCTTCTCTTTCAGAGAAATGGATGTGAGTTTCTGCTGAATGCTTGTAAGTAGCTTAAGGCACTTTCAAAGGAAAGTGATTTTCTCTAAAAGGACAGCATTTGGAAAGTGAAGCACCACTCCATTCACTTCGCAAGTGAATTGAAGTGTTGGAACAGACTGCTTTTCTTTCAGAGAAATGCATGTGAGTTTCTGGTGAATGCTTGTAAGTAGCTTAAGGCACTTTCAAAGGAAAGTGATTTTCTCTGAAAGGACAACATTTAGACAGTGAAGCAACACTCCATTCACTTCGCAAGTGAATTGAATTGTTGGAACAGACTGCTTCTCTTTCAGAGAAATGCATCTGAGTTTCCGGTGAATGCTTGTAAGTAGCTTAAGGCACTTTCAAAGGAAAGTGATTTTCTCTGAAAGGACAGCATTTATAAAGTGAAGCAACACTCCATTCACTTCGCACATTGAATTGAATTGTTGGAACAGACTGCTTCTCTTTCAGAGAAACGCATGTGAGTTTCTGTTGAATGCTTGTAAGTAGCTTAAGGCATTTTCAAAGGAAAGTGATTTTCTCTGAAAAGACAGCATTTAGAAAGTGAGGCAACACTCCATTCACTTCACACAGTGTACTGAAGTTTTGGAACAGACTGCTTCTCTTTCAGAGAAACGCATTAGTGTTTCTTGTGAATGCTTGCATGTAGCTTAAGGCACTTTCAAATGAAAGTGATTTTCTCTGAAAGGACAGCATTAAGAAAGTGAAGCAACACTCCATTCACTTAGCACAGAGAATTGAAGTGTTGGAACAGATTGCTTCTCTTTCAGAGAAATGCATGTGAGTTTCTGTTGAATGCTTGTAAGTAGCTTAAGGCACATTCAGAGGAAAGGGATTTTCTCTGAAAGGACAGCATTTAGAAAGTGAAGCAACACTCCATTCACTTCGCACAGTGAATTGAAGTGTTGGAACAGACTGCTTCTCTTTCAGAGAAACGCATGTGAGTTTCTTCCTAATGCTTGCAAGTAGCTTAAGGCACTTTCAAAGGAAAGTGATTTTCTCTGAAAGGACAGCATTTAGAAAGTGAAGCAACACTCCATTCACTTCGCACAGTGAATTGAAGTGTTGGAACAGACTGCTTCTCTTTCAGAGAAACGCATGTGAGTTTCTGGTGAATGCTTGTAAGTAGCTTAAGGCACTTTCAAAGGAAAGTGATTTTCTCTGAAAGTACAGCATTTAGAAAGTGAAGCAACACTCCATTCCCTTCGTGCAGTGAATTGAAGTGTTGGAACAGAGTGCTTCTCTTTCATATAAACGCATTAGTGTTTCTTGTGAATGCCTGCAAGTTGCTTAAGGCACTTTCAAAGGAAAGTGATTTTCTCTGAAAGGACAGCATTTAGAAAGTGAAGGAACACTCCATACACTTTGCACAGTGAATTGAAGTGTTGAAACAGACTGCTTCTCTTTCAGAGAAACGCATGTGAGCTTTTTGTGAATGCTTGAAAGTAGTTTAAGGCACTTTCAAAAGAAAGTGATTTTCTCTGAAAGGACAGAATTTAGAAAGTGAAGCAACACTCCATTCACTTCGCACAGTGAATTGAAGTGTTGGAACAGACTGATTCTCTTTCAGAGAAATGCATGTGAGTTTCTGATGAATGCTTGTAAGTAGCTTAAGGCACTTTCAAAGGAAAGTGATTTTCTCTGAAAGGACAGAATTTAGAAAGTGAAGCAACACTCCATTCACTTCGCACATTAAATTGAAGTGTTGGAACAGACTGCTTCTCTTTCAGAGAAACGCATGTGAGTTTCTGTTGAATGCTTGTAAGTAGCTTAAGGCATTTTCAAAGGAAAGTGATTTTCTCTGAAAGGACAGCATTTAGAAAGTGAGGCAACACTCCATTCACTTCACACAGTGTATTGAAGTGTTGGAACAGACTGCTTCTCTTTCAGAGAAATGCATGTGAGTTTCTCTTGAATGCTGGTAAGTAGCTTAAGGCACATTCAGAGGAAAGGGATTTTCTCTGAAAGAACAGCATTTAGAAAGTGAAGCAACACTCCATTCACTTCGCACAGTGAATTGAAGTGTTGGAACAGACTGCTTCTCTTTCAGAGAAACGCATGTGAGTTTCTTCCTAATGCTTGCAAGTAGCTTAAGGCACTTTCAAAGGAAAATGATTTTCTCTGAAAGGACAGCATTTAGAAAGTGAAGCAACACTCCATTCACTTCGGACAGTGAAGTGAAGTGTTGGAACAGACTGCTTCTCTTTCAGAGAAATGCATGTGAGTTTCTGGTGAATGCTTGTAAGTAGCGTAAGGCACTTTCAAAGGAAAGTGATTTTCTCTGAAAGTACAGCATTTAGAACGTGAAGCAACACTCCATTCACTTCGCACAGTGAATTGAAGTGTTGGAACAGACTGCTTCTCTTTCAGAGAAATGGATGTGAGTTTCTGCTGAATGCTTGTAAGTAGCTTAAGGCACTTTCAAAGGAAAGTGATTTTCTCTAAAAGGACAGCATTTGGAAAGTGAAGCACCACTCCATTCACTTCGCAAGTGAATTGAAGTGTTGGAACAGACTGCTTTTCTTTCAGAAAAATGCATGTGAGTTTCTGGTGAATGCTCGTAAGTAGCTTAAGGCACTTTCAAAGGAAAGTGATTTTCTCTGAAAGGACAGCATTTAGACAGTGAAGCAACACTCCATTCACTTCGCAAGTGAATTGAAGTGTTGGAACAGACTGCTTCTCTTTCAGAGAAATGTATGTGAGTTTCCGGTGAATGCTTGTAAGTAGCTTAAGGCACTTTCAAAGGAAAGTGATTTTCTCTGAAAGGACAGCATTTAGAAAGTGAAGCAACACTCCATTCACTTCGCACAGTGAATTGAAGTGTTGGAACAGACTGCTTCTCTTTCAGAGAAACGCATGTGAGTTTCTGTTGAATGCTTGTAAGTAGCTTAAGGCATTTTCAAAGGAAAGTGATTTTCTCTGAAAAGACAGCATTTAGAAAGTGAGGCAACACTCCATTCACTTCACACAGTGTACTGAAGTTTTGGAACAGACGGCTTCTCTTTCAGAGAAACGCATTAGTGTTTCTTGTGAATGCTTGCATGTAGCTTAAGGCACTTTCAAATGAAAGTGATTTTCTCTGAAAGGACAGCATTAAGAAAGTGAAGCAACACTCCATTCACTTAGCACAGAGAATTGAAGTGTTGGAACAGATTGCTTCTCTTTCAGAGAAATGCATGTGAGTTTCTTTTGAATGCTTGTAAGTAGCATAAGGCACATTCAGAGGAAAGGGATTTTCTCTGAAAGGACAGCATTTAGAAAGTGAAGCAACACTCCATTCACTTCGCACAGTGAATTGAAGTGTTGGAACAGACTGCTTCTCTTTCAGAGAAACGCATGTGAGTTTCTTCCTAATGCTTGCAAGTAGCTTAAGGCACTTTCAAAGGAAAGTGATTTTCTCTGAAAGGACAGCATTTAGAAAGTGAAGCAACACTCCATTCACTTCGCACAGTGAATTGAAGTGTTGGAACAGACTGCTTCTCTTTCAGAGAAACGCATGTGAGTTTCTGGTGAATGCTTGTAAGTAGCTTAAGGCACTTTCAAAGGAAAGTGATTTTCTCTGAAAGGACAGCATTTAGAAAGTAAAGCAACACTCCATTCCCTTCGTGCAGTGAATTGAAGTGTTGGAACAGAGTGCTTCTCTTTCATATAAACGCATTAGTGTTTCTTGTGAATGCTTGCAAGTTGCTTAAGGCACTTTCAAAGGAAAGTGATTTTCTCTGAAAGGACAGCATTTAGAAAGTGAAGGAACACTCCATACACTTTGCACAGTGAATTGAAGTGTTGAAACAGACTGCTTCTCTTTCAGGGAAACGCATGTGAGCTTTTTGTGAATGCTTGAAAGTAGCTTAAGGAATTTTCAAAGGAAAGTGATTTTCTCTGAAAGGACAGCATTTAGAAAGTGAGGCAACACTCCATTCACTTAACACAGTGTATTGAAGTGTTGGAACAGACTGCTTCTCTTTCAGAGAAATGCATGTGAGTTTCTGTTGAATGCTTGTAAGTAGCTTAAGGCACATTCAGAGGAAAGGGATTTTCTCTGAAAGAAGAGCATTTATAAAGTGAAGCAACACTCCATTCACTTCGCACAGTGAATTGAAGTGTTGGAACAGACTGCTTCTCTTTCAGAGAAACGCATGTGAGTTTCTTCCTAATGCTTGCAAGTAGCTTAAGGCACTTTCAAAGGAAAATGATTTTCTCTGAAAGGACAGCATTTAGAAAGTGAAGCAACACTCCATTCACTTCGGACAGTGAAATGAAATGTTGGAACAGACTGCTTCTCTTTCAGAGAAATGCATGTGAGTTTCTGGTGAATGCTTGTAAGTAGCGTAAGGCACTTTCAAAGGAAAGTGATTTTCTCTGAAAGTACAGCATTTAGAACGTGAAGCAACACTCCATTCACTTCGCACAGTGAATTGAAGTGTTGGAACAGACTGCTTCTCTTTCAGAGAAATGGATGTGAGTTTCTGCTGAATGCTTGTAAGTAGCTTAAGGCACTTTCAAAGGAAAGTGATTTTCTCTAAAAGGACAGCATTTGGAAAGTGAAGCACCACTCCATTCACTTCGCAAGTGAATTGAAGTGTTGGAACAGACTGCTTCTCTTTCAGAGAAATGCATGTGAGTTTCCGGTGAATGCTTGTAAGTAGCTTAAGGCACTTTCAAAGGAAAGTGATTTTCTCTGAAAGGACAGCATTTAGAAAGTGAAGCAACACTCCATTCACTTCGCACAGTGAATTGAAGTGTTGGAACAGACTGCGTCTCTTTCAGAGAAACGCATGTGAGTTTCTGTTAAATGCTTGCAAGTTGTTTAGGGCACTTTCAAAGGAAAGTGATTTTCTCTGAAAGAACAGGATTTAGGAAGTGAAGCAACACTCCATTCACTTCGCACAGTGAATTGAAGTGTTGGAACAGACTGATTCTATTTCAGAGAAACGCATGTGTGTTTCCTGTGAATGCTTGAAAGTAGCTTAAGGCACTCTCAAAGGAAAGTGATTTTCTCTAAAAGGACAGCATTTGGAAAGTGAAGCACCACTCCATTCACTTCGCACAGAGAATTGAAGAGTTGGAACAGACTGCTTCTCTTTCAGAGAAACGCATGTGAGTTTCTGTTGAATGCTTGTAAGTAGCTTAAGGCACTTTCAAAAAAAAGTGATTTTCTCTGAAACGACAACATGTAGAAAGTGAGGCAACACTCCATTCACTTCACACAGTGAATTGAAGTGTTGGAAGAGACTGCTTCCTTTTAGAGAAACGCATGTGAGTTTCTTCCTAATGCTTGCAAGTACCTTAAGGCACTTTCAAAGGAAAGTGATTTTCTCTGAAAGGACAGCATTTAGAAAGTGAAGCAACATTCCATTCACTTCGCACAAATTATTTAAGTGTTGGAACAGACTGCTTCTCTTTCAGAGAAACGCATGTGAGTTTTTTATGAATGCTTGAAAGTAGTTTAAGGCACTTTCAAAGGAAAGTGATTTTCTCTGAAAGGACAGAATTTAGAAAGTGAAGCAACACTCCATTCACTTCGCACAGTGAATTGAATTGTTGGAACAGACTGCTTCTCTTTCAGAGAAATGCATGTGAGTTTCTGTTGAATGCTTGTAAGTAGCTTAAGGCACTTTCAAAGGAAAGTGATTTTCTCTGAAAGGACAGCATTTAGAAAGTGAAGCAACACTCCATTCACTTCGCACAGTGAATTGAAGTGTTGGAACAGACTGCTTCTCTTTCAGAGAAACGCATGTGAGTTTCTTCCTAATGCTTGCAAGTAGCTTAAGGCAGTTTCAAAGGAAAATAATTTTCTCTGAAAGGACAGCATTTAGAAAGTGAAGCAACACTCCATTCACTTCGCACAGTGAATTGAAGTGTTGGAACAGACTGCTTCTCTTTCAGAGAAATGCATGTGAGTTTCTGGTGAATGCTTGTAAGTAGCGTAAGGCACTTTCAAAGGAAAGTGATTTTCTCTGAAAGGACAGCATTTAGAACGTGAAGCAACACTCCATTCACTTCGCACAGTGAATTGAAGTGTTGGAACAGACTGCTTCTCTTTCAGAGAAACGCATGTGAGTTTCTTCCTAATGCTTGCAAGTAGCTTAAGGCACTTTCAAAGGAAAGTGATTTTCTCTAATAGGACAGCATTTGGAAAGTGAAGCACCACTCCATTCACTTCGCACAGTGAATTGAAGTGTTGGAACAGACTGCTTCTCTTTCAGAGAAACGCATGTGAGTTTCTGTTGAATTCTTGTAAGTAGCTTAAGGCACTTTCAAAGGAAAGTGATTTTCTCTGAAAGGACAGCATTTAGAAAGTGAGGCAACACTCCATTCACTTCACACAGTGAATTGAAGTGTTGGAACAGACTGCTTCCTTTTAGAGAAACGCATGTGAGTTTCTTCCTAATGCTTGCAAGTAGCTTAAGGTACTTCCAAGGAAAGTGATTTTCTCTGAAAGGACAGCATTTAGAAAGTGAAGCAACACTCCATTCACTTCGCACTGTGAATTGAAGTGTTGGAACAGACTGCTTCTCTTTCAGAGAAACGCATGTGAGTTTTTTATGAATGCTTGAAAGTAGTTTAAGGCACTTTCAAAGGAAAGTAATTTTCTCTGAAAGGACAGCATTTAGAAAGTGAAGCAACACTCCATTCACTTTGCACAGTGAATTGAAGTGTTGGAACAGACTGCTTCTCTTTCAGAGAAATGCATGTGAGTTTCTGTTGAATGCTTGTAAGTAGCTTAAGGCACTTTCAAAGGAAAGTGATTATCTCTGAAAGGACAGCATTTAGAAAGTGAAGCAACACTCCATTCACTTTGCACAGTGAATTGAAGTGTTGGAACAGACTGCTTATCTTTCATAGAAACGCATGTGAGTTTCTTCCTAATGCTTGCAAGTAGCTTAAGGCACTTTCAAAGGAAAGTGATTATCTCTGAAAGGACAGCATTTAGAAAGTGAAGCAACACTCCATTCACTTTGCACAGTGAATTGAAGTGTTGGAACAGACTGCTTCTCTTTCAGAGAAATGCATGTGAGTTTCTCTTGAATGCTGGTAAGTAGCTTAAGGCACATTCAGAGGAAAGGGATTTTCTCTGAAAGAACAGCATTTAGAAAGTGAAGCAACACTCCATTCACTTCGCACAGTGAATTGAAGTGTTGGAACAGACTGCTTCTCTTTCAGAGAAACGCATGTGAGCTTTTTGTGAATGCTTGAAAGTAGTTTAAGGCACTTTCAAAAGAAAGTGATTTTCTCTGAAAGGACAGCATTTAGAAAGTGAAGCAACACTCCATTCACTTCGCACAGTGAATTGAAGTGTTGGAACAGACTGCTGCTCTTTCAGAGAAATGCATGTGAGTTTCTGATGAATGCTTGTAAGTAGCTTAAGGCACTTTCAAAGGAAAGTGATTTTCTCTGAAAGGACAGCATTTAAAAAGTGAGGCAACACTCCATTCACTTCACACAGTGAATTGAAGTGTTGGAACAGACTGCTTCTCTTTCAGAGAAACACATGTGAGTTTCTGGTGAATGCTTGTAAGTAGCTTAAGGCATGTTCAAAGGAAAGTGATTTTCTCTGAAAGGACAGCATTTAGAAAGTGAAGCAACACTCCATTCACTTCGCAGAGTGAATTGAAGTGTTGGAACAGACTGCTTCTCTTTCAGAGAAACGCATGTGAGTTTCTTCCTAATGCTTGCAAGTAGCTTAAGGCAGTTTCAAAGGAAAATAATTTTCTCTGAAAGGACAGCATTTAGAAAGTGAAGCAACACTCCATTCACTTCGCACAGTGAATTGAAGTGTTGGAACAGACTGCTTCTCTTTCAGAGAAATGCATGTGAGTTTCTGGTGAATGCTTGTAAGTAGCGTAAGGCACTTTCAAAGGAAAGTGATTTTCTCTGAAAGGACAGCATTTAGAACGTGAAGCAACACTCCATTCACTTCGCACAGTGAATTGAAGTGTTGGAACAGACTGCTTCTCTTTCAGAGAAACGCATGTGAGTTTCTTCCTAATGCTTGCAAGTAGCTTAAGGCACTTTCAAAGGAAAGTGATTTTCTCTAATAGGACAGCATTTGGAAAGTGAAGCACCACTCCATTCACTTCGCACAGTGAATTGAAGTGTTGGAACAGACTGCTTCTCTTTCAGAGAAACGCATGTGAGTTTCTGTTGAATTCTTGTAAGTAGCTTAAGGCACTTTCAAAGGAAAGTGATTTTCTCTGAAAGGACAGCATTTAGAAAGTGAGGCAACACTCCATTCACTTCACACAGTGAATTGAAGTGTTGGAACAGACTGCTTCCTTTTAGAGAAACGCATGTGAGTTTCTTCCTAATGCTTGCAAGTAGCTTAAGGTACTTTCAAAGGAAAGTGATTTTCTCTGAAAGGACAGCATTTAGAAAGTGAAGCAACACTCCATTCACTTCGCACTGTGAATTGAAGTGTTGGAACAGACTGCTTCTCTTTCAGAGAAACGCATGTGAGTTTTTTATGAATGCTTGAAAGTAGTTTAAGGCACTTTCAAAGGAAAGTGATTTTCTCTGAAAGGACAGCATTTAGAAAGTGAAGCAACACTCCATTCACTTTGCACAGTGAATTGAAGTGTTGGAACAGACTGCTTCTCTTTCAGAGAAATGCATGTGAGTTTCTGTTGAATGCTTGTAAGTAGCTTAAGGCACTTTCAAATGAAAGTGATTATCTCTGAAAGGACAGCATTTAGAACGTGAAGCAACACTCCATTCACTTTGCACAGTGAATTGAAGTGTTGGAACAGACTGCTTATCTTTCATAGAAACGCATGTGAGTTTCTTCCTAATGCTTGCAAGTAGCTTAAGGCACTTTCAAAGAAAAGTGATTATCTCTGAAAGGACAGCATTTAGAAAGTGAAGCAACACTCCATTCCCTTCGTGCAGTGAATTGAAGTGTTGGAACAGAGTGCTACTCTTTCATATAAACGCATTAGTGTTTCTTGTGAATGCTTGCAAGTAGCTTAAGGCACTTTCAAAGGAAAGTGATTTTCTCTGAAAGGACAGCATTTAGAAAGTGAAGCAACACTCCATACACTTTGTACAGTGAATTGAAGTGTTGAAACAGACTGCTTCTCTTTCAGAGAAACGCATGTGAGCTTTTTGTGAATGCTTGAAAGTAGTTTAAGGCACTTTCAAAAGAAAGTGATTTTCTCTGAAAGGACAGCATTTAGAAAGTGAAGCAACACTCCATTCACTTCGCACAGTGAATTGAAGTGTTGGAACAGACTGCTGCTCTTTCAGAGAAATGCATGTGAGTTTCTGATGAATGCTTGTAAGTAGCTTAAGGCACTTTCAAAGGAAAGTGATTTTCTCTGAAAGGACAGCATTTAAAAAGTGAGGCAACACTCCATTCACTTCACACAGTGAATTGAAGTTTTGGAACAGACTGCTTCTCTTTCAGAGAAACGCATGTGAGTTTCTTCCTATTGCTTGCAAGAAGCTTAAGGCACTTTCAAAGGAAAGTGATTTTCTCTGAAAGGACAGCATTTCGAAAGTGAGGCAACACTCCATTCACTTTGCACAGTGAATTGAAGTGTTGGAACAGACTGCTTCTCTTTCAGAGAAACACATGTGAGTTTCTGGTGAATGCTTGTAAGTAGCTTAAGGCATTTTCAAAGGAACGTGATTTTCTCAGGAAGGACAATATTTAGAAAGTGAAGTAACATTCCATTCACTTCGCACAGTGAATTGAAGTGTTGGAACAGACTACTTCTCTTTCAGAGAAACGCATCTGTGTTTCCTGTGAATGCTTGCAAGTAGCTTAAGGCACTTTCAAAGGAAAGTGATTTTCTCTGAAAGGACAGCATTTAGAAAGTGAAGCAACACTCGATTCACTTCCCACAATGAACTGAAGTGTTGGAACAGACTGCTTCTCTTTCAGAGAAACGCATGTGAGTTTCTGGTGAATGCTTGTAAGTAGCTTAAGGCACTTTCAAACAAAGTGATTTTCTCTGAAAGGACAGCATTTAGAAAGTGAAGCAACACTCCATTCACTTCGCCCAGTGAATTGAAGTGTTGGAACAGACTGCTTCCTTTTAGAGAAACGCATGTGAGTTTCTTCCTAATGCTTGCAAGTAGCTTAAGGCACTTTCAAAGGAAAGTGATTTTCTCTGAAAGGACAGGATTTAGAAAGTGAAGCAACACTCCATTCACTTCGCACTGTGAATTGAAGTGTTGGAACAGACTGCTTCTCTTTCAGAGAAACGCATGTGAGTTTTTTATGAATGCTTGAAAGTAGTTTAAGGCACTTTCAAAGGAAAGTGATTTTCTCTGAAAGGACAGAATTTAGAAAGTGAAGTAACACTCCATTCACTTTGCACAGTGAATTGAAGTGTTGGAACAGACTGCTTCTCTTTCAGAGAAATGCATGTGAGTTTCTGTTGAATGCTTGTAAGTAGCTTAAGGCACTTTCAAAGGAAAGTGATTATCTCTGAAAGGACAGCATTTAGAAAGTGAAGCAACACTCCATTCACTTTGCACAGTGAATTGAAGTGTTGGAACAGACTGCTTAACTTTCATAGAAACGCATGTGATTTTCTTCCTAATGCTTGCAAGTAGCTTAAGGCACTTTCAAAGGAAAGTGATTATCTCTGAAAGGACAGCATTTAGAAAGTGAAGCAACACTCCATTCCCTTCGTGCAGTGAATTGAAGTGTTGGAACAGAGTGCTACTCTTTCATATAAACGCATTAGTGTTTCTTGTGAATGCTTGCAAGTAGCTTAAGGCACTTTCAAAGGAAAGTGATTTTCTCTGAAAGGACAGCATTTAGAAAGTGAAGCAACACTCCATACACTTTGCACAGTGAATTGAAGTGTTGAAACAGACTGCTTCTCTTTCAGAGAAACGCATGTGAGCTTTTTGTGAATGCTTGAAAGTAGTTTAAGGCACTTTCAAAAGAAAGTGATTTTCTCTGAAAGGACAGCATTTAGAAAGTGAAGCAACACTCCATTCACTTCGCACAGTGAATTGAAGTGTTGGAACAGACTGCTGCTCTTTCAGAGAAATGCATGTGAGTTTCTGATGAATGCTTGTAAGTAGCTTAAGGCACTTTCAAAGGAAAGTGATTTTCTCTGAAAGGACAGCATTTAGAAAGTGAAGCAACACTCCATTCACTTCGCACAGTGAATTGAAGTGTTGGAACAGACTGCATCTCTTTCAGAGAAACGCATGTGAGTTTCTGTTAAATGCTTGCAAGTTGTTTAGGGCACTTTCAAAGGAAAGTGATTTTCTCTGAAAGGACAGGATTTAGGAAGTGAAGCAACACTCCATTCACTTCGCACAGTGAATTGAAGTGTTGGAACAGACTGATTCTATTTCAGAGAAACGCATGTGTGTTTCCTGTGAATGCTTGAAAGTAGCTTAAGGCACTATCAAAGGAAAGTGATTTTCTCTGAAAGGACAGCATTTAGAAAGTGAAGTAACATTCCATTCACTTCGCACAGTGAATTGAAGTGTTGGAACAGACTGCTTTTCTTTCAGAGAAATGCATATGAGTTTCTGTTGAATGCTTGTAAGTAGCTCAAGGCTCTTTCAAAGGAAAGTGATTTTCTCTGAAAGGACAGCATTGAGAAAGTGAAGCAACACTCCATTCCCTTCGTGCAATGAATTGAAGTGTTGGAACAGACTGCTTCTCTTTCAGAGAAACGCATTAGTGTTTCTTGTGAATGCTTGCAAGTAGCTTAAGGCACTTTCAAAGGAAAGTGATTTTCTCTGAAAGGACAGCATTTAGAAAGTGAAGCAACACTCCATTCACTTCGCACAGTGAATTGAAGTGTTGGAACAGACTGCTTCTCTTTCAGAGAAACGCATGTGAGTTTCTGGTGAATGCTTGTAAGTAGCTTAAGGCACTTTCAAAGGAAAGTGATTATCTCTGAAAGGACAGCATTTAGAAAGTGAAGCAACACTCCATTCCCTTCGTGCAGTGAATTGAAGTGTTGGAAGAGAGTGCTTCTCTTTCATAGAAACGCATTAGTGTTTCTTGTGAATGCTTGCAAGTTGCTTAAGGCACTTTCAAAGGAAAATGATTTTCTCTGAAAAGACAGCATTTAGAAAGTGAAGCAACACTCCATTCACTTCGCACAGTGAAGTGAAGTGTTGGAACAGACTGCTTCTCTTTCAGAGAAACGCATGTGAGTTTCTGGTGAATGCTTGTAAGTAGCTTAAGGCACTTTCAAAGGAAAGTGATTTTCTCTGAAAGGACAGCATTTAGAAAGTGAAGCAACACTCCATTCCCATCGTGCAGTGAATTGAAGTGTTGGAACAGAGTGCTTCTCTTTCATATAAACGCATTAGTGTTTCTTGTGAATGCTTGCAAGTTGCTTAAGGCACTTTCAAAGGAAAGTGATTTTCTCTGAAGGACAGCATTTAGAAAGTGAAGGAACACTCCATACACTTTGCACAGTGAATTGAAGTGTTGAAACAGACTGCTTCTCTTTCAGAGAAACGCATGTGAGCTTTTGTGAATGCTTGAAAGTGGTTTAAGGCACTTTCAAAAGAAAGTGATTTTCTCTGAAAGGACAGAATTTAGAAAGTGAAGCAACACTCCATTCACTTCGCACAGTGAATTGAAGTTTTGGAACAGACTGCTTCTCTTTCAGGGAAACGCATGTGAGTTTCTTCCTAATGCTTGCAAGAAGCTTAAGGCACTTTCAAAGGAAAGTGATTTTCTCTGAAAGGACAGCATTTCAAAAGTGACGCAACACTCCATTCACTTTGCACAGTGAATTGAAGTGTTGGAACATATTGCTTCTCTTTCAGAGAAACACATGTTAGTTTCTGGTGAATGCTTGTAAGTAGCTTAAGGCAATTTCAAAGGAACGTGATTTTCACTGAAAGGACGGCATTTAGAAAGTGAAGCAACACTCCATTCACTACGCACAGTGAATTGAAGTGTTGGAAGAGATGGATTCTCTTTCAGAGAAATGCATATGAATTTCTTGTGAATGCTTGAAAGTTGCTTAAGGCACTTTCAAACAAAAGTGATTTTCTCTGAAAGGACAGGATTTAGAAAGTGAAGCAACACTCCTTTCACTTCGCACAGTGAATTGAAGTGTTGGAACAGACTGCTTCTATTTCAGAGAAACGCATGTTTGTTTCCTGTGAATGCTTGAAAGTAGCTTAAGGCACTTTCAAACGAAAGTGATTTTCTCTGAAAGGACAGCATTTCGAAAGTGAGGCAACACTCCATTCACTTTGCACAGTGAATTGAAGTGTTGGAACAGATTGCTTCTCTTTCAGAGAAACACATGTGAGTTTCTGGTGAATGCTTGTAAGTAGCTTAAGGCATTTTCAAAGGAACGTGATTTTCTCGGGAAGGACAGCATTTAGAAAGTGAAGTAACATTCCATTCACTTCGCACTGTGAATTGAAGTGTTGGAACAGACTGCTTCTCTTTCAGAGAAACGCATCTGTGTTTCCTGTGAATGCTTGCAAGTAGCTTAAGGCACTTTCAAACAAAGTGATTTTCTCTGAAAGGACAGCATTTAGAATGTGAAGCAACACTCCATTCACTTCGCACAGTGAATTGAAGTGTTGGAACAAACTGCTTCTCTTTCAGAGAAATGCATGGGAGTTTCTGTTGAATACTTGTAAGTAGCTTAAGGCACTTTCAAAGGAAAGTGATTTTCACTGAAAGACAGCATTTAGAAAGTGAAGCAACACTCCATTCACTTCGCACAGTGAATTGAAGTGTTGGAACAGACTGCTTCTCTTTCAGAGAAACGCATGTGAGTTTCTTCCTAATGCTTGCAAGTAGCTTAAGGCACTTTCAAAGGAAAGTGATTTTCTCTGAAAGGACAGCATTTAGAAAGTGAAGCAACACTCCATTCACTTCGCACAGTGAATTGAAGTGTTGGAAAAGACTGCTTCTATTTCAGAGAAACGCATGTGAGTTTCTGGTGAATGCTTGCAAGTTGCTAAAGGCACTTTCAAAGGAAAGTGATTTTCTCTGAAAGGACAGCATTTAGAAAGTGAAGCAACACTCCATTTCCTTCGTGCAGTGAATTTAAGTGTTGGAACACACTGCTTGTCTTTCATAGAAACGCATGTGAGTTTCTGTTAAATGCTTGCAAGTTGTTTAGGGCACTTTCAAAGGAAAGTGATTTTCTCTGAAAGAACAGGATTTAGGAAGTGAAGCAACACTCCATTCACTTCGCACAGTGAATTGAAGTGTTGGAACAGACTGATTCTATTTCAGAGAAACGCATGTGTGTTTCCTGTGAATGCTTGAAAGTAGCTTAAGGCACTATCAAAGGAAAGTGATTTTCTCTGAAAGGACAGCATTTAGAAAGTGAAGTAACATTCCATTCACTTCGCACAGTGAATTGAAGTGTTGGAACAGACTACTTTTCTTTCAGAGAAATGCATATGAGTTTCTGTTGAATGCTTGTAAGTAGCTCAAGGCTCTTTCAAAGGAAAGTGATTTTCTCTGAAAGGACAGCATTTAGAAAGTGAAGCAACACTCCATTCCCTTCGTGCAATGAATTGAAGTGTTGGAACAGACTGCTTCTCTTTCATAGAAACGCATTAGTGTTTCTTGTGAATGCTTGCAAGTAGCTTAAGGCACTTTCAAAGGAAAGTGATTTTCTCTGAAAGGACAGCATTTAGAAAGTGAAGCAACACTCCATTCACTTCGCACAGTGAATTGAAGTGTTGGAACAGACTGCTTCTCTTTCAGAGAAACGCATGTGAGTTTCTGTTGAATGCTTGTAAGTAGCTTAAGGCATTTTCAAAAGAAAGTGATTTTCTCTGAAAAGACAGCATTTAAAAAGTGAGGCAACACTCCATTCACTTCACACAGTGTACTGAAGTTTTGGAACAGACTGCTTCTCTTTCAGAGAAACGCATTAGTGTTTCTTGTGAATGCTTGCAAGTAGCTTAAGGCACTATCAAATGAAAGTGATTTTCTCTGTAAGGACAGCATTAAGAAAGTGAAGCAACACTCGATTCACTTAGCACAGAGAATTGAAGTGTGGAACAGATTGCTTCTCTTTCAGAGAAATGCATGTGAGTTTCTGTTGAATGCTTGTAAGTAGCTTAAGGCACATTCAGAGGAAAGGGATTTTCTCTGAAAGGACAGCATTTAGAAAGTGAGGCAACACTCCATTCAATTCGCACAGTGAATTGAAGTGTTGGAACAGACTGCTTCTCTTTCAGAGAAACGCATGTGAGTTTCTTCCTAATGCTTGCAAGTAGCTTAAGGCACTTTCAAAGGAAAGTGATTTTCTCTGAAAGGACAGCATTTAGAAAGTTAAGCAACACTCCATTCACTTTGCACAGTGAATTGAAGTGTTGGAACAGACTGCTTCTCTTTCAGAGAAACGCATGTGAGTTTCTGGTGAATGCTTGTAAGTAGCTTAAGGCACTTTCAAAGGAAAGTGATTTTCTCTGAAAGGACAGCATTTAGAAAGTGAAGCAACACTCCATTCCCTTCGTGCAGTGAATTGAAGTGTTGGAACAGAGTGCTTCTCTTTCATATAAACGCATTAGTGTTTCTTGTGAATGCTTGCAAGTTGCTTAAGGCACTTTCAAAGGAAAGTGATTTTCTCTGAAAGGACAGCATTTAGAAAGTGAAGGAACACTCCATACACTTTGCACAGTGAATTGAAGTGTTGAAACCGACTGCTTCTCTTTCAGAGAAACGCATGTGAGCTTTTTGTGAATGCTTGAAAAGTAGTTTAGGGCACTTTCAAAAGAAAGTGATTTTCTCTGAAAGGACAGAATTTAGAAAGTGAAGCAACACTCCATTCACCTCGCACAGTGAATTGAAATGTTGGAACAGACTGATTCTCTTTCAGAGAAATGCATGTGAGTTTCTGATGAATGCTTGTAAGTAGCTTAAGGCACTTTCAAAGGAAAGTGATTTTCTCTGAAAGGACAGAATTTAGAAAGTGAAGCAACACTCCATTCACTTCGCACATTAAATTGAAGTGTTGGAACAGACTGCTTCTCTTTCAGAGAAACGCATGTGAGTTTCTGTTGAATGCTTGTAAGTAGCTTAAGGCATTTTCAAAGGAAAGTGATTTTCTCTGAAAGGACAGCATTTAAAAAGTGAGGCAACACTCCATCACTTCACACAGTGTATTGAAGTGTTGGAACAGACTGCTTCTTTTTCAGAGAAATGCATGTGAATTTCTGTTGAATGCTTGTAAGTAGCTTAAGGCACATTCAGAGGAAAGGGATTTTCTCTGAAAGAACAGTATTTAGAAATTGAAGCAACACTCCATTCACTTCGCACAGTGAATTGAAGTGTTGGAACAGACTGCTTCTCTTTCAGAGAAACGCATGTGAGTTTCCTCCTAATGCTTGCAAGTAGCTTAAGGCACTTTCAAAGGAAAATGATTTTCTCTGAAAGGACAGCATTTAGAAAGTGAAGCAACACTCCATTCACTTCGGACAGTGAAGTGAAGTGTTGGAACAGACTGCTTCTCTTTCAGAGAAATGCATGTGAGTTTCTGGTGAATGCTTGTAAGTAGCGTAAGGCACTTTCAAAGGAAAGTGATTTTCTCTGAAAGTACAGAATTTAGAACGTGAAGCAACACTCCATTCACTTCGCACAGTGAATTGAAGTGTTGGAACAGACTGCTTCTCTTTCAGAGAAATGCATGTGAGTTTCTGGGGAATGCTTGTAAGTAGCTTAAGGCACTTTCAAAGGAAAGTGATTTTCTCTGAAAGGACAGCATTTAGAAAGTGAAGCAACACTCCATTCACTTCGCACAGTGAATTGAAGTGTTGGAACAGACTGCATCTCTTTCAGAGAAACGCATGTGAGTTTCTGTTAAATGCTTGCAAGTTGTTTAGGGCACTTTCAAAGGAAAGTGATTTTCTCTGAAAGGACAGGATTTAGGAAGTGAAGCAACACTCCATTCACTTCGCACAGTGAATTGAAGTGTTGGAACAGACTGATTCTATTTCAGAGAAACGCATGTGTGTTTCCTGTGAATGCTTGAAAGTAGCTTAAGGCACTATCAAAGGAAAGTGATTTTCTCTGAAAGGACAGCATTTAGAAAGTGAAGTAACATTCCATTCACTTCGCACAGTGAATTGAAGTGTTGGAACAGACTGCTTTTCTTTCAGAGAAATGCATATGAGTTTCTGTTGAATGCTTGTAAGTAGCTCAAGGCTCTTTCAAAGGAAAGTGATTTTCTCTGAAAGGACAGCATTGAGAAAGTGAAGCAACACTCCATTCCCTTCGTGCAATGAATTGAAGTGTTGGAACAGACTGCTTCTCTTTCAGAGAAACGCATTAGTGTTTCTTGTGAATGCTTGCAAGTAGCTTAAGGCACTTTCAAAGGAAAGTGATTTTCTCTGAAAGGACAGCATTTAGAAAGTGAAGCAACACTCCATTCACTTCGCACAGTGAATTGAAGTGTTGGAACAGACTGCTTCTCTTTCAGAGAAACGCATGTGAGTTTCTGGTGAATGCTTGTAAGTAGCTTAAGGCACTTTCAAAGGAAAGTGATTATCTCTGAAAGGACAGCATTTAGAAAGTGAAGCAACACTCCATTCCCTTCGTGCAGTGAATTGAAGTGTTGGAAGAGAGTGCTTCTCTTTCATAGAAACGCATTAGTGTTTCTTGTGAATGCTTGCAAGTTGCTTAAGGCACTTTCAAAGGAAAATGATTTTCTCTGAAAGGACAGCATTTAGAAAGTGAAGCAACACTCCATTCACTTCGCACAGTGAAGTGAAGTGTTGGAACAGACTGCTTCTCTTTCAGAGAAATGCATGTGAGTTTCTGGTGAATGCTTGTAAGTAGCATAAGGCACTTTCAAAGGAAAGTGATTTTCTCAGAAAGGACAGCATTTAGAACGTGAAGCAACACTCCATTCACTTCGCAAAGTGAATTGAAGTGTTGGAACAGACTGCTTCTCTTTCAGAGAAACGCATGTGAGTTTCTTCCTAATGCTTGCAAGTAGCTTAAGGCACTTTCAAAGGAAAGTGATTTTCTCTAAAAGGACAGCATTTGGAAAGTGAAGCACCACTCCATTCACTTCGCACAGAGAATTGAAGAGTTGGAACAGACTGCTTCTCTTTCAGAGAAACGCATGTGAGTTTCTGTTGAATGCTTGTAAGTAGCGTAAGGCACTTTCAAAGGAAAGTGATTTTCTCTGAAATGACAACATTTAGAAAGTGAGGCAACACTCCATTCACTTCACACAGTGAATTGAAGTGTTGGAAGAGACTGCTTCCTTTTAGAGAAACGCATGTGAGTTTCTTCCTAATGCCTGTAAGTACCTTAAGGCACTTTCAAAGGAAAGTGATTTTCTCTGAAAGGACAGCATTTAGAAAGTGAAGCAACACTCCATTCACTTCGCACAAAGAATTGAAGTGTTGGAACAGACTGCTTCTCTTTCAGAGAATCGCATGTGAGTTTTTTATGAATGCTTGAAAGTAGTTTAAGGCACTTTCAAAGGAAAGTGATTTTCTCTGAAAGGACAGAATTTAGAAAGTGAAGCAACACTCCATTCACTTCGCACAGTGAATTGAAGTGTTGGAGCAGACTGCTTCTCTTTCAGAGAAATGCATGTGAGTTTCTGTTGAATGATTGTAAGTAGCTTAAGGCACTTTCAAAGGAAAGTGATTTTCTCTGAAAGGACAGCATTTAAAAAGTGAGGCAACACTCCATCACTTCACACAGTGTATTGAAGTGTTGGAACAGACTGCTTCTTTTTCAGAGAAATGCATGTGAATTTCTGTTGAATGCTTGTAAGTAGCTTAAGGCACATTCAGAGGAAAGGGATTTTCTCTGAAAGAACAGTATTTAGAAAGTGAAGCAACACTCCATTCACTTCGCACAGTGAATTGAAGTGTTGGAACAGACTGCTTCTCTTTCAGAGAAACGCATGTGAGTTTCTTCCTAATGCTTGCAAGTAGCTTAAGGCACTTTCAAAGGAAAATGATTTTCTCTGAAAGGACAGCATTTAGAAAGTGAAGCAACACTCCATTCACTTCGGACAGTGAAGTGAAGTGTTGGAACAGACTGCTTCTCTTTCAGAGAAATGCATGTGAGTTTCTGGTGAATGCTTGTAAGTAGCGTAAGGCACTTTCAAAGGAAAGTGATTTTCTCTGAAAGTACAGAATTTAGAACGTGAAGCAACACTCCATTCACTTCGCACAGTGAATTGAAGTGTTGGAACAGACTGCTTCTCTTTCAGAGAAATGCATGTGAGTTTCTGGGGAATGCTTGTAAGTAGCTTAAGGCACTTTCAAAGGAAAGTGATTTTCTCTGAAAGGACAGCATTTAGAAAGTGAAGCAACACTCCATTCACTTCGCACAGTGAATTGAAGTGTTGGAACAGACTGCATCTCTTTCAGAGAAACGCATGTGAGTTTCTGTTAAATGCTTGCAAGTTGTTTAGGGCACTTTCAAAGGAAAGTGATTTTCTCTGAAAGGACAGGATTTAGGAAGTGAAGCAACACTCCATTCACTTCGCACAGTGAATTGAAGTGTTGGAACAGACTGATTCTATTTCAGAGAAACGCATGTGTGTTTCCTGTGAATGCTTGAAAGTAGCTTAAGGCACTATCAAAGGAAAGTGATTTTCTCTGAAAGGACAGCATTTAGAAAGTGAAGTAACATTCCATTCACTTCGCACAGTGAATTGAAGTGTTGGAACAGACTGCTTTTCTTTCAGAGAAATGCATATGAGTTTCTGTTGAATGCTTGTAAGTAGCTCAAGGCTCTTTCAAAGGAAAGTGATTTTCTCTGAAAGGACAGCATTGAGAAAGTGAAGCAACACTCCATTCCCTTCGTGCAATGAATTGAAGTGTTGGAACAGACTGCTTCTCTTTCATAGAAACGCATTAGTGTTTCTTGTGAATGCTTGCAAGTAGCTTAAGGCACTTTCAAAGGAAAGTGATTTTCTCTGAAAGGACAGCATTTAGAAAGTGAAGCAACACTCCATTCACTTCGCACAGTGAATTGAAGTGTTGGAACAGACTGCTTCTCTTTCAGAGAAACGCATGTGAGTTTCTGGTGAATGCTTGTAAGTAGCTTAAGGCACTTTCAAAGGAAAGTGATTATCTCTGAAAGGACAGCATTTAGAAAGTGAAGCAACACTCCATTCCCTTCGTGCAGTGAATTGAAGTGTTGGAAGAGAGTGCTTCTCTTTCATAGAAACGCATTAGTGTTTCTTGTGAATGCTTGCAAGTTGCTTAAGGCACTTTCAAAGGAAAATGATTTTCTCTGAAAGGACAGCATTTAGAAAGTGAAGCAACACTCCATTCACTTCGCACAGTGAAGTGAAGTGTTGGAACAGACTGCTTCTCTTTCAGAGAAATGCATGTGAGTTTCTGGTGAATGCTTGTAAGTAGCATAAGGCACTTTCAAAGGAAAGTGATTTTCTCAGAAAGGACAGCATTTAGAACGTGAAGCAACACTCCATTCACTTCGCAAAGTGAATTGAAGTGTTGGAACAGACTGCTTCTCTTTCAGAGAAACGCATGTGAGTTTCTTCCTAATGCTTGCAAGTAGCTTAAGGCACTTTCAAAGGAAAGTGATTTTTTCTAAAAGGACAGTATTTGGAAAGTGAAGCACCACTCCATTCACTTCGCACAGAGAATTGAAGAGTTGGAACAGACTGCTTCTCTTTCAGAGAAACGCATGTGAGTTTCTGTTGAATGCTTGTAAGTAGCGTAAGGCACTTTCAAAGGAAAGTGATTTTCTCTGAAATGACAACATTTAGAAAGTGAGGCAACACTCCATTCACTTCACACAGTGAATTGAAGTGTTGGAAGAGACTGCTTCCTTTTAGAGAAACGCATGTGAGTTTCTTCCTAATGCCTGTAAGTACCTTAAGGCACTTTCAAAGGAAAGTGATTTTCTCTGAAAGGACAGCATTTAGAAAGTGAAGCAACACTCCATTCACTTCGCACAAAGAATTGAAGTGTTGGAACAGACTGCTTCTCTTTCAGAGAATCGCATGTGAGTTTTTTATGAATGCTTGAAAGTAGTTTAAGGCACTTTCAAAGGAAAGTGATTTTCTCTGAAAGGACAGAATTTAGAAAGTGAAGCAACACTCCATTCACTTCGCACAGTGAATTGAAGTGTTGGAGCAGACTGCTTCTCTTTCAGAGAAATGCATGTGAGTTTCTGTTGAATGATTGTAAGTAGCTTAAGGCACTTTCAAAGGAAAGTGATTTTCTCTGAAAGGACAGCATTTAGAAAGTGAAGCAACACTCCATTCACTTCGCACAGTGAATTGAAATGTTGGAACTGACTGCTTCTCTTTCAGAGAAACGCATGTGAGTTTCTTCCTAATGCTTGCAAGTAGCTTAAGGCAGTTTCAAAGGAAAATAATTTTCTCTGAAAGGACAGCATTTAGAAAGTGAAGCAACACTCCATTTACTTCGCACAGTGAATTGAAGTGTTGGAACAGACTGCTTCTCTTTCAGAGAAATGCATGTGAGTTTCTGGCGAATGCTTGTAAGTAGCGTAAGGCACTTTCAAAGGAAAGTGATTTTCTCTGAAAGGACAGCATTTAGAACGTGAAGCAACACTCCATTCACTTCGCACAGTGAATTGAAGTGTTGGAACAGACTGCTTCTCTTTCAGAGAAACGCATGTGAGTTTCTTCCTAATGCTTGCAAGTAGCTAAAGGCACTTTCAAAGGAAAGTGATTTTCTCTAATAGGACAGCATTTGGAAAGTGAAGCACCACTCCATTCACTTCGCACAGTGAATTGAAGTGTTGGAACAGACTGCTTCTCTTTCAGAGAAACGCATGTGAGTTTCTGTTGAATGCTTGTAAGTAGCTTAAGGCACTTTCAAAGGAAAGTGATTTTCTCTGAAAGGACAGCATTTAGAAAGTGAGGCAACACTCCATTCACTTCACACAGTGAATTGAAGTGTTGGAACAGACTGCTTCCTTTTAGAGAAACGCATGTGAGTTTCTTCCTAATACTTGCAAGTAGCTTAAGGCACTTTCAAAGGAAAGTGATTTTCTCTGAAAGGACAGCATTTAGAAAGTGAAGCAACACTTCATTCACTTCGCACTGTGAATTGAAGTGTTGGAACAGACTGCTTCTATTTCAGAGAAACGCATGTGAGTTTTTTATGAATGCTTGAAAGTAGTTTAAGGCACTTTCAAAGGAAAGTGATTTTCTCTGAAAGGACAGAATTTAGAAAGTGAAGCAACACTCCATTCCCTTCGTGCAGTGAATTGAAGTGTTGGAACAGAGTGCTACTCTTTCATATAAACGCATTAGTGTTTCTTGTGAATGCTTGCAAGTAGCTTAAGGCACTTTCAAAGGAACGTGATTTTCTCTGAAAGGACAGCATTTAGAAAGTGAAGCAACACTCCATACCCTTTGCACAGTGAATTGAAGTGTTGAAACAGACTGCTTCTCTTTCAGAGAAACGCATGTGAGCTTTTTGTGAATGCTTGAAAGTAGTTTAAGGCACTTTCAAAAGAAAGTGATTTTCTCTGAAAGGACAGAATTTAGAAAGTGAAGCAACACTCCATTCACTTCGCACAGTGAATTGAAGTGTTGGAACAGACTGCTTCTCTTTCAGAGAAACGCATATGAGTTTCTTCCTAATGCTTGCAAGCAGCTTAAGGCACTTTCAAAGGAAAGTGATTTTCTCTGAAAGGACAGCATTTAGAAAGTGAAGCAACACTCCATTCACTACGCACAGTGAATTGAAGTGTTGGAAGAGATGGCTTCTCTTTCAGAGAAATGCATATGAATTTCTTGTGAATGCTTGAAAGTTGCTTAAGGCACTTTCAAACAAAAGTGATTTTCTCTGAAAGGACAGGATTTAGAAAGTGAAGCAACACTCCATTCACTTCGCACAGTGAATTGAAGTGTTGGAACAGACTGCTTCTATTTCAGAGAAACGCATGTGTGTTTCCTGTGAATGCTTGAAAGTAGCTTAAGGCACTTTCAAAGGAAAGTGATTTTCTCTGAAAGGACAGCATTTCGAAAGTGAGGCAACACTCCATTCACTTTGCACAGTGAATTGAAGTGTTGGAACAGATTGCTTCTCTTTCAGAGAAACACATGTGAGTTTTTGGTGAATGCTTGTAAGTAGCTTAAGGCATTTTCAAAGGAACGTGATATTCTCGGGAAGGACAGCATTTAGAAAGTGAAGTAACATTCCATTCACTTCGCACAGTGAATTGAAGTGTTGGAACAGACTGCTTCTCTTTCAGAGAAACGCATCTGTGTTTCCTGTGAATGCTTGCAAGTAGCTTAAGGCACTTTCAAAGGAAAGTGATTTTCTCTGAAAGGACAGAATTTAGAAAGTGAAGCAACACTCGATTCACTTCCCACAATGAATTGAAGTGTTGGAACAGACTGCTTCTCTTTCAGAGAAACGCATGTGAGTTTCTGGTGAATGCTTGTAAGTAGCTTAAGGCACTTTCAAACAAAGTGATTTTCTCTGAAAGGACAGCATTTAGAAAGTGAAGCAACACTCCATTCACTTCGCACAGTGAATTGAAGTGTTGGAACAAACTGCTTCTCTTTCAGAGAAATGCATGGGAGTTTCTGTTGAATGCTTGTAATTAGCTTAAGGCACTTTCAAAGGAAAGTGATTTTCACTGAAAGACAGCATTTAGAAAGTGAAGCAACACTCCATTCACTTCGCACAGTGAATTGAAGTGTTGGAACAGACTGCTTCTATTTCAGAGAAACGCATGTGAGTTTCTGGTGAATGCTTGCAAGTTGCTAAAGGCACTTTCAAAGGAAAGTGATTTTCTCTGAAAAGACAGCATTTAGAAAGTGAAGCAACACTCCATTTCCTTCGTGCAGTGAATTTAAGTGTTGGAACACACTGCTTGTCTTTCATAGAAACGCATTAGTGTTTCTTGTGAATGCTTGCAAGTAGCTTAAGGCACTTTCAAAGGAAAGTGATTTTCTCTGAAAGGACAGCATTTAGAAAGTGAAGCAACACTCCATTCACTTCGCACAGTGAATTGAAGTGTTGGAACAGAATGCTTCTCTTTCAGAGAAACGCATGTGAGTTTCTTCCTAATGCTTGCAAGTAGCTTAAGGCACTTTCATAGGAAAGTGATTTTCTCTGAAAGAACAGTATTTAGAAAGTGAGGCAACACTCCATTCACTTTGCCCAGTGAATTGAAGTGTTGGAACAGATTGCTTCTCTTTCAGAGAAATACGTGTGAGTTTCTGGTGAATGCTTTTAAGTAGCTTAAGGCAATTTCAAAGGAACGTGATTTTCTCTGAAAGGACAGCATTTAGAAAATGAAGCAACACCCCATTCACTTCACACAGTGAATTGAAGTGTTGGAAGAGAAGTCTTCTCTTTCAGAAAATGCATGTGAATTTCTTGTGAATGCTTGAAAGTTGCTTAAGGCACTTTCAAACAAAAGTGATTTTCTCTGAATGGACAGGATTTAGAAAGTGAAGCACCACTCCATTCACTTCGCACAGTGAATTGAAGTGTTGGAACAGACTGCTTCTATTTTAGAGAAACGCATGTGTGCTTCCTGTGAATGCTTGAAAGTAGCTTAAAGCACTTTCAAAGGAAAGTGATTTTCTCTGAAAGGACATCATTTAGAAAGTGAAGCAACACTCCATTCACTTCGCACAGAGTTGAAGTGTTGGAACAGATTGCTTCTCTTTCAGAGAAATGCATGTGAGTTTCTGTTGAATGCTTGTAAGTAGCTTAAGGCACTTTCAAAGGAAAGTGATTTTCTCTGAAAGGACAGCATTTAGAAAGTGAAGCAAAACTCCTTTCCCTTCGTGCAGTGAATTGAAGTGTTGGAGCAGACTGCTTGTCTTTCATAGAAACGCATTAGTATTTCTTGTGAATGCATGCAAGGAGCTTAAGGCACTTTCAAATGAAAGTGATTTTCTCTGAAAGGACAGCATTTAGAAAGTGAAGCAACACTCCATTCACTTCGCACAGTGAATTGAAGTGTTGGAGCAGACTGCTTCTCTTTCAGAGAAATGCATGTGAGTTTCTGTTGAATGATTGTAAGTAGCTTAAGGCACTTTCAAAGGAAAGTGATTTTCTCTGAAAGGACAGCATTTAGAAAGTGAAGCAACACTCCATTCACTTCGCACAGTGAATTGAAATGTTGGAACTGACTGCTTCTCTTTCAGAGAAACGCATGTGAGTTTCTTCCTAATGCTTGCAAGTAGCTTAAGGCAGTTTCAAAGGAAAATAATTTTCTCTGAAAGGACAGCATTTAGAAAGTGAAGCAACACTCCATTTACTTCGCACAGTGAATTGAAGTGTTGGAACAGACTGCTTCTCTTTCAGAGAAATGCATGTGAGTTTCTGGCGAATGCTTGTAAGTAGCGTAAGGCACTTTCAAAGGAAAGTGATTTTCTCTGAAAGGACAGCATTTAGAACGTGAAGCAACACTCCATTCACTTCGCACAGTGAATTGAAGTGTTGGAACAGACTGCTTCTCTTTCAGAGAAACGCATGTGAGTTTCTTCCTAATGCTTGCAAGTAGCTAAAGGCACTTTCAAAGGAAAGTGATTTTCTCTAATAGGACAGCATTTGGAAAGTGAAGCACCACTCCATTCACTTCGCACAGTGAATTGAAGTGTTGGAACAGACTGCTTCTCTTTCAGAGAAACGCATGTGAGTTTCTGTTGAATGCTTGTAAGTAGCTTAAGGCACTTTCAAAGGAAAGTGATTTTCTCTGAAAGGACAGCATTTAGAAAGTGAGGCAACACTCCATTCACTTCACACAGTGAATTGAAGTGTTGGAACAGACTGCTTCCTTTTAGAGAAACGCATGTGAGTTTCTTCCTAATACTTGCAAGTAGCTTAAGGCACTTTCAAAGGAAAGTGATTTTCTCTGAAAGGACAGCATTTAGAAAGTGAAGCAACACTTCATTCACTTCGCACTGTGAATTGAAGTGTTGGAACAGACTGCTTCTATTTCAGAGAAACGCATGTGAGTTTTTTATGAATGCTTGAAAGTAGTTTAAGGCACTTTCAAAGGAAAGTGATTTTCTCTGAAAGGACAGAATTTAGAAAGTGAAGCAACACTCCATTCCCTTCGTGCAGTGAATTGAAGTGTTGGAACAGAGTGCTACTCTTTCATATAAACGCATTAGTGTTTCTTGTGAATGCTTGCAAGTAGCTTAAGGCACTTTCAAAGGAACGTGATTTTCTCTGAAAGGACAGCATTTAGAAAGTGAAGCAACACTCCATACCCTTTGCACAGTGAATTGAAGTGTTGAAACAGACTGCTTCTCTTTCAGAGAAACGCATGTGAGCTTTTTGTGAATGCTTGAAAGTAGTTTAAGGCACTTTCAAAAGAAAGTGATTTTCTCTGAAAGGACAGAATTTAGAAAGTGAAGCAACACTCCATTCACTTCGCACAGTGAATTGAAGTGTTGGAACAGACTGCTTCTCTTTCAGAGAAACGCATATGAGTTTCTTCCTAATGCTTGCAAGCAGCTTAAGGCACTTTCAAAGGAAAGTGATTTTCTCTGAAAGGACAGCATTTAGAAAGTGAAGCAACACTCCATTCACTACGCACAGTGAATTGAAGTGTTGGAAGAGATGGCTTCTCTTTCAGAGAAATGCATATGAATTTCTTGTGAATGCTTGAAAGTTGCTTAAGGCACTTTCAAACAAAAGTGATTTTCTCTGAAAGGACAGGATTTAGAAAGTGAAGCAACACTCCATTCACTTCGCACAGTGAATTGAAGTGTTGGAACAGACTGCTTCTATTTCAGAGAAACGCATGTGTGTTTCCTGTGAATGCTTGAAAGTAGCTTAAGGCACTTTCAAAGGAAAGTGATTTTCTCTGAAAGGACAGCATTTCGAAAGTGAGGCAACACTCCATTCACTTTGCACAGTGAATTGAAGTGTTGGAACAGATTGCTTCTCTTTCAGAGAAACACATGTGAGTTTTTGGTGAATGCTTGTAAGTAGCTTAAGGCATTTTCAAAGGAACGTGATATTCTCGGGAAGGACAGCATTTAGAAAGTGAAGTAACATTCCATTCACTTCGCACAGTGAATTGAAGTGTTGGAACAGACTGCTTCTCTTTCAGAGAAACGCATCTGTGTTTCCTGTGAATGCTTGCAAGTAGCTTAAGGCACTTTCAAAGGAAAGTGATTTTCTCTGAAAGGACAGAATTTAGAAAGTGAAGCAACACTCGATTCACTTCCCACAATGAATTGAAGTGTTGGAACAGACTGCTTCTCTTTCAGAGAAACGCATGTGAGTTTCTGGTGAATGCTTGTAAGTAGCTTAAGGCACTTTCAAACAAAGTGATTTTCTCTGAAAGGACAGCATTTAGAAAGTGAAGCAACACTCCATTCACTTCGCACAGTGAATTGAAGTGTTGGAACAAACTGCTTCTCTTTCAGAGAAATGCATGGGAGTTTCTGTTGAATGCTTGTAATTAGCTTAAGGCACTTTCAAAGGAAAGTGATTTTCACTGAAAGACAGCATTTAGAAAGTGAAGCAACACTCCATTCACTTCGCACAGTGAATTGAAGTGTTGGAACAGACTGCTTCTATTTCAGAGAAACGCATGTGAGTTTCTGGTGAATGCTTGCAAGTTGCTAAAGGCACTTTCAAAGGAAAGTGATTTTCTCTGAAAAGACAGCATTTAGAAAGTGAAGCAACACTCCATTTCCTTCGTGCAGTGAATTTAAGTGTTGGAACACACTGCTTGTCTTTCATAGAAACGCATTAGTGTTTCTTGTGAATGCTTGCAAGTAGCTTAAGGCACTTTCAAAGGAAAGTGATTTTCTCTGAAAGGACAGCATTTAGAAAGTGAAGCAACACTCCATTCACTTCGCACAGTGAATTGAAGTGTTGGAACAGAATGCTTCTCTTTCAGAGAAACGCATGTGAGTTTCTTCCTAATGCTTGCAAGTAGCTTAAGGCACTTTCATAGGAAAGTGATTTTCTCTGAAAGAACAGTATTTAGAAAGTGAGGCAACACTCCATTCACTTTGCCCAGTGAATTGAAGTGTTGGAACAGATTGCTTCTCTTTCAGAGAAATACGTGTGAGTTTCTGGTGAATGCTTTTAAGTAGCTTAAGGCAATTTCAAAGGAACGTGATTTTCTCTGAAAGGACAGCATTTAGAAAATGAAGCAACACCCCATTCACTTCACACAGTGAATTGAAGTGTTGGAAGAGAAGTCTTCTCTTTCAGAAAATGCATGTGAATTTCTTGTGAATGCTTGAAAGTTGCTTAAGGCACTTTCAAACAAAAGTGATTTTCTCTGAATGGACAGGATTTAGAAAGTGAAGCACCACTCCATTCACTTCGCACAGTGAATTGAAGTGTTGGAACAGACTGCTTCTATTTTAGAGAAACGCATGTGTGCTTCCTGTGAATGCTTGAAAGTAGCTTAAAGCACTTTCAAAGGAAAGTGATTTTCTCTGAAAGGACATCATTTAGAAAGTGAAGCAACACTCCATTCACTTCGCACAGAGTTGAAGTGTTGGAACAGATTGCTTCTCTTTCAGAGAAATGCATGTGAGTTTCTGTTGAATGCTTGTAAGTAGCTTAAGGCACTTTCAAAGGAAAGTGATTTTCTCTGAAAGGACAGCATTTAGAAAGTGAAGCAAAACTCCTTTCCCTTCGTGCAGTGAATTGAAGTGTTGGAGCAGACTGCTTGTCTTTCATAGAAACGCATTAGTATTTCTTGTGAATGCATGCAAGGAGCTTAAGGCACTTTCAAATGAAAGTGATTTTCTCTGAAAGGACAGCATTTAGAAAGTGAAGCAACACTCCATTCACTTCGCACAGTGAATTGAAGTGTTGGAACAGAATGCTTCTCTTTCAGAGAAACGCATGTGAGTATCTTGTGAATGCTTGTAAGTAGCTTAAGGCACTTCCAAAGGAAAGTGATTTTCTCTGAAAGGACAGCATTTAGAAAGTGAAGCAACACTCCATTCACTTCGCACAGTGAATTGAAGTTTTGGAACAGACTGCTTCTCTTTCAGAGAAACGCATGTGAGTTTTTCATGAATGCTTGAAAGTAGTTTAAGGCACTTTCAAAGGAAAGTGATTTTCTCTGAAAGGACAGCATTTGGAAAGTGAAGCAACACTCCATTCACTTCGCACAGTGAATTGAAGTGTTGGAACAGATTGCTTCTCTTTCAGAGAAATGCATGTGAGTTTTTTGTGAATGCTTGAAAGTAGTTTAAGGCACTTTCAATGGAAAGTGATTTTCTCTGAAAGGACAGCATTTAGAAAGTGAGGCAACACTCCATTCAATTCGCACAGTGAATTGAAGTGTTGGAACAGACTGCTTCTCTTTCAGAGAAACGCATGTGAGTTTTTTATGAATGCTTGCAAGTAGTTTAAGTCACTTTCAAAGGAAAGTGATTTTTTCAGAAAGGACAGCATTTAAAAGTGAATCAACACTCCATTCACTTCGCACAGTGAATTGAAGTGTTGGAAAAGACTGCTTCTATTTCAGAGAAACGCATGTGTGTTTCCTGTGAATGCTTGAAAGTAGCTTAAGGCACATTCAAAGGAAAGTGATTTTCTATGAAAGGACAGCATTTAGAAAGTGAAGCAACACTCCATTCACTTCGCACAGAGAATTGAAGTGTTGGAACAGACTGCTTCTCTTTCAGAGAAATGCATGTGAGTTTCTGTAGAATGCTTGTAAGTAGCTTAAGGCACTTTCAAAGGAAAGTGATTTTCTCTGAAAGGACAGCATTTAGAAAGTGAAGCAACACTCCATTCACTTCCTACAGTGAATTGAAGTGTTGGAACAGACTGCTTCTCTTTCAGAGAAACGCATGTGAGTTTCTTCCTAATGCTTGCAAGTAGCTTAAGGCACTTTCAAAGGAAAGTGATCTTCTCTGAAAGGACAGCCTTTAGAAAGTGAAGCAACACTCCATTCACTTCGCACAGTGAATTGAAGTGTTGGAACATAGTGTTTCTCTTTCAGAGAAACGCATGTGAGTTTCTTCCTAATGCTTGCAAGTAGCTTAAGGCACTTTCAAAGGAAAGTGATTTTCTCTGAAAGGACATAATTTAGAAAGTGAAGCAACACTCCATTCACTTCGCACAGTGAATTGAAGTGTTGGAACAGACTGCTTCTCTTTCAGAGAAACACTTGTTAGTTTCTGGTGAATGCTTGTAAGTAGCTTAAGGCAATTTCAAAGGAACGTGATTTTCACTGAAAGGACAGCATTTAGAAAGTGTAGCAACACTCCATTCACTTCGCACAGTGAATTGAAGTGTTGGAAGAGATGGCCTCTCTTTCAGAGAAATGCATGTGAATTTCTTGTGAATGCTTGAAAGTTGCTTAAGGCACTTTCAAAGAAAAGTGATTTTCTCTGAAAGGACAGGATTTAGAATGTGAAGCAACATTCCATTAACTTCGCACAGTGAATTGAAGTGTTGGAAGAGAGTGCATCTATTTCAGAGAAACGCATGTGTGTTTCCTGTGAATGCTTGCAAGTAGCTTAAGGCACTTTCAAAAAAAGTGATTTTCTCTGAAAGGACAGCATTTAGAAAGTGAAGCAACACTCCATTCACTTCGCACAGTGAATTGAAGTGTTGGAACAGACTGCTTCTCTTTCAGAGAAACGCATGTGAGTTTTTTATGAATGCTTGAAAGTAGTTTAAGGCACTTTCAAAGGAAAGTGATTTTCTCTGAAAGAACAGCATTTAGAAAGTGAAGCAACACTCCATTTCCTTCGTGCAGTGAATTTAAGTGTTGGAACACACTGCTTGTCTTTCATAGAAACGCATTAGTGTTTCTTGTGAATGCTTGCAAGTAGCTTAAGGCACTTTCAAAGGAAAGTGATTTTCTCTGAAAGGACAGCATTTAGAAAGTGAAGCAACACTCCATTCACTTCGCACAGTGAACTGAAGTGTTGGAACAGAATGCTTCTCTTTCAGAGAAACGCATGTGAGTCTCTTCCTAATGCTTGCAAGTAGCTTAAGGCACTTTCAAAGGAAAGTGATTTTCTCTGAAAGAACAGTATTTAGAAAGTGAGGCAACACTCCATTCACTTTGCCCAGTGAATTGAAGTGTTGGAACAGATTGCTTCTCTTTCAGAGAAATACATGTGAGTTTCTGGTGAATGCTTTTAAGTAGCTTAAGGCAATTTCAAAGGAACGTGATTTTCTCTGAAAGGACAGCATTTAGAAAATGAAGCAACACCCCATTCACTTCACACAGTGAATTGAAGTGTTGGAAGAGAAGTCTTCTCTTTCAGAAAATGCATGTGAATTTCTTGTGAATGCTTGAAAGTTGCTTAAGGCACTTTCAAACAAAAGTGATTTTCTCTGAATGGACAGGATTTAGAAAGTGAAGCACCACTCCATTCACTTCACACAGTGAATTGAAGTGTTGGAAGAGAAGTCTTCTCTTTCAGAAAATGCATGTGAATTTCTTGTGAATGCTTGAAAGTTGCTTAAGGCACTTTCAAACAAAAGTGATTTTCTCTGAATGGACAGGATTTAGAAAGTGAAGCACCACTCCATTCACTTCGCACAGTGAATTGAAGTGTTGGAACAGACTGCTTCTATTTTAGAGAAACGCATGTGTGCTTCCTGTGAATGCTTGAAAGTAGCTTAAAGCACTTTCAAAGGAAAGTGATTTTCTCTGAAAGGACATCATTTAGAAAGTGAAGCAACACTCCATTCACTTCGCACAGAGTTGAAGTGTTGGAACAGATTGCTTCTCTTTCAGAGAAATGCATGTGAGTTTCTTGTGAATGCTTGTAAGTAGCTTAAGGCACTTCCAAAGGAAAGTGATTTTCTCTGAAAGGACAGCATTTAGAAAGTGAAGCAACACTCCATTCACTTCGCACAGTGAATTGAAGTGTTGGAACAGAATGCTTCTCTTTCAGAGAAACGCATGTGAGTTTCTTGTGAATGCTTGTAAGTAGCTTAAGGCACTTCCAAAGGAAAGTGATTTTCTCTGAAAGGACAGCATTTAGAAAGTGAAGCAACACTCCATTCACTTCGCACAGAGTTGAAGTGTTGGAACAGATTGCTTCTCTTTCAGAGAAATGCATGTGAGTTTCTGTTGAATGCTTGTAAGTAGCTTAAGGCACTTTCAAAGGAAAGTGATTTTCTCTGAAAGGACAGCATTTAGAAAGTGAAGCAAAACTCCTTTCCCTTCGTGCAGTGAATTGAAGTGTTGGAGCAGACTGCTTGTCTTTCATAGAAACGCATTAGTATTTCTTGTGAATGCTTGCAAGGAGCTTAAGGCACTTTCAAATGAAAGTGATTTTCTCTGAAAGGACAGCATTTAGAAAGTGAAGCAACACTCCATTCACTTCGCACAGTGAATTGAAGTGTTGGAACAGAATGCTTCTCTTTCAGAGAAACGCATGTGAGTTTCTTGTGAATGCTTGTAAGTAGCTTAAGGCACTTCCAAAGGAAAGTGATTTTCTCTGAAAGGACAGCATTTGGAAAGTGAAGCAACACTCCATTCACTTCGCACAGTGAATTGAAGTGTTGGAACAGATTGCTTCTCTTTCAGAGAAATGCATGTGAGTTTTTTGTGAATGCTTGAAAGTAGTTTAAGGCACTTTCAATGGAAAGTGATTTTCTCTGAAAGGACAGCATTTAGAAAGTGAGGCAACACTCCATTCACTTCGCACAGTGAATTGAAGTGTTGGAACAGACTGCTTCTCTTTCAGAGAAACGCATGTGAGTTTCTTCCTAATGCTTGCAAGTAGCTTAAGACACTATCAAAGGAAAGTGATTTTCTCTGAAAGGACAGCATTTAGAAAGTGAAGCAACAGTCCATTCACTTCGCACAGTGAATTGAAGTGTTGGAACAGACTGCTTCTCTTTCAGAGAAACGCATGTGAGTTTTTTATGAATGCTTGAAAGTAGTTTAAGTCACTTTCAAAGGAAAGTGATTTTTTCAGAAAGGACAGCATTTAAAAGTGAATCAACACTCCATTCACTTCGCACAGTGAATTGAAGTGTTGGAACAGACTGCTTCTATTTCAGAGAAACGCATGTGTGTTTCCTGTGAATGCTTGAAAGTAGCTTAAGGCACATTCAAAGAAAGTGATTTTCTATGAAAGGACAGCATTTAGAAAGTGAAGCAACACTCCATTCACTTCGCACAGAGAATTGAAGTGTTGGAACAGACTGCTTCTCTTTCAGAGAAATGCATGTGAGTTTCTGTAGAATGCTTGTAAGTAGCTTAAGGCACTTTCAAAGGAAAGTGATTTTCTCTGAAAGGACAGCATTTAGAAAGTGAAGCAACACTCCATTCACTTCCTACAGTGAATTGAAGTGTTGGAACAGACTGCTTCTCTTTCAGAGAAACGCATGTGAGTTTCTTCCTAATGCTTGCAAGTAGCTTAAGGCACTTTCAAAGGAAAGTGATCTTCTCTGAAAGGACAGCCTTTAGAAAGTGAAGCAACACTCCATTCACTTCGCACAGTGAATTGAAGTGTTGGAACATAGTGTTTCTCTTTCAGAGAAACGCATGTGAGTTTCTTCCTAATGCTTGCAAGTAGCTTAAGGCACTTTCAAAGGAAAGTGATTTTCTCTGAAAGGACATAATTTAGAAAGTGAAGCAACACTCCATTCACTTCGCACAGTGAATTGAAGTGTTGGAACAGACTGCTTCTCTTTCAGAGAAACACTTGTTAGTTTCTGGTGAATGCTTGTAAGTAGCTTAAGGCAATTTCAAAGGAACGTGATTTTCACTGAAAGGACAGCATTTAGAAAGTGTAGCAACACTCCATTCACTTCGCACAGTGAATTGAAGTGTTGGAAGAGATGGCCTCTCTTTCAGAGAAATGCATGTGAATTTCTTGTGAATGCTTGAAAGTTGCTTAAGGCACTTTCAAAGAAAAGTGATTTTCTCTGAAAGGACAGGATTTAGAATGTGAAGCAACATTCCATTAACTTCGCACAGTGAATTGAAGTGTTGGAAGAGAGTGCATCTATTTCAGAGAAACGCATGTGTGTTTCCTGTGAATGCTTGCAAGTAGCTTAAGGCACTTTCAAAAAAAAGTGATTTTCTCTGAAAGGACAGCATTTAGAAAGTGAAGCAACACTCCATTCACTTCGCACAGTGAATTGAAGTGTTGGAACAGACTGCTTCTCTTTCAGAGAAACGCATGTGAGTTTTTTATGAATGCTTGAAAGTAGTTTAAGGCACTTTCAAAGGAAAGTGATTTTCTCTGAAAGGACAGCATTTAGAAAGTGAAGCAACACTCCATTTCCTTCGTGCAGTGAATTTAAGTGTTGGAACACACTGCTTGTCTTTCATAGAAACGCATTAGTGTTTCTTGTGAATGCTTGCAAGTAGCTTAAGGCACTTTCAAAGGAAAGTGATTTTCTCTGAAAGGACAGCATTTAGAAAGTGAAGCAACACTCCATTCACTTCGCACAGTGAACTGAAGTGTTGGAACAGAATGCTTCTCTTTCAGAGAAACGCATGTGAGTCTCTTCCTAATGCTTGCAAGTAGCTTAAGGCACTTTCAAAGGAAAGTGATTTTCTCTGAAAGAACAGTATTTAGAAAGTGAGGCAACACTCCATTCACTTTGCCCAGTGAATTGAAGTGTTGGAACAGATTGCTTCTCTTTCAGAGAAATACATGTGAGTTTCTGGTGAATGCTTTTAAGTAGCTTAAGGCAATTTCAAAGGAACGTGATTTTCTCTGAAAGGACAGCATTTAGAAAATGAAGCAACACCCCAGTCACTTCACACAATGAATTGAAGTGTTGGAAGGGAAGGCTTCTCTTTCAGAAAATGCATGTGAATTTCTTGTGAATGCTTGAAAGTTGCTTAAGGCACTTTCAAACAAAAGTGATTTTCTCTGAATGGACAGGATTTAGAAAGTGAAGCACCACTCCATTCACTTCGCACAGTGAATTGAAGTGTTGGAACAGACTGCTTCTATTTTAGAGAAACGCATGTGTGCTTCCTGTGAATGCTTGAAAGTAGCTTAAAGCACTTTCAAAGGAAAGTGATTTTCTCTGAAAGGACATCATTTAGAAAGTGAAGCAACACTCCATTCACTTCACACAGAGTTGAAGTGTTGGAACAGATTGCTTCTCTTTCAGAGAAATGCATGTGAGTTTCTGTTGAATGCTTGTAAGTAGCTTAAGGCACTTTCAAAGGAAAGTGATTTTCTCTGAAAGGACAGCATTTAGAAAGTGAGGCAACACTCCATTCACTTCACACAGTGAATTGAAGTGTTGGAAGAGAAGTCTTCTCTTTCAGAAAATGCATGTGAATTTCTTGTGAATGCTTGAAAGTTGCTTAAGGCACTTTCAAACAAAAGTGATTTTCTCTGAATGGACAGGATTTAGAAAGTGAAGCACCACTCCATTCACTTCGCACAGTGAATTGAAGTGTTGGAACAGACTGCTTCTATTTTAGAGAAACGCATGTGTGCTTCCTGTGAATGCTTGAAAGTAGCTTAAAGCACTTTCAAAGGAAAGTGATTTTCTCTGAAAGGACATCATTTAGAAAGTGAAGCAACACTCCATTCACTTCGCACAGAGTTGAAGTGTTGGAACAGATTGCTTCTCTTTCAGAGAAATGCATGTGAGTTTCTTGTGAATGCTTGTAAGTAGCTTAAGGCACTTCCAAAGGAAAGTGATTTTCTCTGAAAGGACAGCATTTAGAAAGTGAAGCAACACTCCATTCACTTCGCACAGTGAATTGAAGTGTTGGAACAGAATGCTTCTCTTTCAGAGAAACGCATGTGAGTTTCTTGTGAATGCTTGTAAGTAGCTTAAGGCACTTCCAAAGGAAAGTGATTTTCTCTGAAAGGACAGCATTTAGAAAGTGAAGCAACACTCCATTCACTTCGCACAGAGTTGAAGTGTTGGAACAGATTGCTTCTCTTTCAGAGAAATGCATGTGAGTTTCTGTTGAATGCTTGTAAGTAGCTTAAGGCACTTTCAAAGGAAAGTGATTTTCTCTGAAAGGACAGCATTTAGAAAGTGAAGCAAAACTCCTTTCCCTTCGTGCAGTGAATTGAAGTGTTGGAGCAGACTGCTTGTCTTTCATAGAAACGCATTAGTATTTCTTGTGAATGCTTGCAAGGAGCTTAAGGCACTTTCAAATGAAAGTGATTTTCTCTGAAAGGACAGCATTTAGAAAGTGAAGCAACACTCCATTCACTTCGCACAGTGAATTGAAGTGTTGGAACAGAATGCTTCTCTTTCAGAGAAACGCATGTGAGTTTCTTGTGAATGCTTGTAAGTAGCTTAAGGCACTTCCAAAGGAAAGTGATTTTCTCTGAAAGGACAGCATTTGGAAAGTGAAGCAACACTCCATTCACTTCGCACAGTGAATTGAAGTGTTGGAACAGATTGCTTCTCTTTCAGAGAAATGCATGTGAGTTTTTTGTGAATGCTTGAAAGTAGTTTAAGGCACTTTCAATGGAAAGTGATTTTCTCTGAAAGGACAGCATTTAGAAAGTGAGGCAACACTCCATTCAATTCGCACAGTGAATTGAAGTGTTGGAACAGACTGCTTCTCTTTCAGAGAAACGCATGTGAGTTTCTTCCTAATGCTTGCAAGTAGCTTAAGACACTATCAAAGGAAAGTGATTTTCTCTGAAAGGACAGCATTTAGAAAGTGAAGCAACAGTCCATTCACTTCGCACAGTGAATTGAAGTGTTGGAACAGACTGCTTCTCTTTCAGAGAAATGCATGTGAGTTTTTTATGAATGCTTGAAAGTAGTTTAAGTCACTTTCAAAGGAAAGTGATTTTTTCAGAAAGGACAGCATTTAAAAGTGAATCAACACTCCATTCACTTCGCACAGTGAATTGAAGTGTTGGAACAGACTGCTTCTATTTCAGAGAAACGCATGTGTGTTTCCTGTGAATGCTTGAAAGTAGCTTAAGGCACATTCAAAGAAAGTGATTTTCTATGAAAGGACAGCATTTAGAAAGTGAAGCAACACTCCATTCACTTCGCACAGAGAATTGAAGTGTTGGAACAGACTGCTTCTCTTTCAGAGAAATGCATGTGAGTTTCTGTAGAATGCTTGTAAGTAGCTTAAGGCACTTTCAAAGGAAAGTGATTTTCTCTGAAAGGACAGCATTTAGAAAGTGAAGCAACACTCCATTCACTTCCTACAGTGAATTGAAGTGTTGGAACAGACTGCTTCTCTTTCAGAGAAACGCATGTGAGTTTCTTCCTAATGCTTGCAAGTAGCTTAAGGCACTTTCAAAGGAAAGTGATCTTCTCTGAAAGGACAGCCTTTAGAAAGTGAAGCAACACTCCATTCACTTCGCACAGTGAATTGAAGTGTTGGAACATAGTGTTTCTCTTTCAGAGAAACGCATGTGAGTTTCTTCCTAATGCTTGCAAGTAGCTTAAGGCACTTTCAAAGGAAAGTGATTTTCTCTGAAAGGACATAATTTAGAAAGTGAAGCAACACTCCATTCACTTCGCACAGTGAATTGAAGTGTTGGAACAGACTGCTTCTCTTTCAGAGAAACACTTGTTAGTTTCTGGTGAATGCTTGTAAGTAGCTTAAGGCAATTTCAAAGGAACGTGATTTTCACTGAAAGGACAGCATTTAGAAAGTGTAGCAACACTCCATTCACTTCGCACAGTGAATTGAAGTGTTGGAAGAGATGGCCTCTCTTTCAGAGAAATGCATGTGAATTTCTTGTGAATGCTTGAAAGTTGCTTAAGGCACTTTCAAAGAAAAGTGATTTTCTCTGAAAGGACAGGATTTAGAATGTGAAGCAACATTCCATTAACTTCGCACAGTGAATTGAAGTGTTGGAAGAGAGTGCATCTATTTCAGAGAAACGCATGTGTGTTTCCTGTGAATGCTTGCAAGTAGCTTAAGGCACTTTCAAAAAAAAGTGATTTTCTCTGAAAGGACAGCATTTAGAAAGTGAAGCAACACTCCATTCACTTCGCACAGTGAATTGAAGTGTTGGAACAGACTGCTTCTCTTTCAGAGAAACGCATGTGAGTTTTTTATGAATGCTTGAAAGTAGTTTAAGGCACTTTCAAAGGAAAGTGATTTTCTCTGAAAGGACAGCATTTAGAAAGTGAAGCAACACTCCATTTCCTTCGTGCAGTGAATTTAAGTGTTGGAACACACTGCTTGTCTTTCATAGAAACGCATTAGTGTTTCTTGTGAATGCTTGCAAGTAGCTTAAGGCACTTTCAAAGGAAAGTGATTTTCTCTGAAAGGACAGCATTTAGAAAGTGAAGCAACACTCCATTCACTTCGCACAGTGAACTGAAGTGTTGGAACAGAATGCTTCTCTTTCAGAGAAACGCATGTGAGTCTCTTCCTAATGCTTGCAAGTAGCTTAAGGCACTTTCAAAGGAAAGTGATTTTCTCTGAAAGAACAGTATTTAGAAAGTGAGGCAACACTCCATTCACTTTGCCCAGTGAATTGAAGTGTTGGAACAGATTGCTTCTCTTTCAGAGAAATACATGTGAGTTTCTGGTGAATGCTTTTAAGTAGCTTAAGGCAATTTCAAAGGAACGTGATTTTCTCTGAAAGGACAGCATTTAGAAAATGAAGCAACACCCCATTCACTTCACACAATGAATTGAAGTGTTGGAAGGGAAGGCTTCTCTTTCAGAAAATGCATGTGAATTTCTTGTGAATGCTTGAAAGTTGCTTAAGGCACTTTCAAACAAAAGTGATTTTCTCTGAATGGACAGGATTTAGAAAGTGAAGCAACACTCCATTCACTTCGCACAGTGAATTGAAGTGTTGGAACAGACTGCTTCTATTTTAGAGAAACGCATGTGTGCTTCCTGTGAATGCTTGAAAGTAGCTTAAAGCACTTTCAAAGGAAAGTGATTTTCTCTGAAAGGACATCATTTAGAAAGTGAAGCAACACTCCATTCACTTCGCACAGAGTTGAAGTGTTGGAACAGATTGCTTCTCTTTCAGAGAAATGCATGTGAGTTTCTTGTGAATGCTTGTAAGTAGCTTAAGGCACTTCCAAAGGAAAGTGATTTTCTCTGAAAGGACAGCATTTAGAAAGTGAAGCAACACTCCATTCACTTCGCACAGTGAATTGAAGTGTTGGAACAGAATGCTTCTCTTTCAGAGAAACGCATGTGAGTTTCTTGTGAATGCTTGTAAGTAGCTTAAGGCACTTCCAAAGGAAAGTGATTTTCTCTGAAAGGACAGCATTTAGAAAGTGAAGCAACACTCCATTCACTTCGCACAGAGTTGAAGTGTTGGAACAGATTGCTTCTCTTTCAGAGAAATGCATGTGAGTTTCTGTTGAATGCTTGTAAGTAGCTTAAGGCACTTTCAAAGGAAAGTGATTTTCTCTGAAAGGACAGCATTTAGAAAGTGAAGCAAAACTCCTTTCCCTTCGTGCAGTGAATTGAAGTGTTGGAGCAGACTGCTTGTCTTTCATAGAAACGCATTAGTATTTCTTGTGAATGCTTGCAAGGAGCTTAAGGCACTTTCAAATGAAAGTGATTTTCTCTGAAAGGACAGCATTTAGAAAGTGAAGCAACACTCCATTCACTTCGCACAGTGAATTGAAGTGTTGGAACAGAATGCTTCTCTTTCAGAGAAACGCATGTGAGTTTCTTGTGAATGCTTGTAAGTAGCTTAAGGCACTTCCAAAGGAAAGTGATTTTCTCTGAAAGGACAGCATTTGGAAAGTGAAGCAACACTCCATTCACTTCGCACAGTGAATTGAAGTGTTGGAACAGATTGCTTCTCTTTCAGAGAAATGCATGTGAGTTTTTTGTGAATGCTTGAAAGTAGTTTAAGGCACTTTCAATGGAAAGTGATTTTCTCTGAAAGGACAGCATTTAGAAAGTGAGGCAACACTCCATTCAATTCGCACAGTGAATTGAAGTGTTGGAACAGACTGCTTCTCTTTCAGAGAAACGCATGTGAGTTTCTTCCTAATGCTTGCAAGTAGCTTAAGACACTATCAAAGGAAAGTGATTTTCTCTGAAAGGACAGCATTTAGAAAGTGAAGCAACAGTCCATTCACTTCGCACAGTGAATTGAAGTGTTGGAACAGACTGCTTCTCTTTCAGAGAAATGCATGTGAGTTTTTTATGAATGCTTGAAAGTAGTTTAAGTCACTTTCAAAGGAAAGTGATTTTTTCAGAAAGGACAGCATTTAAAAGTGAATCAATACTCCATTCACTTCGCACAGTGAATTGAAGTGTTGGAACAGACTGCTTCTATTTCAGAGAAACGCATGTGTGTTTCCTGTGAATGCTTGAAAGTAGCTTAAGGCACATTCAAAGAAAGTGATTTTCTATGAAAGGACAGCATTTAGAAAGTGAAGCAACACTCCATTCACTTCGCACAGAGAATTGAAGTGTTGGAACAGACTGCTTCTCTTTCAGAGAAATGCATGTGAGTTTCTGTAGAATGCTTGTAAGTAGCTTAAGGCACTTTCAAAGGAAAGTGATTTTCTCTGAAAGGACAGCATTTAGAAAGTGAAGCAACACTCCATTCACTTCCTACAGTGAATTGAAGTGTTGGAACAGACTGCTTCTCTTTCAGAGAAACGCATGTGAGTTTCTTCCTAATGCTTGCAAGTAGCTTAAGGCACTTTCAAAGGAAAGTGATCTTCTCTGAAAGGACAGCCTTTAGAAAGTGAAGCAACACTCCATTCACTTCGCACAGTGAATTGAAGTGTTGGAACATAGTGTTTCTCTTTCAGAGAAACGCATGTGAGTTTCTTCCTAATGCTTGCAAGTAGCTTAAGGCACTTTCAAAGGAAAGTGATTTTCTCTGAAAGGACATAATTTAGAAAGTGAAGCAACACTCCATTCACTTCGCACAGTGAATTGAAGTGTTGGAACAGACTGCTTCTCTTTCAGAGAAACACTTGTTAGTTTCTGGTGAATGCTTGTAAGTAGCTTAAGGCAATTTCAAAGGAACGTGATTTTCACTGAAAGGACAGCATTTAGAAAGTGTAGCAACACTCCATTCACTTCGCACAGTGAATTGAAGTGTTGGAAGAGATGGCCTCTCTTTCAGAGAAATGCATGTGAATTTCTTGTGAATGCTTGAAAGTTGCTTAAGGCACTTTCAAAGAAAAGTGATTTTCTCTGAAAGGACAGGATTTAGAATGTGAAGCAACATTCCATTAACTTCGCACAGTGAATTGAAGTGTTGGAAGAGAGTGCATCTATTTCAGAGAAACGCATGTGTGTTTCCTGTGAATGCTTGCAAGTAGCTTAAGGCACTTTCAAAAAAAAGTGATTTTCTCTGAAAGGACAGCATTTAGAAAGTGAAGCAACACTCCATTCACTTCGCACAGTGAATTGAAGTGTTGGAACAGACTGCTTCTCTTTCAGAGAAACGCATGTGAGTTTTTTATGAATGCTTGAAAGTAGTTTAAGGCACTTTCAAAGGAAAGTGATTTTCTCTGAAAGGACAGCATTTAGAAAGTGAAGCAACACTCCATTTCCTTCGTGCAGTGAATTTAAGTGTTGGAACACACTGCTTGTCTTTCATAGAAACGCATTAGTGTTTCTTGTGAATGCTTGCAAGTAGCTTAAGGCACTTTCAAAGGAAAGTGATTTTCTCTGAAAGGACAGCATTTAGAAAGTGAAGCAACACTCCATTCACTTCGCACAGTGAACTGAAGTGTTGGAACAGAATGCTTCTCTTTCAGAGAAACGCATGTGAGTCTCTTCCTAATGCTTGCAAGTAGCTTAAGGCACTTTCAAAGGAAAGTGATTTTCTCTGAAAGAACAGTATTTAGAAAGTGAGGCAACACTCCATTCACTTTGCCCAGTGAATTGAAGTGTTGGAACAGATTGCTTCTCTTTCAGAGAAATACATGTGAGTTTCTGGTGAATGCTTTTAAGTAGCTTAAGGCAATTTCAAAGGAACGTGATTTTCTCTGAAAGGACAGCATTTAGAAAATGAAGCAACACCCCAGTCACTTCACACAATGAATTGAAGTGTTGGAAGGGAAGGCTTCTCTTTCAGAAAATGCATGTGAATTTCTTGTGAATGCTTGAAAGTTGCTTAAGGCACTTTCAAACAAAAGTGATTTTCTCTGAATGGACAGGATTTAGAAAGTGAAGCACCACTCCATTCACTTCGCACAGTGAATTGAAGTGTTGGAACAGACTGCTTCTATTTTAGAGAAACGCATGTGTGCTTCCTGTGAATGCTTGAAAGTAGCTTAAAGCACTTTCAAAGGAAAGTGATTTTCTCTGAAAGGACATCATTTAGAAAGTGAAGCAACACTCCATTCACTTCACACAGAGTTGAAGTGTTGGAACAGATTGCTTCTCTTTCAGAGAAATGCATGTGAGTTTCTGTTGAATGCTTGTAAGTAGCTTAAGGCACTTTCAAAGGAAAGTGATTTTCTCTGAAAGGACAGCATTTAGAAAGTGAGGCAACACTCCATTCACTTCACACAGTGAATTGAAGTGTTGGAAGAGAAGTCTTCTCTTTCAGAAAATGCATGTGAATTTCTTGTGAATGCTTGAAAGTTGCTTAAGGCACTTTCAAACAAAAGTGATTTTCTCTGAATGGACAGGATTTAGAAAGTGAAGCACCACTCCATTCACTTCGCACAGTGAATTGAAGTGTTGGAACAGACTGCTTCTATTTTAGAGAAACGCATGTGTGCTTCCTGTGAATGCTTGAAAGTAGCTTAAAGCACTTTCAAAGGAAAGTGATTTTCTCTGAAAGGACATCATTTAGAAAGTGAAGCAACACTCCATTCACTTCGCACAGAGTTGAAGTGTTGGAACAGATTGCTTCTCTTTCAGAGAAATGCATGTGAGTTTCTTGTGAATGCTTGTAAGTAGCTTAAGGCACTTCCAAAGGAAAGTGATTTTCTCTGAAAGGACAGCATTTAGAAAGTGAAGCAACACTCCATTCACTTCGCACAGTGAATTGAAGTGTTGGAACAGAATGCTTCTCTTTCAGAGAAACGCATGTGAGTTTCTTGTGAATGCTTGTAAGTAGCTTAAGGCACTTCCAAAGGAAAGTGATTTTCTCTGAAAGGACAGCATTTAGAAAGTGAAGCAACACTCCATTCACTTCGCACAGAGTTGAAGTGTTGGAACAGATTGCTTCTCTTTCAGAGAAATGCATGTGAGTTTCTGTTGAATGCTTGTAAGTAGCTTAAGGCACTTTCAAAGGAAAGTGATTTTCTCTGAAAGGACAGCATTTAGAAAGTGAAGCAAAACTCCTTTCCCTTCGTGCAGTGAATTGAAGTGTTGGAGCAGACTGCTTGTCTTTCATAGAAACGCATTAGTATTTCTTGTGAATGCTTGCAAGGAGCTTAAGGCACTTTCAAATGAAAGTGATTTTCTCTGAAAGGACAGCATTTAGAAAGTGAAGCAACACTCCATTCACTTCGCACAGTGAATTGAAGTGTTGGAACAGAATGCTTCTCTTTCAGAGAAACGCATGTGAGTTTCTTGTGAATGCTTGTAAGTAGCTTAAGGCACTTCCAAAGGAAAGTGATTTTCTCTGAAAGGACAGCATTTGGAAAGTGAAGCAACACTCCATTCACTTCGCACAGTGAATTGAAGTGTTGGAACAGATTGCTTCTCTTTCAGAGAAATGCATGTGAGTTTTTTGTGAATGCTTGAAAGTAGTTTAAGGCACTTTCAATGGAAAGTGATTTTCTCTGAAAGGACAGCATTTAGAAAGTGAGGCAACACTCCATTCAATTCGCACAGTGAATTGAAGTGTTGGAACAGACTGCTTCTCTTTCAGAGAAACGCATGTGAGTTTCTTCCTAATGCTTGCAAGTAGCTTAAGACACTATCAAAGGAAAGTGATTTTCTCTGAAAGGACAGCATTTAGAAAGTGAAGCAACAGTCCATTCACTTCGCACAGTGAATTGAAGTGTTGGAACAGACTGCTTCTCTTTCAGAGAAATGCATGTGAGTTTTTTATGAATGCTTGAAAGTAGTTTAAGTCACTTTCAAAGGAAAGTGATTTTTTCAGAAAGGACAGCATTTAAAAGTGAATCAACACTCCATTCACTTCGCACAGTGAATTGAAGTGTTGGAACAGACTGCTTCTATTTCAGAGAAACGCATGTGTGTTTCCTGTGAATGCTTGAAAGTAGCTTAAGGCACATTCAAAGAAAGTGATTTTCTATGAAAGGACAGCATTTAGAAAGTGAAGCAACACTCCATTCACTTCGCACAGAGAATTGAAGTGTTGGAACAGACTGCTTCTCTTTCAGAGAAATGCATGTGAGTTTCTGTAGAATGCTTGTAAGTAGCTTAAGGCACTTTCAAAGGAAAGTGATTTTCTCTGAAAGGACAGCATTTAGAAAGTGAAGCAACACTCCATTCACTTCCTACAGTGAATTGAAGTGTTGGAACAGACTGCTTCTCTTTCAGAGAAACGCATGTGAGTTTCTTCCTAATGCTTGCAAGTAGCTTAAGGCACTTTCAAAGGAAAGTGATCTTCTCTGAAAGGACAGCCTTTAGAAAGTGAAGCAACACTCCATTCACTTCGCACAGTGAATTGAAGTGTTGGAACATAGTGTTTCTCTTTCAGAGAAACGCATGTGAGTTTCTTCCTAATGCTTGCAAGTAGCTTAAGGCACTTTCAAAGGAAAGTGATTTTCTCTGAAAGGACATAATTTAGAAAGTGAAGCAACACTCCATTCACTTCGCACAGTGAATTGAAGTGTTGGAACAGACTGCTTCTCTTTCAGAGAAACACTTGTTAGTTTCTGGTGAATGCTTGTAAGTAGCTTAAGGCAATTTCAAAGGAACGTGATTTTCACTGAAAGGACAGCATTTAGAAAGTGTAGCAACACTCCATTCACTTCGCACAGTGAATTGAAGTGTTGGAAGAGATGGCCTCTCTTTCAGAGAAATGCATGTGAATTTCTTGTGAATGCTTGAAAGTTGCTTAAGGCACTTTCAAAGAAAAGTGATTTTCTCTGAAAGGACAGGATTTAGAATGTGAAGCAACATTCCATTAACTTCGCACAGTGAATTGAAGTGTTGGAAGAGAGTGCATCTATTTCAGAGAAACGCATGTGTGTTTCCTGTGAATGCTTGCAAGTAGCTTAAGGCACTTTCAAAAAAAAGTGATTTTCTCTGAAAGGACAGCATTTAGAAAGTGAAGCAACACTCCATTCACTTCGCACAGTGAATTGAAGTGTTGGAACAGACTGCTTCTCTTTCAGAGAAACGCATGTGAGTTTTTTATGAATGCTTGAAAGTAGTTTAAGGCACTTTCAAAGGAAAGTGATTTTCTCTGAAAGGACAGCATTTAGAAAGTGAAGCAACACTCCATTTCCTTCGTGCAGTGAATTTAAGTGTTGGAACACACTGCTTGTCTTTCATAGAAACGCATTAGTGTTTCTTGTGAATGCTTGCAAGTAGCTTAAGGCACTTTCAAAGGAAAGTGATTTTCTCTGAAAGGACAGCATTTAGAAAGTGAAGCAACACTCCATTCACTTCGCACAGTGAACTGAAGTGTTGGAACAGAATGCTTCTCTTTCAGAGAAACGCATGTGAGTCTCTTCCTAATGCTTGCAAGTAGCTTAAGGCACTTTCAAAGGAAAGTGATTTTCTCTGAAAGAACAGTATTTAGAAAGTGAGGCAACACTCCATTCACTTTGCCCAGTGAATTGAAGTGTTGGAACAGATTGCTTCTCTTTCAGAGAAATACATGTGAGTTTCTGGTGAATGCTTTTAAGTAGCTTAAGGCAATTTCAAAGGAACGTGATTTTCTCTGAAAGGACAGCATTTAGAAAATGAAGCAACACCCCATTCACTTCACACAATGAATTGAAGTGTTGGAAGGGAAGGCTTCTCTTTCAGAAAATGCATGTGAATTTCTTGTGAATGCTTGAAAGTTGCTTAAGGCACTTTCAAACAAAAGTGATTTTCTCTGAATGGACAGGATTTAGAAAGTGAAGCACCACTCCATTCACTTCGCACAGTGAATTGAAGTGTTGGAACAGACTGCTTCTATTTTAGAGAAACGCATGTGTGCTTCCTGTGAATGCTTGAAAGTAGCTTAAAGCACTTTCAAAGGAAAGTGATTTTCTCTGAAAGGACATCATTTAGAAAGTGAAGCAACACTCCATTCACTTCACACAGAGTTGAAGTGTTGGAACAGATTGCTTCTCTTTCAGAGAAATGCATGTGAGTTTCTGTTGAATGCTTGTAAGTAGCTTAAGGCACTTTCAAAGGAAAGTGATTTTCTCTGAAAGGACAGCATTTAGAAAGTGAAGCAACACTCCATTCCCTTCGTGCAGTGAATTGAAGTGTTGGAACAGAGTGCTTCTCTTTCATATAAACGCATTAGTGTTTCTTGTGAATGCTTGCAAGTTGCTTAAGGCACTTTCAAAGGAAAGTGATTTTCTCTGAAAGGACAGCATTTAGAAAGTGAAGGAACACTCCATACACTTTGCACAGTGAATTGAAGTGTTGAAACCGACTGCTTCTCTTTCAGAGAAACGCATGTGAGCTTTTTGTGAATGCTTGAAAGTAGTTTAGGGCACTTTCAAAAGAAAGTGATTTTCTCTGAAAGGACAGCATTTAGAAAGTGAAGCAACACTCCATTCACCTCGCACAGTGAATTGAAGTGTTGGAACAGACTGATTCTCTTTCAGAGAAATGCATGTGAGTTTCTGATGAATGCTTGTAAGTAGCTTAAGGCACTTTCAAAGGAAAGTGATTTTCTCTGAACGGACAGAATTTAGAAAGTGAAACAACACTCCATTCACTTCGCACATTAAATTGAAGTGTTGGAACAGACTGCTTCTCTTTCAGAGAAACGCATGTGAGTTTCTGTTGAATGCTTGTAAGTAGCTTAAGGCATTTTCAAAGGAAAGTGATTTTCTCTGAAAGGACAGCATTTAAAAAGTGAGGCAACACTCCATCACTTCACACAGTGTATTGAAGTGTTGGAACAGACTGCTTCTTTTTCAGAGAAATGCATATGAATTTCTGTTGAATGCTTGTAAGTAGCTTAAGGCATATTCAGAGGAAAGGGATTTTCTCTGAAAGAACAGCATTTAGAAAGTGAAGCAACACTCCATTCACTTCGCACAGTGAATTGAAGTGTTGGAACAGACTGCTTCTCTTTCAGAGAAACGCATGTGAGTTTCTTCCTAATGCTTGCAAGTAGCTTAAGGCACTTTCAAAGGAAAATGATTTTCTCTGAAAGGACAGCATTTAGAAAGTGAAGCAACACTCCATTCACTTCGGACAGTGAAGTGAAGTGTTGGAACAGACTGCTTCTCTTTCAGAGAAATGCATGTGAGTTTCTGGTGAATGCTTGTAAGTAGCGTAAGGCACTTTCAAAGGAAAGTGATTTTCTCTGAAAGTACAGCATTTAGAACGTGAAGCAACACTCCATTCACTTCGCACAGTGAATTGAAGTGTTGGAACAGACTGCTTCTCTTTCAGAGAAATGGATGTGAGTTTCTGCTGAATGCTTGTAAGTAGCATAAGGCACTATCAAAGGAAAGTGATTTTCTCTAAAAGGACAGCATTTGGAAAGTGAAGCACCACTCCATTCACTTCGCAAGTGAATTGAAGTGTTGGAACAGACTGCTTTTCTTTCAGAGAAATGCATGTGAGTTTCTGGTGAATACTTGTAAGTAGCTTAAGGCACTTTCAAAGGAAAGTGATTTTCTCTGAAAGGACAGCATTTAGACAGTGAAGCAACACTCCATTCACTTCGCAAGTGAATTGAAGTGTTGGAACAGACTGCTTCTCTTTCAGAGAAATGCATGTAAGTTTCCGGTGAATGCTTGTAAGTAGCTTAAGGCACTTTCAAAGGAAAGTGATTTTCTCTGAAAGGACAGCATTTAGAAAGTGAAGCAACACTCCATTCACTTCGCATAGTGAATTGAAGTGTTGGAAAAGACTGCATCTCTTTCAGAGAAACGCATGTGAGTTTCTGTTAAATGCTTGCAAGTTGTTTAGGGCACTTTCAAAGGAAAGTGATTTTCTCTGAAAGGACAGGATTTAGGAAGTGAAGCAACACTCCATTCACTTCGCACAGTGAATTGAAGTGTTGGAACAGACTGATTCTATTTCAGAGAAACGCATGTGTGTTTCCTGTGAATGCTAGAAAGTAGCTTAAGGCACTATCAAAGGAAAGTGATTTTCTCTGAAAGGACAGCATTTAGAAAGTGAAGCAACACTCCATTCCCTTCGTGCAATGAATTGAAGTGTTGGAACAGACTGCTTCTCTTTCAGAGAAACGCATTAGTGTTTCTTGTGAATGCTTGCAAGTAGCTTAAGGCACTTTCAAAGGAAAGTGATTTTCTCTGAAAGGACAGCATTTAGAAAGTGAAGCAACACTCCATTCACTTCGCACAGTGAATTGAAGTGTTGGAACAGACTGCTTCTCTTTCAGAGAAACGCATGTGAGTTTCTGGTGAATGCTTGTAAGTAGCTTAAGGCACTTTCAAAGGAAAGTGATTATCTCTGAAAGGACAGCATTTAGAAAGTGAAGCAACACTCCATTCCCTTCGTGCAGTGAATTGAAGTGTTGGAAGAGAGTGCTTCTCTTTCATAGAAACGCATTAGTGTTTCTTGTGAATGCTTGCAAGTTGCTTAAGGCACTTTCAAAGGAAAATGATTTTCTCTGAAAGGACAGCATTTAGAAAGTGAAGCAACACTCCATTCACTTCGCACAGTGAAGTGAAGTGTTGGAACAGACTGCTTCTCTTTCAGAGAAACGCATGTGAGTTTCTGGTGAATGCTTGTAAGTAGCATAAGGCACTTTCAAAGGAAAGTGATTTTCTCAGAAAGGACAGCATTTAGAACGTGAAGCAACACTCCATTCACTTCACAAAGTGAATTGAAGTGTTGGAACAGACTGCTTCTCTTTCAGAGAAACGCATGTGAGTTTCTTCCTAATGCTTGCAAGTAGCTTAAGGCACTTTCAAAGGAAAGTGATTTTCTCTAAAAGGACAGCATTTGGAAAGTGAAGCACCACTCCATTCACTTCGCACAGAGAATTGAAGAGTTGGAACAGACTGCTTCTCTTTCAGAGAAACGCATGTGAGTTTCTGTTGAATGCTTGTAAGTAGCTTAAGGCACTTTCAAAGGAAAGTGATTTTCTCTGAAATGACAACATTTAGAAAGTGAGGCAACACTCCATTCACTTCACACAGTGAATTGAAGTGTTGGAAGAGACTGCTTCCTTTTAGAGAAACGCATGTGAGTTTCTTCCTAATGCTTGCAAGTACCTTAAGGCACTTTCAAAGGAAAGTGATTTTCTCTGAAAGGACAGCATTTAGAAAGTGAAGCAACACTCCATTCACTTCGCACAAAGAATTGAAGAGTTGGAACAGACTGCTTCTCTTTCAGAGAATCGCATGTGAGTTTTTTATGAATGCTTGAAAGTAGTTTAAGGCACTTTCAAAGGAAAGTGATTTTCTCTGAAAGGACAGAATTTAGAAAGTGAAGCAACACTCCATTCACTTCGCACAGTGAATTGAAGTGTTGGAGCAGACTGCTTCTCTTTCAGAGAAATGCATGTGAGTTTCTGTTGAATGATTGTAAGTAGCTTAAGGCACTTTCAAAGGAAAGTGATTTTCTCTGAAAGGACAGCATTTAGAAAGTGAAGCAACACTCCATTCACTTCGCACAGTGAATTGAAGTGTTGGAACAGACTGCTTCTCTTTCAGAGAAACGCATGTGAGTTTCTTCCTAATGCTTGCAAGTAGCTTAAGGCAGTTTCAAAGGAAAATAATTTTCTCTGAAAGGACAGCATTTAGAAAGTGAAGCAACACTCCATTCACGTCGCACAGTGAATTGAAGTGTTGGAACAGACTGCTTCTCTTTCAGAGAAATGCATGTGAGTTTCTGGCGAATGCTTGTAAGTAGCGTAAGGCACTTTCAAAGGAAAGTGATTTTCTCTGAAAGGACAGCATTTAGAACGTGAAGCAACACTCCATTCACTTCGCACAGTGAATTGAAGTGTTGGAACAGACTGCTTCTCTTTCAGAGAAACGCATGTGAGTTTCTTCCTAATGCTTGCAAGTAGCTTAAGGCACTTTCAAAGGAAAGTGATTTTCTCTAATAGGACAGCATTTGGAAAGTGAAGCACCACTCCATTCACTTCGCACAGTGAATTGAAGTGTTGGAACAGACTGCTTCTCTTTCAGAGAAACGCATGTGAGTTTCTGTTGAATGCTTGTAAGTAGCTTAAGGCACTTTCAAAGGAAAGTGATTTTCTCTGAAAGGACAGCATTTAGAAAGTGAGGCAACACTCCATTCACTTCACACAGTGAATTGAAGTGTTGGAACAGACTGCTTCCTTTTAGAGAAACGCATGTGAGTTTCTTCCTAATGCTTGCAAGTAGCTTAAGGCACTTTCAAAGGAAAGTGATTTTCTCTGAAAGGACAGCATTTAGAAAGTGAAGCAACACTTCATTCACTTCGCACTGTGAATTGAAGTGTTGGAACAGACTGCTTCTCTTTCAGAGAAACGCATGTGAGTTTTTTATGAATGCTTGAAAGTAGTTTAAGGCACTTTCAAAGGAAAGTGATTTTCTCTGAAAGGACAGAATTTAGAAAGTGAAGCAACACTCCATTCCCTTCGTTCAGTGAATTGAAGTGTTGGAACAGAGTGCTACTCTTTCATATAAACGCATTAGTGTTTCTTGTGAATGCTTGCAAGTAGCTTAAGGCACTTTCAAAGGAACGTGATTTTCTCTGAAAGGACAGCATTTAGAAAGTGAAGCAACACTCCATACCCTTTGCACAGTGAATTGAAGTGTTGAAACAGACTGCTTCTCTTTCAGAGAAACGCATGTGAGCTTTTTGTGAATGCTTGAAAGTAGTTTAAGGCACTTTCAAAAGAAAGTGATTTTCTCTGAAAGGACAGAATTTAGAAAGTGAAGCAACACTCCATTCACTTCGCACAGTGAATTGAAGTGTTGGAACAGACTGCTTCTCTTTCAGAGAAATGCATGTGAGTTTCTGATGAATGCTTGTAAGTAGCTTAAGGCACTTTCAAAGGAAAGTGATTTTCTCTGAAAGGACAGCATTTATAAAGTGAAGCAACACTCCATTCACTTCGCACATTGAATTGAAGTGTTGGAACAGACTGCTTCTCTTTCAGAGAAACGCATGTGAGTTTCTGTTGAATGCTTGTAAGTAGCTTAAGGCATTTTCAAAGGAAAGTGATTTTCTCTGAAAGGACAGCATTTAAAAAGTGAGGCAACACTCCATTCACTTCACACAGTGAATTGAAGTTTTGGAACAGACTGCTTCTCTTTCAGAGAAACGCATGTGAGTTTCTTCCTAATGCTTGCAAGAAGCTTAAGGCACTTTCAAAGGAAAGTGATTTTCTCTGAAAGGAGAGCATTTCGAAAGTGAGGCAACACTCCATTCACTTCGCACAGTGAATTGAAGTGTTGGAACAGAATGCTTCTCTTTCAGAGAAACGCATGTGTGTTTCCTGTGAATGCTTGAAAGTAGCTTAAGGCACTTTCAAAGGAAAGTGATTTTCTCTGAAAGGACAGCATTTCGAAAGTGAGGCAACACTCCATTCACTTTGCACAGTGAATTGAAGTGTTGGAACAGATTGCTTCTCTTTCAGAGAAACACATGTGAGTTTCTGATGAATGCTTGTAAGTACCTTAAGGCAATTTCAAAGGAACGTGATTTTCACTGAAAGGACGGCATTTAGAAAGTGAAGCAACACTCCATTCACTACGCACAGAGAATTGAAGTGTTGGAAGAGATGGCTTCTCTTTCAGAGAAATGCATATGAATTTCTTGTGAATGCTTGAAAGTTGCTTAAGGCACTTTCAAACAAAAGTGATTTTCTCTGAAAGGACCGGATTTAGAAAGTGAAGCAACACTCCATTCACTTCGCACAGTGAATTGAAGTGTTGGAACAGACTGCTTCTATTTCAGAGAAACGCATGTGTGTTTCCTGTGAATGCTTGAAAGTAGCTTAAGGCACTTTCAAAGGAAAGTGATTTTCTCTGAAAGGACAGCATTTCGAAAGTGAGGCAACACTCCATTCACTTTGCACAGTGAATTGAAGTGTTGGAACAGATTGCTTCTCTTTCAGAGAAATACATGTGAGTTTCTGGTGAATGCTTGTAAGTAGCTTAAGGCATTTTCAAAGGAACGTGATTTTCTCGGGAAGGACAGCATTTAGAAAGTGAAGTAACATTCCATTCACTTCGCACAGTGAATTGAAGTGTTGGAACAGACTGCTTCTCTTTCAGAGAAACGCATCTGTGTTTCCTGTGAATGCCTGCAAGTAGCTTAAGGCACTTTCAAAGGAAAGTGATTTTCTCTGAAAGGACAGCATTTAGAAAGTGAAGCAACACTCGATTCACTTCCCACAATGAATTGAAGTGTTGGAACAGACTGCTTCTCTTTCAGAGAAACGCATGTGAGTTTCTGGTGAATGCTTGTAAGTAGCTTAAGGCACTTTCAAACAAAGTGATTTTCTCTGAAAGGACAGCATTTAGAAAGTGAAGCAACACTCCATTCACTTCGCACAGTGAATTGAAGTGTTGGAACAGAATGCTTCTCTTTCAGAGAAACGCATGTGAGTTTCTTCCTAATGCTTGCAAGTAGCTTAAGGCACTTTCAAAGGAAAGTGATTTTCTCTGAAAGAACAGTATTTAGAAAGTGAGGCAACACTCCATTCACTTTGCCCAGTGAATTGAAGTGTTGGAACAGATTGCTTCTCTTTCAGAGAAATACATGTGAGTTTCTGGTGAATGCTTTTTAGTAGCTTAAGGCAATTTCAAAGGAACGTGATTTTCTCTGAAAGGACAGCATTTAGAAAATGAAGCAACACCCCATTCACTTCACACAGTGAATTGAAGTGTTGGAAGAGAAGGCTTCTCTTTCAGAAAATGCATGTGAATTTCTTGTGAATGCTTGAAAGTTGCTTAAGGCACTTTCAAACAAAAGTGATTTTCTCTGAATGGACAGGATTTAGAAAGTGAAGCACCACTCCATTCACTTCGCACAGTGAATTGAAGTGTTGGAACAGACTGCTTCTATTTTAGAGAAACGCATGTGTGCTTCCTGTGAATGCTTGAAAGTAGCTTAAAGCACTTTCAAAGGAAAGTGATTTTCTCTGAAAGGACATCATTTAGAAAGTGAAGCAACACTCCATTCACTTCGCACAGAGTTGAAGTGTTGGAACAGATTGCTTCTCTTTCAGAGAAATGCATGTGAGTTTCTGTTGAATGCTTGTAAGTAGCTTAAGGCACTTTCAAAGGAAAGTGATTTTCTCTGAAAGGACAGCATTTAGAAAGTGAAGCAAAACTCCATTCCCTTCATGCAGTGAATTGAAGTGTTGGAGCAGACTGCTTGTCTTTCATAGAAACGCATTAGTATTTCTTGTGAATGCTTGCAAGGAGCTTAAGGCACTTTCAAAGGAAAGTGATTTTCTCTGAAAGGACAGCATTTAGAAAGTGAAGCAACACTCCATTCACTTCCTACAGTGAATTGAAGTGTTGGAACAGACTGCTTCTCTTTCAGAGAAACGCATGTGAGTTTCTTCCTAATGCTTGCAAGTAGCTTAAGGCACTTTCAAAGGAAAGTGATTTTCTCTGAAAGGACAGCCTTTAGAAAGTGAAGCAACACTCCATTCACTTCGCACAGTGAATTGAAGTGTTGGAACATAGTGTTTCTCTTTCAGAGAAACGCATGTGAGTTTCTTCCTAATGCTTGCAAGTAGCTTAAGGCACTTTCAAAGGAAAGTGATTTTCTCTGAAAGGACATAATTTAGAAAGTGAAGCAACACTCCATTCACTTCGCACAGTGAATTGAAGTGTTGGAACAGACTGCTTCTCTTTCAGAGAAACACTTGTTAGTTTCTGGTGAATGCTTGTAAGTAGCTTAAGGCAATTTCAAAGGAACGTGATTTTCACTGAAAGGACAGCATTTAGAGAGTGTAGCAACACTCCATTCATTTCGCACAGTGAACTGAAGTGTTGGAAGAGATGGCCTCTCTTTCAGAGAAATGCATGTGAATTTCTTGTGAATGCTTGAAAGTTGCTTAAGGCACTTTCAAAGAAAAGTGATTTTCTCTGAAAGGACAGGATTTAGAATGTGAAGCAACATTCCATTAACTTCGCACAGTGAATTGAAGTGTTGGAACAGACTGCTTCTATTTCAGAGAAACGCATGTGTGTTTCCTGTGAATGCTTGCAAGTAGCTTAAGGCACTTTCAAAAAAAAGTGATTTTCTCTGAAAGGACAGCATTTAGAAAGTGAAGCAACACTCCATTCACTTCGCACAGTGAATTGAAGTGTTGGAACAGACTGCTTCTCTTTCAGAGAAACGCATGTGAGTTTTTTATGAATGCTTGAAAGTAGTTTAAGGCACTTTCAAAGGAAAGTGATTTTCTCTGAAAGGACAGCATTTAGAAAGTGAAGCAACACTCCATTTCCTTCGTGCAGTGAATTTAAGTGTTGGAACACACTGCTTGTCTTTCATAGAAACGCATTAGTGTTTCTTGTGAATGCTTGCAAGTAGCTTAAGGCACTTTCAAAGGAAAGTGATTTTCTCTGAAAGGACAGCATTTAGAAAGTGAAGCAACACTCCATTCACTTCGCACAGTGAACTGAAGTGTTGGAACAGAATGCTTCTCTTTCAGAGAAACGCATGTGAGTCTCTTCCTAATGCTTGCAAGTAGCTTAAGGCACTTTCAAAGGAAAGTGATTTTCTCTGAAAGAACAGTATTTAGAAAGTGTGGCAACACTCCATTCACTTTGCCCAGTGAATTGAAGTGTTGGAACAGATTTCTTCTCTTTCAGAGAAATACATGTGAGTTTCTGGTGAATGCTTTTAAGTAGCTTAAGGCAATTTCATAGGAACGTGATTTTCTCTGAAAGGACAGCATTTAGAAAATGAAGCAACACCCCATTCACTTCACACAATGAATTGAAGTGTTGGAAGAGAAGGCTTCTCTTTCAGAAAATGCATGTGAATTTCTTGTGAATGCTTGAAAGTTGCTTAAGGCACTTTCAAACAAAAGTGATTTTCTCTGAATGGACAGGATTTAGAAAGTGAAGCACCACTCCATTCACTTCGCACAGTGAATTGAAGTGTTGGAACAGACTGCTTCTATTTTAGAGAAAAACATGTGTGCTTCTTGTGAATGCTTGAAAGTAGCTTAAAGCACTTTCAAAGGAAAGTGATTTTCTCTGAAAGGACATCATTTAGAAAGTGAAGCAACACTCCATTCACTTCACACAGAGTTGAAGTGTTGGAACAGATTGCTTCTCTTTCAGAGAAATGCATGTGAGTTTCTGTTGAATGCTTGTAAGTAGCTTAAGGCACTTTCAAAGGAAAGTGATTTTCTCTGAAAGGACAGCATTTAGAAAGTGAAGCAACACTCCATTCCCTTCGTGCAGTGAATTGAAGTGTTGGAGCAGACTGCTTGTCTTTCATAGAAACGCATTAGTATTTCTTGTGAATGCTTGCAAGGAGCTTAAGGCACTTTCAAATGAAAGTGATTTTTCTCTGAAAGGACAGCATTTAGAAAGTGAAGCAACACTCCATTCACTTCGCACAGTGAATTGAAGTGTTGGAACAGAATGCTTCTCTTTCAGAGAAACGCATGTGAGTTTCTTGTGAATGCTTGTAAGTAGCTTAAGGCACTTTCAAAGGAAAGTGATTTTCTCTGAAAGGACAGCATTTAGAAAGTGAAGCAACACTCCATTCACTTCGCACAGTGAATTGAAGTTTTGGAACAGACTGCTTCTCTTTCAGAGAAACGCATGTGAGTTTTTCATGAATGCTTGAAAGTAGTATAAGGCACTTTCAAAGGAAAGTGATTTTCTCTGAAAGGACAGCATTTGGAAAGTGAAGCAACACTCCATTCACTTCGCACAGTGAATTGAAGTGTTGGAACAGATTGCTTCTCTTTCAGAGAAATGCATGTGAGTTTTTTGTGAATGCTTGAAAGTAGTTTAAGGCACTTTCAATGGAAAGTGATTTTCTCTGAAAGGACAGCATTTAGAAAGTGAGGCAACACTCCATTCAATTCGCACATTGAATTGAAGTGTTGGAACAGACTGCTTCTCTTTCAGAGAAACGCATGTGAGTTTCTTCCTAATGCTTGCAAGTAGCTTAAGGCACTATCAAAGGAAAGTGATTTTCTCTGAAAGCACAGCATTTTGAAAGTGAAGCAACAGTCCATTCACTTCGCACAGTGAATTGAAGTGTTGGAACAGACTGCTTCTCTTTCAGAGAAACGCATGTGAGTTTTTTATGAATGCTTGAAAGTAGTTTAAGTCACTTTCAAAGGAAAGTGATTTTTTCTGAAAGGACAGCATTTAAAAGTGAAGCAACACTCCATTCACTTCGCACATTGAATTGAAGTGTTGGAACAGACTGCTTCTATTTCAGAGAAACGCATGTGTGTTTCCTGTGAATGCTTGAAAGTAGCTTAAGGCACTTTCAAAGGAAAGTGATTTTCTCTGAAAGGACAGCATTTAGAAAGTGAAGCAACACTCCATTCACTTCGCACAGAGAATTGAAGTGTTGGAACAGACTGCTTCTCTTTCAGAGAAATGCATGTGAGTTTCTGTTGAATGCTTGTAAGTAGCTTAAGGCACTTTCAAAGGAAAGTGATTTTCTCTGAAAGGACAGCATTTAGAAAGTGAAGCAACACTCCATTCACTTCCTAGAGTGAATTGAAATGTTGGAACAGACTGCTTCTCTTTCAGAGAAACGCATGTGAGTTTCTTCCTAATGCTTGCAAGTAGCTTAAGGCACTTTCAAAGGAAAGTGATTTTCTCTGAAAGGACAGCCTTTAGAAAGTGAAGCAACACTCCATTCACTTCGCACAGTGAATTGAAGTGTTGGAACATAGTGTTTCTCTTTCAGAGAAACGCATGTGAGTTTCTTCCTAATGCTTGCAAGTAGCTTAAGGCACTTTCAAAGGAAAGTGATTTTCTCTGAAGGGACATAATTTAGAAAGTGAAGCAACACTCCATTCACTTCGCACAGTGAATTGAAGTGTTGGAACAGACTGCTTCTCTTTCAGAGAAACACTTGTTAGTTTCTGGTGAATGCTTGTAAGTAGATTAAGGCAATTTCAAAGGAACGTGATTTTCACTGAAAGGACAGCATTTAGAAAGTGAAGCAACACTCCATTCACTTCGCACAGTGAATTGAAGTGTTGGAAGAGATGGCCTCTCTTTCAGAGAAATGCATGTGAATTTCTTGTGAATGCTTGAAAGTTGCTTAAGGCACTTTCAAAGCAAAGTGATTTTCTCTGAAAGGACAGGATTTAGAAAGTGCAGCAACATTCCATTCACTTCGCACAGTGAATTGAAGTGTTGGAACAGACTGCTTCTATTTCAGAGAAACGCATGTGAGTTTCTGTTGAATGCTTGTAAGTAGCGTAAGGCACTTTCTAAGGAAAGTGATTTTCTCTGAAAGGACAGCATTTAGAAAGTGAAGTACCACTCCATTCACTTCGCACATTGAATTGAAGTGTTGGAACAGACTGCATCTCTTTCAGAGAAACACATGTGAGTTTCTGTTGAATGCTTGTAAGTAGCTTAAGAAACTTTCAAAGGAGAGTGATTTTCTCTGAAAGGACAGCATTTAGAAAGTGAGGCAACACTCCATTCACTTCACACAGTGAATTGAAGTGTTGGAACAGACTGCTTCTCTTTCAGAGAAACGCATGTGAGTTTCTTCCTAATGCTTGCAAGTAGCTTAAGGAACTTTCAAAGGAAAGTGATTTTCTCTGAAAGGACAGCATTTAGAAAGTGAAGCAACACTCCATTCACTTCGCACAGTGAATTGAAGTGTTGGAACAGACTGCTTCTATTTCAGAGAAACGCATGTGAGTTTCTTCCTAATGCTTGTAAGTAGCTTAAGGCACGTTCAAAGGAAAGTGATTTTCTCTGAAAGGACAGCATTTAGAAAGTGAAGCAAAACTCCATTCCCTTCGTGCAGTGAATTGAAGTGTTGTAGCAGACTGCTTGTCTTTCATAGAAACGCATTAGTATTTCTTGTGAATGATTGCAAGGAGCTTAAGGCACTTTCAAATGAAAGTGATTTTCTCTGAAAGGACAGCATTTAGAAAGTGAAGCAACACTACATTCACTTCGCACAGTGAATTGAAGTGTTGGAACAGAATGCTTCTCTTTCAGAGAAACGCATGTGAGTTTTTCATGAATGCTTGAAAGTAGTTTAAGGCACTTTCAAAGGAAAGTGATTTTCTCTGAAAGGACAGCATTTGGAAAGTGAAGCAACACTCCATTCACTTCGCACAGTGAATTGAAGTGTTGGAACAGATTGCTTCTCTTTCAGAGAAATGCATGTGAGTTTTTTGTGAATGCTTGAACGTAGTTTAAGGCACTTTCAATGGAAAGTGATGTTCTCTGAAAGGACAGCATTTAGAAAGTGAGGCAACACTCCATTCATTTCGCACAGTGAATTGAAGTGTTGGAACAGACTGCTTCTCTTTCAGAGAAACGCATGTGAGTTTCTTCCTGATGCTTGCAAGTAGCTTAAGGCACTATCAAAGGAAAGTGATTTTCTCTAAAAGGACAGCATTTAGAAAGTGAAGCAACACTCCATTCACTTCGCACAATGAACTGAAGTGTTGGAAGAGATGGCCTCTCTTTCAGAGAAATGCATGTGAATTATTTGTGAATGCTTGAAAGTTGCTTAAGGCACTTTCAAAGAAAAGTGATTTTCTCTGAAAGGACAGGATTTAGAAAGTGAAGCAACATTCCATTCACTTCGCACAGTGAATTGAAGTGTTGGAACAGACTGCTTCTATTTCAGAGAAACGCATGTGTGTTTCCTGTGAATGCTTGCAAGTAGCTTAAGGCACTTTCAAAGGAAAGTGATTTTCTCTGAAAGGACAGCATTTAGAAAGTGAAGCAACACTCCATTCACTTCGCACAGTGAATTGAAGTGTTGGAACAGACTGCTTCTCTTTCAGAGAAACGCATGTGAGTTTTTTATGAATGCTTGAAAGTAGTTTAAGGCACTTTCAAAGGAAAGTGATTTTCTCTGAAAGGACAGCATTTGGAAAGTGAAGCAACACTCCATTCACTTCGCACAGTGAATTGAAGAGTTGGAACAGACTGCATCTCTTTCAGAGAAACGCATGTGAGTTTCTGGTGAATGCTTGTAAATAGCTTAAGGCACTTTCAAAGGAAAGTGATTTTCTCTGAAAGGACAGAATTTAGAAAGTGAAGCAATGCTCCATTCACTTCCCACAATGAATTGAAGTGTTGGAACAGACTGCTTCTCTTTCAGAGAAATGCATGTGAGTTTCTGTTGAATGCTTGTAAGTAGCGTAAGGCACTTTCTAAGGAAAGTGATTTTCTCTGAAAGGACAGCATTTAGAAAGTGAAGCAACACTCCATTCACTTCGCACATTGAATTGAAGTGTTGGAACAGACTGCATCTCTTTCAGAGAAACACATGTGAGTTTCTGTTGAATGCTTGTAAGTAGCTTAAGAAACTTTCAAAGGAGAGTGATTTTCTCTGAAAGGACAGCATTTAGAAAGTGAGGCAACACTCCATTCACTTCACACAGTGAATTGAAGTGTTGGAACAGACTGCTTCTCTTTCAGAGAAACGCATGTGAGTTTCTTCCTAATGCTTGCAAGTAGCTTAAGGCACTTTCAAAGGAAAGTGATTTTCTCTGAAAGGACAGCATTTAGAAAGTGAAGCAACACTCCATTCACTTCGCACAGTGAATTGAAGTGTTGGAACAGACTGCTTCTATTTCAGAGAAACGCATGTGAGTTTCTTCCTAATGCTTGCAAGTAGCTTAAGGCACTTTCAAAGGAAAGTGATTTTCTCTGAAAGGACAGCATTTAGAAAGTGAAGCAACACTCCATTCACTTCGCACAGTGAATTGAAGTGTTGGAACAGACTGCTTCTCTTTCAGAGAAACGCATGTGAGTTTTTTTGAATGCTTGAAAGTATTTTAAGGCACTTTCAATGGAAAGTGATTTTCTCTGAAAGGACAGCATTTAGAAAGTGAAGCAACACTCCATTCACTTCGCACAGTGAATTGAAGTGTTGGAACAGACTGCTTCTCTTGCAGAGAAACACATGTTAGTTTCTGGTGAATGCTTGTAAGTAGCTTAAGGCATTTTCAAAGGAAAGGGATTTTTTCGGAAAGGACAGCATTTAGAAAGTGAAGTAACATTCCATTCACTTCGCACAGTGAATTGAAGTGTTGGAACAGACTGCTTCACTTTCATAGAAACGCATTAGTGTCTCTTGTGAATGCTTGCAAGTAGCTAAAGTCACTTTCAAAGGAAAGTGATTTTCTCTGAAAGGACAGCATTTAGAAAGTGAAGCAACACTCCATTCACTTCGCACAGTGAATTGAAGTGTTGGAACAGACTGCTTCTCTTTCAGAGAAACGCATGTGAGTTTCCTCCTAATGCTTGCAAGTAGCTTAAGGCACTTTCAAAGGAAAGTGATTTTCTCTGAAAGGACAGCATTTAGAAAGTGAAGCAACACTCCATTCACTTCGCACAGTGAATTGAAGTGTTGGAACAGATTGCTTCTCTTTCAGAGAAACGCATGTGAGTTTCTGGGGAATGCTTGTAAGTAGCTTAAGGCACTTTCAAAGGAAAGTGATTTTCTCTGAAAGGACAGCATTTAGAAAGTGAAGCAACACTCCATTCACTTCGCACAATGAATTGAAGTGTTGGAACAGACTGCATCTCTTTCAGAGAAATGCATGTGAGTTTCTGTTGAATGCTTGTAAGTAGCTTAACAAACTTTCAAAGGAGAGTGATTTTCTCTGAAAGGACAGCATTTAGAAAGTGAGCCAACACTCCATTCACTTCACACAGTGAATTGAAGTGTTGGAACAGACTGCTTCTCTTTCAGAGAAACGCATGTGAGTTTCTTCCTAATGCTTCCAAGTAGCTTAAGGCACTTTCAAAGGAAAGTGATTTTCTCTGAAAGGACAGCATTTAGAAAGTGAAGCAACACTCCATTCACTTCGCACAGTGACTTGAAGTGTTGGAACAGACTGCTTCTCTTTCAGAGAAACGCATGTGAGTTTCTTCCTAATGCTTGCAAGTAGCTTAAGGCTCTTTCAAAGGAAAGTGATTTTCTCTGAAAGGACAGCATTTAGAAAGTGAAGCAACACTCCATTCACTTCGCACAGTGAATTGAAGTGTTGGAACAGATTGCTTCTCTTTCAGAGAAACGCATGTGAGTTTCAGGGGAATGCTTGTAAGTAGCTTAAGGCACTTTCAAAGGAAAGTGATTTTCTCTGAAAGGACAGCATTTAGAAAGTGAAGCAACACTCCATTCACTTCGCACAATGAATTGAAGTGTTGGAACAGACTGCATCTCTTTCAGAGAAACGCATGTGAGTTTCTGTTGAATGCTTGTAAGTAGCTGAAGAAACTTTCAAAGGAGAGTGATTTTCTCTGAAAGGACAGCATTTAGAAAGTGAGGCAACACTCCATTCACTTCACACAGTGAATTGAAGTGTTGGAACAGACTGCTTCTCTTTCAGAGAAACGCATGTGAGTTTCTTCCTAATGCTTGCAAGTAGCTTAAGGCACTTTCAAAGGAAAGTGATTTTCTCTGAAAGGACAGCATTTAGAAAATGAAGCAACACTCCATTCACTTCGCACAGTGAATTGAAGTGTTGGAACAGACTGCTTCTCTTTCAGAGAAACGCATGTGAGTTTCTTCCTAATGCTTGTAAGTAGCTTAAGGCACTTTCAAAGGAAAGTGATTTTCTCTGAAAGGACAGCATTTAGAAAGTGAGGCAACACTCCATTCACTTTGCACAGTGAATTGAAGTGTTGGAACAGATTGCTTCTCTTTCAGAGAAACACATGTGAGTTTCTGGTGAATGCTTGTAAGTAGCTTAAGGCATTTTCAAAGGAACGTGATTTTCTCTGAAAGGACAGCATTTAGAAAGTGAAGTAACATTCCATTCACTTCGCACAGTGAATTGAAGTGTTGGAACAGACTGCTTCACTTTCATAGAAACGCATTAGTGTTTCTTGTGAATGCTTGCAAGTAGCTAAAGGCACATTCAAAGGAAAGTGATTTTCTCTGAAAGGACAGCATTTAGAAAGTGAAGCAACACTCCATTCACTTCGCATAGAGAATTGAAGTGTTGGAACAGATTGCTTCTCTTTCAGAGAAATGCATGTGATTTTCTGTTGAATGCTTGTAAGTAGCTTAAGGCACATTCAAAGGAAAGGGATTTTCTCTGAAAGGACAGCATTTAGAAAGTGAAGCAACACTCCATTCATTTCGCACAGTGAATTGAAGTGTTGGAACAGAGTGTTTCTCTTTCAGAGAAACGCATGTGAGTTTCTTCCTAATGCTTGCAAGTTGCTTCAGGCACTTTCAAAGGAAAGTGATTTTCTCTGAAAGGACATAATTTAGAAAGTGAAGGAACACTCCATTCACTTCGCAAAGTGAATTGAAGTGTTGGAACAGACTGCTTCTATTTCAGAGAAACGCATGTGTGTTTCCTGTGAATGCTTGCAAGTAGCTTAAGGCACTTTCAAAGGAAAGTGATTTTCTCTGAAAGGACAGCATTTAGAAAGTGAAGCAACACTCCATTCACTTCGCACAGTGAATTGAAGTGTTGGAACAGACTGCTTCTCTTTCAGAGAAACGCATGTGAGTTTTTTATGAATGCTTGAAAGTAGTTTAAGGCACTTTCAAAGGAAAGTGATTTTCTCTGAAAGGACAGCATTTAGAAAGTGAAGCAACACTCCATTCACTTCGCACAGTGAATTGAAGTGTTGGAACAGACTGCATCTCTTTCAGAGAAACGCATGTGAGTTTCTGGTGAATGCTTAAAAGTAGCTTAAGGCACTTTCAAAGGAAAGTGATTTTCTCTGAAAGGACAGAATTTAGAAAGTGAAGCAACGCTCCATTCACTTCCCACAGTGAATTGAAGTGTTGGAACAGACTGCTTCTCTTTCAGAGAAACGCATGTGAGTTTCTGTTGAATGCTTGTAAGTAGCGTAAGGCACTTTCTAAGGAAAGTGATTTTCTCTGAAAGGACAGCATTTAGGAAGTGAAGCAACACTCCATTCACTTCGCACATTGAATTGAAGTGTTGGAACAGACTGCATCTCTTTCAGAGAAACACATGTGAGTTTCTGTTGAATGCTTGTAAGTAGCTTAAGAAACTTTCAAAGGAGAGTGATTTTCTCTGAAAGGACAGCATTTAGAAAGTGAGGCAACACTCCATTCACTTCACACAGTGAATTGAAGTGTTGGAATAGACTGCTTCTCTTTCAGAGAAACGCATGTGAGTTTCTTCCTAATGCTTGCAAGTAGCTTAAGGAACTTTCAAAGGAAAGTGATTTTCTCTGAAAGGACAGCATTTAGAAAGTGAAGCAACACTCCATTCACTTCGCACAGTGAATTGAAGTGTTGGAACAGACTACTTCTATTTCAGAGAAACGCATGTGAGTTTCTTCCTAATGCTTGTAAGTAGCTTAAGGCACTTTCAAGGGAAAGTGATTTTCTCTGAAAGGACAGCATTTAGAAAGTGAAGCAACACTCCATTCCTTTCGTGCAGGGAATTGAAGTGTTGGAGCAGACTGCTTGTCTTTCATAGAAACGCATTAGTATTTCTTGTGAATGATTGCAAGGAGCTTAAGGCACTTTCAAATGAAAGTGATTTTCTCTGAAAGGACAGCATTTAGAAAGTGAAGCAACACTCCATTCACTTTGCACAGTGAATTGAAGTGTTGGAACAGAATGCTTCTCTTTCAGAGAAACGCATGTGAGTTTCTTGTGAATGCTTGTAAGTAGCTTAAGGCACTTTCAAAGGAAAGTGATTTTCTCTGAAAGGACAGCATTTAGAAAGTGAAGCAACACTCCATTCACTTCGCACAGTGAATTGAAGTTTTGAAACAGACTGCTTCTCTTTCAGAGAAACGCATGTGAGTTTTTCATGAATGCTTGAAAGTAGTTTAAGGCACTTTCAAAGGAAAGTGATTTTCTCTGAAAGGACAGCATTTGGAAAGTGAAGCAACACTCCATTCACTTCGCACAGTGAATTGAAGTGTTGGAACAGATTGCTTCTCTTTCAGAGAAATGCATGTGAGTTTTTTGTGAATGCTTGAAAGTAGTTTAAGGCACTTTCAATGGAAAGTGATTTTCTCTGAAAGGACAGCATTTAGAAAGCGAGGCAACACTCCATTCAATTCGCACAGTGAATTGAAGTGTTGGAACAGACTGCTTCTCTTTCAGAGAAACGCATGTGAGTTTCTTCCTGATGCTTGCAAGTAGCTTAAGGCACTATCAAAGGAAAGTGATTTTCTCTGAAAGGACAGCATTTAAAAGTGAAGCAACAGTCCATTCACTTCGCACAGTGATTTGAAGTGTTGGAACAGACTGCTTCTCTTTCAGAGAAACGCACGTGAGTTTTTTATGAATGCTTGAAAGTAGTTTAAGTCACTTTCAAAGGAAAGTGATATTTTCTGAAAGGACAGCATTTAAAAGTGAAGCAACACTCCATTCACTTCGCACAGTGAATTGAAGTGTTGGAACAGACTGCTTCTATTTCAGAGAAACGCATGTGTGTTTCCTGTGAATGCTTGAAAGTAGCTTAAGGCACTTTCAAAGGAAAGTGATCTTCTCTGAAAGGACAGCATTTAGAAAGTGAAGCAACACTCCATTCACTTCGCACAGAGAATTGAAGTGTTGGAACAGACTACTTCTCTTTCAGAGAAACGCATGTGAGTTTATTCCTAATGCTTGCAAGTAGCTTAAGGCACTTTCAAAGGAAAGTGATTTTCTCTGAAAGGACATAATTTAGAAAGTGAAGCAACACTCCATTCACTTCGCACAGTGAATTGAAGTGTTGGAACAGACTGCTTCTCTTTCAGAGAAACACTTGTTAGTTTCTGGTGAATGCTTGTAAGTAGCTTAAGGCAATTTCAAAGGAACGTGATTTTCACTGAAAGGACAGCATGTAGAAAGTGAAGCAACACTCCATTCACTTCGCACAGTGAATTGAAGTGTTGGAAGAGATGGCCTCTCTTTCAGAGAAATGCATGTGAATTTCTTGTGAATGCTTGAAAGTTGCTTAAGGCACTTTCAAAGAAAAGTGATTTTCTCTGAAAGGACAGGATTTAGAAAGTGAAGCAACATTCCATTCACTTCGCACAGTGAATTGAAGTGTTGGAACAGACTGCTTCTATTTCAGAGAAACGCATGTGTGTTTCCTGTGAATGCTTGCAAGTAGCTTAAGGCACTTTCAAAGGAAAGTGATTTTCTCTGAAAGGACAGCATTTAGAAAGTGAAGCAACACTCCATTCACTTCGCACAGTGAATTGAAGTGTTGGAACAGACTGCTTCTCTTTCAGAGAAACGCATGTGAGTTTTTTATGAATGCTTGAAAGTAGTTTAAGGCACTTTCAAAGGAAAGTGATTTTCTCTGAAAGGACAGCATTTGGAAAGTGAAGCAACACTCCATTCACTTCACACAGTGAATTGAAGTGTTGGAACAGACTGCATCTCTTTCAGAGAAACGCATGTGAGTTTCTGGTGAATGCTTGTAAGTAGCTTAAGGCACTTTCAAAGGAAAGTGATTTTCTCTGAAAGGACAGAATTTAGAAAGTGAAGCAACGCTCCATTCACTTCCCACAATGAATTGAAGTGTTGGAACAGACTGCTTCTCTTTCAGAGAAATGCATGTGAGTTTCTGTTGAATGCTTGTAAGTAGCGTAAGGCACTTTCTAAGGAAAGTGATTTTCTCTGAAAGGACAGCATTTAGAAAGTGAAGCAACACTCCATTCACTTCGCACATTGAATTGAAGTGTTGGAACAGACTGCATCTCTTTCAGAGAAACACATGTGAGTTTCTGTTGAATGCTTGTAAGTAGCTTAAGAAACTTTCAAAGGAGAGTGATTTTCTCTGAAAGGACAGCATTTAGAAAGTGAGGCAACACTCCATTCACTTCACACAGTGAATTGAAGTGTTGGAACAGACTGCTTCTCTTTCAGAGAAACGCATGTGAGTTTCTTCCTAATGCTTGCAAGTAGCTTAAGGCACTTTCAAAGGAAAGTGATTTTCTCTGAAAGGACAGCATTTAGAAAGTGAAGCAACACTCCATTCACTTCGCACAGTGAATTGAAGTGTTGGAACAGACTGCTTCTATTTCAGAGAAACGCATGTGAGTTTCTTCCTAATGCTTGCAAGTAGCTTAAGGCACTTTCAAAGGAAAGTGATTTTCTCTGAAAGGACAGCATTTAGAAAGTGAAGCAACACTCCATTCACTTCGCACAGTGAATTGAAGTGTTGGAACAGACTGCTTCTCTTTCAGAGAAACGCATGTGAGTTTTTTTGAATGCTTGAAAGTATTTTAAGGCACTTTCAATGGAAAGTGATTTTCTCTGAAAGGACAGCATTTAGAAAGTGAAGCAACACTCCATTCACTTCGCACAGTGAATTGAAGTGTTGGAACAGACTGCTTCTCTTGCAGAGAAACACATGTTAGTTTCTGGTGAATGCTTGTAAGTAGCTTAAGGCATTTTCAAAGGAAAGGGATTTTTTCGGAAAGGACAGCATTTAGAAAGTGAAGTAACATTCCATTCACTTCGCACAGTGAATTGAAGTGTTGGAACAGACTGCTTCACTTTCATAGAAACGCATTAGTGTTTCTTGTGAATGCTTGCAAGTAGCTAAAGTCACTTTCAAAGGAAAGTGATTTTCTCTGAAAGGACAGCATTTAGAAAGTGAAGCAACACTCCATTCACTTCACACAGTGAATTGAAGTGTTGGAACAGACTGCTTCTCTTTCAGAGAAATGCATGTGAGTTTCTGTTGAATGCTTGTAAGTAGCTTAAGGCACTTTCAAAGGAAAGTGATTTTCTCTGAAAGGACAGCATTTAGAAAGTGAAGCAACACTCCATTCACTTCGCACATTGAATTGAAGTGTTGGAACAGACTGCATCTCTTTCAGAGAAATGCATGTGAGTTTCTGTTGAATGCTTGTAAGTAGCTTAAGGCACTTTCAAAGGAGAGTGATTTTCTCTGAAAGGACAGCATTTAGAAAGTGAAGCAACACTCCATTCACTTCGCACAGTGACTTGAAGTGTTGGAACAGACTGCTTCTCTTTCAGAGAAACGCATGTGAGTTTCTTCCTAATGCTTGCAAGTAGCTTAAGGCTCTTTCAAAGGAAAGTGATTTTCTCTGAAAGGACAGCATTTAGAAAGTGAAGCAACACTCTATTCACTTCGCACAGTGAATTGAAGTGTTGGAACAGATTGCTTCTCTTTCAGAGAAACGCATGTGAGTTTCTGGGGAATGCTTGTAAGTAGCTTAAGGCACTTTCAAAGGAAAGTGATTTTCTCTGAAAGGACAGCATTTAGAAAGTGAAGCAACACTCCATTCACTTCGCACAATGAATTGAAGTGTTGGAACAGACTGCATCTCTTTCAGAGAAATGCATGTGAGTTTCTGTTGAATGCTTGTAAGTAGCTTAACAAACTTTCAAAGGAGAGTGATTTTCTCTGAAAGGACAGCATTTAGAAAGTGAGCCAACACTCCATTCACTTCACACAGTGAATTGAAGTGTTGGAACAGACTGCTTCTCTTTCAGAGAAACGCATGTGAGTTTCTTCCTAATGCTTCCAAGTAGCTTAAGGCACTTTCAAAGGAAAGTGATTTTCTCTGAAAGGACAGCATTTAGAAAGTGAAGGAACACTCCATTCACTTCGCACAGTGACTTGAAGTGTTGGAACAGACTGCTTCTCTTTCAGAGAAACGCATGTGAGTTTCTTCCTAATGCTTGCAAGTAGCTTAAGGCTCTTTCAAAGGAAAGTGATTTTCTCTGAAAGGACAGCATTTAGAAAGTGAAGCAACACTCCATTCACTTCGCACAGTGAATTGAAGTGTTGGAACAGATTGCTTCTCTTTCAGAGAACCGCATGTGAGTTTCTGGGGAATGCTTGTAAGTAGCTTAAGGCACTTTCAAAGGAAAGTGATTTTCTCTGAAAGGACAGCATTTAGAAAGTGAAGCAACACTCCATTCACTTCGCACAATGAATTGAAGTGTTGGAACAGACTGCATCTCTTTCAGAGAAACGCATGTGAGTTTCTGTTGAATGCTTGTAAGTAGCTGAAGAAACTTTCAAAGGAGAGTGATTTTCTCTGAAAGGACAGCATTTAGAAAGTGAGGCAACACTCCATTCACTTCACACAGTGAATTGAAATGTTGGAACAGACTGCTTCTCTTTCAGAGAAACGCATGTGAGTTTCTTCCTAATGCTTGCAAGTAGCTTAAGGCACTTTCAAAGGAAAGTGATTTTCTCTGAAAGGACAGCATTTAGAAAATGAAGCAACACTCCATTCACTTCGCACAGTGAATTGAAGTGTTGGAACAGACTGCTTCTCTTTCAGAGAAACGCATGTGAGTTTCTTCCTAATGCTTGTAAGTAGCTTAAGGCACTTTCAAAGGAAAGTGATTTTCTCTGAAAGGACAGCATTTAGAAAGTGAGGCAACACTCCATTCACTTTGCACAGTGAATTGAAGTGTTGGAACAGATTGCTTCTCTTTCAGAGAAACACATGTGAGTTTCTGGTGAATGCTTGTAAGTAGCTTAAGGCATTTTCAAAGGAACGTGATTTTCTCTGAAAGGACAGCATTTAGAAAGTGAAGTAACATTCCATTCACTTCGCACAGTGAATTGAAGTGTTGGAACAGACTGCTTCACTTTCATAGAAACGCATTAGTGTTTCTTGTGAATGCTTGCAAGTAGCTAAAGGCACATTCAAAGGAAAGTGATTTTCTCTGAAAGGACAGCATTTAGAAAGTGAAGCAACACTCCATTCACTTCGCATAGAGAATTGAAGTGTTGGAACAGATTGCTTCTCTTTCAGAGAAATGCATGTGATTTTCTGTTGAATGCTTGTAAGTAGCTTAAGGCACATTCAAAGGAAAGGGATTTTCTCTGAAAGGACAGCATTTAGAAAGTGAAGCAACACTCCATTCATTTCGCACAGTGAATTGAAGTGTTGGAACAGAGTGTTTCTCTTTCAGAGAAACGCATGTGAGTTTCTTCCTAATGCTTGCAAGTTGCTTCAGGCACTTTCAAAGGAAAGTGATTTTCTCTGAAAGGACATAATTTAGAAAGTGAAGGAACACTCCATTCACTTCGCAAAGTGAATTGAAGTGTTGGAACAGACTGCTTCTATTTCAGAGAAACGCATGTGTGTTTCCTGTGAATGCTTGCAAGTAGCTTAAGGCACTTTCAAAGGAAAGTGATTTTCTCTGAAAGGACAGCATTTAGAAAGTGAAGCAACACTCCATTCACTTCGCACAGTGAATTGAAGTGTTGGAACAGACTGCTTCTCTTTCAGAGAAACGCATGTGAGTTTTTTATGAATGCTTGAAAGTAGTTTAAGGCACTTTCAAAGGAAAGTGATTTTCTCTGAAAGGACAGCATTTAGAAAGTGAAGCAACACTCCATTCACTTCGCACAGTGAATTGAAGTGTTGGAACAGACTGCATCTCTTTCAGAGAAACGCATGTGAGTTTCTGGTGAATGCTTAAAAGTAGCTTAAGGCACTTTCAAAGGAAAGTGATTTTCTCTGAAAGGACAGAATTTAGAAAGTGAAGCAACGCTCCATTCACTTCCCACAATGAATTGAAGAGTTGGAACAGACTGCTTCTCTTTCAGAGAAATGCATGTGAGTTTCTGTTGAATGCTTGTAAGTAGCGTAAGGCACTTTCTAAGGAAAGTGATTTTCTCTGAAAGGACAGCATTTAGGAAGTGAAGCAACACTCCATTCACTTCGCACATTGAATTGAAGTGTTGGAACAGACTGCATCTTTTTCAGAGAAACACATGTGAGTTTCTGCTGAATGCTTGTAAGTAGCTTAAGAAACTTTCAAAGGAGAGTGATTTTCTCTGAAAGGACAGCATTTAGAAAGTGAGGCAACACTCCATTCACTTCACACAGTGAATTGAAGTGTTGGAACAGACTGCTTCTCTTTCAGAGAAACGCATGTGAGTTTCTTCCTAATGCTTGCAAGTAGCTTAAGGAACTTTCAAAGGAAAGTGATTTTCTCTGAAAGGACAGCATTTAGAAAGTGAAGCAACACTCCATTCACTTCGCACAGTGAATTGAAGTGTTGGAACAGACTACTTCTATTTCAGAGAAACGCATGTGAGTTTCTTCCTAATGCTTGTAAGTAGCTTAAGGCACTTTCAAGGGAAAGTGATTTTCTCTGAAAGGACAGCATTTAGAAAGTGAAGCAACACTCCATTCCTTTCGTGCAGGGAATTGAAGTGTTGGAGCAGACTGCTTGTCTTTCATAGAAACGCATTAGTATTTCTTGTGAATGATTGCAAGGAGCTTAAGGCACTTTCAAATGAAAGTGATTTTCTCTGAAAGGACAGCATTTAGAAAGTGAAGCAACACTCCATTCACTTTGCACAGTGAATTGAAGTGTTGGAACAGAATGCTTCTCTTTCAGAGAAACGCATGTGAGTTTCTTGTGAATGCTTGTAAGTAGCTTAAGGCACTTTCAAAGGAAAGTGATTTTCTCTGAAAGGACAGCATTTAGAAAGTGAAGCAACACTCCATTCACTTCGCACAGTGAATTGAAGTTTTGAAACAGACTGCTTCTCTTTCAGAGAAACGCATGTGAGTTTTTCATGAATGCTTGAAAGTAGTTTAAGGCACTTTCAAAGGAAAGTGATTTTCTCTGAAAGGACAGCATTTGGAAAGTGAAGCAACACTCCATTCACTTCGCACAGTGAATTGAAGTGTTGGAACAGATTGCTTCTCTTTCAGAGAAATGCATGTGAGTTTTTTGTGAATGCTTGAAAGTAGTTTAAGGCACTTTCAATGGAAAGTGATTTTCTCTGAAAGGACAGCATTTAGAAAGCGAGGCAACACTCCATTCAATTCGCACAGTGAATTGAAGTGTTGGAACAGACTGCTTCTCTTTCAGAGAAACGCATGTGAGTTTCTTCCTGATGCTTGCAAGTAGCTTAAGGCACTATCAAAGGAAAGTGATTTTCTCTGAAAGGACAGCATTTAAAAGTGAAGCAACAGTCCATTCACTTCGCACAGTGATTTGAAGTGTTGGAACAGACTGCTTCTCTTTCAGAGAAACGCACGTGAGTTTTTTATGAATGCTTGAAAGTAGTTTAAGTCACTTTCAAAGGAAAGTGATATTTTCTGAAAGGACAGCATTTAAAAGTGAAGCAACACTCCATTCACTTCGCACAGTGAATTGAAGTGTTGGAACAGACTGCTTCTATTTCAGAGAAACGCATGTGTGTTTCCTGTGAATGCTTGAAAGTAGCTTAAGGCACTTTCAAAGGAAAGTGATCTTCTCTGAAAGGACAGCATTTAGAAAGTGAAGCAACACTCCATTCACTTCGCACAGAGAATTGAAGTGTTGGAACAGAATGCTTCTCTTTCAGAGAAACGCATGTGAGTTTATTCCTAATGCTTGCAAGTAGCTTAAGGCACTTTCAAAGGAAAGTGATTTTCTCTGAAAGGACATAATTTAGAAAGTGAAGCAACACTCCATTCACTTCGCACAGTGAATTGAAGTGTTGGAACAGACTGCTTCTCTTTCAGAGAAACACTTGTTAGTTTCTGGTGAATGCTTGTAAGTAGCTTAAGGCAATTTCAAAGGAACGTGATTTTCACTGAAAGGACAGCATGTAGAAAGTGAAGCAACACTCCATTCACTTCGCACAGTGAATTGAAGTGTTGGAAGAGATGGCCTCTCTTTCAGAGAAATGCATGTGAATTTCTTGTGAATGCTTGAAAGTTGCTTAAGGCACTTTCAAAGAAAAGTGATTTTCTCTGAAAGGACATGATTTAGAAAGTGAAGCAACATTCCATTCACTTCGCACAGTGAATTGAAGTGTTGGAACAGACTGCTTCTATTTCAGAGAAATGCATGTGTGTTTCCTGTGAATGCTTGCAAGTAGCTTAAGGCACTTTCAAAGGAAAGTGATTTTCTCTGAAAGGACAGCATTTAGAAAGTGAAGCAACACTCCATTCACTTCGCACAGTGAATTGAAGTGTTGGAACAGACTCCTTCTCTTTCAGAGAAACGCATGTGAGTTTTTTATGAATGCTTGAAAGTAGTTTAAGGCACTTTCAAAGGAAAGTGATTTTCTCTGAAAGGACAGCATTTGGAAAGTGAAGCAACACTCCATTCACTTCACACAGTGAATTGAAGTGTTGGAACAGACTGCATCTCTTTGAGAGAAACGCATGTGAGTTTCTGGTGAATGCTTGTAAGTAGCTTAAGGCACTTTCAAAGGAAAGTGATTTTCTCTGAAAGGACAGAATTTAGAAAGTGAAGCAACGCTCCATTCACTTCCCACAATGAATTGAAGTGTTGGAACAGACTGCTTCTCTTTCAGAGAAATGCATGTGAGTTTCTGTTGAATGCTTGTAAGTAGCGTAAGGCACTTTCTAAGGAAAGTGATTTTCTCTGAAAGGACAGCATTTAGAAAGTGAAGCAACACTCCATTCACTTCGCACATTGAATTGAAGTGTTGGAACAGACTGCATCTCTTTCAGAGAAACACATGTGAGTTTCTGTTGAATGCTTGTAAGTAGCTTAAGAAACTTTCAAAGGAGAGTGATTTTCTCTGAAAGGACAGCATTTAGAAAGTGAGGCAACACTCCATTCACTTCACACAGTGAATTGAAGTGTTGGAACAGACTGCTTCTCTTTCAGAGAAACGCATGTGAGTTTCTTCCTAATGCTTGCAAGTAGCTTAAGGCACTTTCAAAGGAAAGTGATTTTCTCTGAAAGGACAGCATTTAGAAAGTGAAGCAACACTCCATTCACTTCGCACAGTGAATTGAAGTGTTGGAACAGACTGCTTCTGTTTCAGAGAAACGCATGTGAGTTTCTTCCTAATGCTTGCAAGTAGCTTAAGGCACTTTCAAAGGAAAGTGATTTTCTCTGAAAGGACAGCATTTAGAAAGTGAAGCAACACTCCATTCACTTCGCACAGTGAATTGAAGTGTTGGAACAGATTGCTTCTCTTTCAGAGAAACGCATGTGAGTTTCTGGGGAATGCTTGTAAGTAGCTTAAGGCACTTTCAAAGGAAAGTGATTTTCTCTGAAAGGACAGAATTTAGAAAGTGAAGCAACGCTCCATTCACTTCGCACAGTGAATTGAAGTGTTGGAACAGACTGCTTCTCTTTCAGAGAAATGCATGTGAGTTTCTGTTGAATGCTTGTAAGTAGCTTAAGGCACTTTCAAAGGAGAGTGATTTTCTCTGAAAGGACAGCATTTAGAAAGTGAAGCAACACTCCATTCACTTCGCACAATGAATTGAAGTGTTGGAACAGACTGCATCTCTTTCAGAGAAACGCATGTGAGTTTCTGTTGAATGCTTGTAAGTAGCTGAAGAAACTTTCAAAGGAGAGTGATTTTCTCTGAAAGGACAGCATTTAGAAAGTGAGGCAACACTCCATTCCCTTCACACAGTGAATTGAAGTGTTGGAACAGACTGCTTCTCTTTCAGAGAAACGCATGTGAGTTTCTTCCTAATGCTTGCAAGTAGCTTAAGGCACTTTCAAAGGAAAGTGATTTTCTCTGAAAGGACAGCATTTAGAAAATGAAGCAACACTCCATTCACTTCGCACAGTGAATTGAAGTGTTGGAACAGACTGCTTCTCTTTCAGAGAAACGCATGTGAGTTTCTTCCTAATGCTTGCAAGTAGCTTAAGGCTCTTTCAAAGGAAAGTGATTTTCTATGAAAGGACAGCATTTAGAAAGTGAAGCAACAATCCATTCACTTCGCACAGTGAATTGAAGTGTTGGAACAGACTGCTTCTCTTTCAGAGAAACGCATGTGAGTTTTTTTGAATGCTTGAAAGTAGTTTAAGGCACTTTCAATGTAAAGTGATTTTCTCTGAAAGGACAGAATTTAGAAAGTGAAGCAACACTCCATTCACTTCGCACAGTGAATTGAAGTGTTGGAACAGACTGCTTCTCTTTCAGAGAAATGCATGTGAGTTTCTGTTGAATGCTTGTAAGTAGCTTAAGGCACTTTCAAAGGAAAGTGATTTTCTCTGAAAGGACAGCATTTAGAAAGTGAGGCAACACTCCATTCACTTTGCACAGTGAATTGAAGTGTTGGAACAGATTGCTTCTCTTTCAGAGAAACACATGTGAGTTTCTGGTGAATGCTTGTAAGTAGATTAAGGCATTTTCAAAGGAACGTGATTTTCTCTGAAAGGACAGCATTTAGACAGTGAAGTAACATTCCATTCACTTCGCACAGTGAATTGAAGTGTTGGAACAGACTGCTTCACTTTCATAGAAACGCATTAGTGTTTCTTGTGAATGCTTGCAAGTAGCTAAAGGCACATTCAAAGGAAAGTGATTTTCTCTGAAAGGACAGCATGTAGAAAGTGAAGCAACACTCCATTCACTTCGCATAGAGAATTGAAGTGTTGGAACAGATTGCTTCTCTTTCAGAGAAATGCATGTGATTTTCTGTTGAATGCTTGTAAGTAGCTTAAGGCACATTCAAAGGAAAGGGATTTTCTCTGAAAGGACAGCATTTAGAAAGTGAAGCAATACTCCATTCACTTCGCACAGTGAATTGAAGTGTTGGAACAGAGTGTTTCTCTTTCAGAGAAACGCATGAGAGTTTCTTCCTAATGCTTGCAAGTTGCTTAAGGCACTTTCAAAGGAAAGTGATTTTCTCTGAAAGGACATAATTTAGAAAGTGAAGGAACACTCCATTCACTTCGCAAAGTGAATTGAAGTGTTGGAACAGACTGCTTCTCTTTCAGAGAAATGCATTTTAATTTCTGTTGAATGCTTGTAAGTAGCTTAAGGCACTTTCAAAGGAAAGTGATTTTCTCTGAAAGGACAGCATTTAGAAAGTGAAGCAACACTCAATTCACTTCGCACATTGAATTGAAGTGTTGGAACAGACTGCATCTCTTTCAGAGAAACGCATGTGAGTTTCTGTTGAATGCTTGTAAGTAGCTTAAGAAACGTTCAAAGGAGAGTGATTTTCTCTGAAAGGACAGCATTTAGAAAGTGAGCCAAGGCTCCATTCACTTCACACAGTGAATTGAAGTGTTGGAACAGACTGCTTCTCCTTCAGAGAAACGCATGTGAGTTTCTTCCTAATGCTTGCAAGTAGCTTAAGGCACTTTCAAAGAAAGTGATTTTCTCTGAAAGGACAGCATTTAGAAAGTGAAGCAACACTCCATTCACTTCGCACAGTGAATTGAAGTGTTGGAACAGACTGCTTCTCTTTCAGAGAAACGCATGTGAGTTTCTTCCTAATGCTTGCAAGTAGCTTAAGGCACTTTCAAAGGAAAGTAATTTTCTATGAAAGGACAGCATTTAGAAAGTGAAGCAACACTCCATTCACTTCGCACAGTGAATTGAAGTGTTGGAACAGACTGCTTCACTTTCATAGAAACGCATTAGTGTTTCTTGTGAATGCTTGCAAGTAGCTAAAGGCACTTTCAAAGGAAAGTGATTTTCGCTGAAAGGACAGCATTTAGAAAGTGAAGCAACACTCCATTCACTTCGCATAGAGAATTGAAGTGTTGGAACAGATTGCTTCTCTTTCAGAGAAATGCATGTGAGTTTCTGTTGAATGCTTGTAAGTAGCTTAAGGCACATTCAAAGGAAAGGGATTTTCTCTGAAAGGACAGCATTTAGAAAGTGAAGCAACACTCCATTCACTTCGCACAGTGAATTGAAGTGTTGGAACAGAGTGTTTCTCTTTCAGAGAAACGCATGTGAGTTTCTTCCTAATGCTTGCAAGTTGCTTAAGGCACTTTCAAAGGAAAGTGATTTTCTCTGAAAGGACATAATTTAGAAAGTGACGGAACACTCCATTCACTTCGCAAAGTGAATTGAAGTGTTGGAACAGACTGCTTCTCTTTCAGAGAAATGCATGTGAATTTCTGTTGAATGCTTGTAAGTAGCTTAAGGCACTTTCAAAGGAAAGTGATTTTCTCTGAAAGGACAGCATTTAGAAAGTGAAGCAACACTCCATTCACTTCGCACATTGAATTGAAGTGTTGGAACAGAATGCATCTCTTTAAGAGAAACGCATGTGAGTTTCTGTTGAATGCTTGTAAGTAGCTTAAGAAACGTTCAAAGGAGAGTGATTTTCTCTGAAAGGACAGCATTTAGAAAGTGAGCCAACACTCCATTCACTTCACACAGTGAATTGAAGTGTTGGAACAGACTGCTTCTCTTTCAGAGAAACGCATGTGAGTTTCTTCCTAATGCTTGCAAGTAGCTTAAGGCACTTTCAAAGGAAAGTGATTTTCTCTGAAAGGACAGCATTTAGAAAGTGATGCAACACTCCATTCACTTCGCACAGTGAATGGAAGTGTTGGAACAGACTGCTTCTCTTTCAGAGAAATGCATGTGAGTTTCTGGGGAATGCTTGTAAGTAGCTTAAGGCACTTTCAAAGGAAAGTGATTTTCTCTGAAAGGACAGAATTTAGAAAGTGAAGCAACGCTCCATTCACTTCGCACATTGAATTGAAGTGTTGGAACAGACTGCTTCTCTTTCAGAGAAATGCATGTGAGTTTCGGTTGAATGCTTGTAAGTAGCTTAAGGCACTTTCAAAGGAAAGTGATTTTCTCTGAAAGGACAGCATTTAGAAAGTGAAGCAACACTCCATTCACTTCGCACAGTGAATTGAAGTGTTGGAACAGACTGCATCTCTTTCAGAGAAACGCATGTGAGTTTCTGTTGAATGCTTGTAAGTAGCTTAAGAAACTTTCAAAGGAGAGTGATTTTCTCTGAAAGGACAGCATTTAGAAAGTGAGGCAACACTCCATTCACTTCACACAGTGAATTGAAGTGTTGGAACAGACTGCTTCTCTTTCAGAGAAACGCATGTGAGTTTCTTCCTAATGCTTGCAAGTAGCTTAAGGCACTTTCAATGGAAAGTGATTTCCTCTGAAAGGACAGCATTTAGAAAGTGAAGCAACACTCCATTCACTTCGCTCAGTGAATTGAAGTGTTGGAACAGACTGCTTCTCTTTCAGAGAAACACATGTGAGTTTTTTTGAATGCTTGAAAGTAGTTTAAGGCACTTTCAATGGAAAGTGATTTTCTCTGAAAGGACAGAATTTAGAAAGTGAAGCAACACTCCATTCACTTCGCACAGTGAATTGATGTGTTGGAACAGACTGCTTCTCTTTCAGAGAAATGCATGTGAGTTTCTGTTGAATGCTTGTAAGTAGCTTAAGGCACTTTCAAAGGAAAGTGATTTTCTCTGAAAGGACAGCATTTAGAAAGTAAAGCAACACTCCATTCCCTTCGCACAATGAAATGAATTGTTGGAACAGACTGCTTTTCTTTCAGAGAAACGCATGTGTGTTTCTTGTGAATGCTAGTAAGTAGCTTAAGGCACTTTCAAAGGAAAGTGATTTTCTCTGAAAGGACAGCATTTAGAAAGTGAAGCAACACTCCATTCACTTCGCACAGTGAATTGAAGTGTTGCAACAGACTGCTTCTCTTTCATAGAAACGCATTAGTGTTTCTTGTGAATGCTTGCAAGTAGCTTAAGGCACTTTCAAAGGAAAGTGATTTTCTCTGAAAGGACAGCATTCAGAAAGTGAAGCAACACTCCATTCACTTCGCACAGAGAATTGAAGTGTTGGAACAGATTGCTTCTCTTTCAGAGAAATGCATGTGAGTTTCTTCCTAATGCTTGCAAGAAGCTTAAGGCACTTTCAAAGGAAAGTGATTTTCTCAGAAAGGACAGCATTTAGAAAGTGAAGCAACACTCCATTCACTTCGCACAGTGAATTGAAGTGTTGGAACAGACTGCTTCTCTTTCAGAGAAACGCATGTGAGTTTCTGGTGAATGCTTGAAAGTAGTTTAAGGCACTTTCAATGGAAAGTGATTTTCTCTGAAAGGACAGCATTTAGAAAGTGAAGCAACACTTCATTCACTTCGCACAATGAATTGAAGTGTTGGAAGAGACTGCTTCTCTTTCAGAGAAATGCATGTGAGTTTCTGTTGAATGCTTGTAAGTAGCTTAAGGCACTTTCAAAGGAAAGTGATTTTCTCTGAAAGGACAGCATTTAGAAAGTGAAGCAACACTCCATTCACTTCGCACATTGTTTTGAAGCGTTGGAACAGACTGCATCTCTTTCAGAGAAACGCATGTGAGTTTCTGTTGAATGCTTGTAAGTAGCTTAAGAAACTTTCAAAGGAGAGTGATTTTCTCGGAAAGGACAGCATTTAGAAAGTGAAGCAACACTCCACTCACTTCGCACAGTGAATTGAAGTGTTGGAACAGACTGCTTCTCTTTCAGAGAAACGCATGTGAGTTTCTTCCTAATGCTTGCAAGTAGCTTAAGGCTCTTTCAAAGGAAAGTGATTTTCTCTGAAAGGACAGCATTTAGAAAGTGAAGCAACACTCCATTCACTTCGCACAGTGAATTGAAGTGTTGGAACAGAATGCTTCACTTTCATAGAAACGCATTAGTGTTTCTTGTGAATGCTTGCAAGTAGCTAAAGGCACTTTCAAAGGAAAGTGATTTTCTCTGAAAGGACAGCATTAGAAAGTGAAGCAACAGTCCATTCACTTCGCACAGAGAATTGAAGTGTTGGAACAGATTGCTTCTCTTTCAGAGAAATGCATGTGAGTTTCTGTTGAATGCTTGTAAGTAGCTTAAGGCACATTCAAAGGAAAGGGATTTTCTCTGAAAGGACAGCATTTAGAAAGTGAAGCAACACTCCATTCACTTCGCACAGTGAATTGAAGTGTTGGAACAGACTGCTTCTCTTTCAGAGAAACGCATGTGAGTTTTTTGTGAATGCTTGAAAGTAGTTTAAGGCACTTTCAGTGGAAAGTGATTTTCTCTGAAAGGACAGCATTTAGAAAGTGAGGCAACACTCCATTCACTTCGCACAGTGAATTGAAGTGTTGTAACAGACTGCTTCTCTTTCAGAGAAACGCATGTGAGTTTTTTATGAATGCTTGAAAGTAGTTTAAGTCACTTTCAAAGGAAAGTGATTTTCTCTGAAAGGACAGAATTTAGAAAGTGAAGCAACACTCCATTCACTTCGCACAGTGAATTGAAGTGTTGGAACAGACTGCTTCTCTTTCAGAGAAATGCATGTGAGTTTCTGTTGAATGCTTGTAAGTAGCTTAAGGCACTTTCAAAGGAAAGTGATTTTCTCTGAAAGGACAGCATTTAGAAAGTGAAGCAACACTCCATTCACTTCGCACATTGAATTGAAGTGTTGGAACAGACTGCATCACTTTCAGAGAAACGCATGTGAGTTTCTGTTGAATACTTGTAAGTAGCTTAAGGCACTTTCAAAGAAAGTGATTTTCTCTAAAAGGACAGCATTTAGAAAGTGAGGCAATACTCTATTCACTTCACACAGTGAATTGAAGTGTTGGAACAGACTGCTTCTCTTTCAGAGAAACGCATGTGAGTTTCTTCCTAATGCTTGCAAGTAGCTTAAGGCACTTTCAAAGGAAAGTGATTTTCTCTGAAAGGACAGCATTTAGAAAGTGAAGCAACACTCCATTCACTTCGCACAGTGAATTGAAGTGTTGGAAGAGACTGCTTCTCTTTCAGAGAAATGCATGTGAGTTTCTGTTGAATGCTTGTAAGTAGCTTAAGGCACTTTCAAAGGAAAGTGATTTTCTCTGAAAGGACAGCATTTAGAAAGTGAGGCAACACTCCATTCACTTCGCACATTGTTTTGAAGTGTTGGAACAGACTGCATCTCTTTCAGAGAAACGCATGTGAGTTTCTGTTGAATGCTTGTAAGTAGCTTAAGAAACTTTCAAAGGAGAGTGATTTTCTCGGAAAGGACAGCATTTAGAAAGTGAGGCAACACTCCATTCACTTCACACAGTGAATTGAAGTGTTGGAACAGACTGCTTCTCTTTCAGAGAAACGCATGTGAGTTTCTTCCTAATGCTTGCAAGTAGCTTAAGGCACTTTCAAAGGAAAGTGATTTTCTCTGAAAGGACAGCATTTAGAAAGTGAAGCAACACTCCACTCACTTCGCACAGTGAATTGAAGTGTTGGAACAGACTGCTTCTCTTTCAGAGAAACGCATGTGAGTTTCTTCCTAATGCTTGCAAGTAGCTTAAGGCTCTTTCAAAGGAAAGTGATTTTCTCTGAAAGGACAGCATTTAGAAAGTGAAGCAACACTCCATTCACTTCGCACAGTGAATTGAAGTGTTGGAACAGACTGCTTCACTTTCATAGAAACGCATTAGTGTTTCTTGTGAATGCTTGCAAGTAGCTAAAGGCACTTTCAAAGGAAAGTGATTTTCTCTGAAAGGACAGCATTTAGAAAGTGAAGCAACAGTCCATTCACTTTGCACAGAGAATTGAAGTGTTGGAACAGATTGCTTCTCTTTCAGAGAAATGCATGTGAGTTTCTGTTGAATGCTTGTAAGTAGCTTAAGGCACATTCAAAGGAAAGGGATTTTCTCTGAAAGGACAGCATTTAGAAAGTGAAGCAACACTCCATTCACTTCGCACAGTGAATTGAAGTGTTGGAACAGACTGCTTCTCTTTCAGAGAAACGCATGTGAGTTTCTGGTGAATGCTTGAAAGTAGTTTAAGGCACTTTCAATGGAAAGTGATTTTCTCTGAAAGGACAGCATTTAGAAAGTGAAGCAACACTTCATTCACTTCGCACAATGAATTGAAGTGTTGGAAGAGACTGCTTCTCTTTCAGAGAAATGCATGTGAGTTTCTGTTGAATGCTTGTAAGTAGCTTAAGGCACTTTCAAAGGAAAGTGATTTTCTCTGAAAGGACAGCATTTAGAAAGTGAAGCAACACTCCATTCACTTCGCACAGTGAATTGAAGTGTTGGAAGAGACTGCTTCTCTTTCAGAGAAATGCATGTGAGTTTCTGTTGAATGCTTGTAAGTAGCTTAAGGCACTTTCAAAGGAAAGTGATTTTCTCTGAAAGGACAGCATTTAGAAAGTGAAGCAACACTCCATTCACTTCGCACATTGTTTTGAAGTGTTGGAACAGACTGCATCTCTTTCAGAGAAACGCATGTGAGTTTCTGGTGAATGCTTGAAAGTAGTTTAAGGCACTTTCAATGGAAAGTGATTTTCTCTGAAAGGACAGCATTTAGAAAGTGAAGCAACACTTCATTCACTTCGCACAATGAATTGAAGTGTTGGAAGAGACTGCTTCTCTTTCAGAGAAATGCATGTGAGTTTCTGTTGAATGCTTGTAAGTAGCTTAAGGCACTTTCAAAGGAAAGTGATTTTCTCTGAAAGGACAGCATTTAGAAAGTGAAGCAACACTCCATTCACTTCGCACAGTGAATTGAAGTGTTGGAAGAGACTGCTTCTCTTTCAGAGAAATGCATGTGAGTTTCTGTTGAATGCTTGTAAGTAGCTTAAGGCACTTTCAAAGGAAAGTGATTTTCTCTGAAAGGACAGCATTTAGAAAGTGAAGCAACACTCCATTCACTTCGCACATTGTTTTGAAGTGTTGGAACAGACTGCATCTCTTTCAGAGAAACGCATGTGAGTTTCTGTTGAATGCTTGTAAGTAGCTTAAGAAACTTTCAAAGGAGAGTGATTTTCTCGGAAAGGACAGCATTTAGAAAGTGAGGCAACACTCCATTCACTTCACACAGTGAATTGAAGTGTTGGAACAGACTGCTTCTCTTTCAGAGAAACGCATGTGAGTTTCTTCCTAATGCTTGCAAGTAGCTTAAGGCACTTTCAAAGGAAAGTGATTTTCTCTGAAAGGACAGCATTTAGAAAGTGAAGCAACACTCCACTCACTTCGCACAGTGAATTGAAGTGTTGGAACAGACTGCTTCTCTTTCAGAGAAACGCATGTGAGTTTCTTCCTAATGCTTGCAAGTAGCTTAAGGCTCTTTCAAAGGAAAGTGATTTTCTCTGAAAGGACAGCATTTAGAAAGTGAAGCAACACTCCATTCACTTCGCACAGTGAATTGAAGTGTTGGAACAGACTGCTTCACTTTCATAGAAACGCATTAGTGTTTCTTGTGAATGCTTGCAAGTAGCTAAAGGCACTTTCAAAGGAAAGTGATTTTCTCTGAAAGGACAGCATTTAGAAAGTGAAGCAACAGTCCATTCACTTTGCACAGAGAATTGAAGTGTTGGAACAGATTGCTTCTCTTTCAGAGAAATGCATGTGAGTTTCTGTTGAATGCTTGTAAGTAGCTTAAGGCACATTCAAAGGAAAGGGATTTTCTCTGAAAGGACAGCATTTAGAAAGTGAAGCAACACTCCATTCACTTCGCACAGTGAATTGAAGTGTTGGAACAGACTGCTTCTCTTTCAGAGAAACGCATGTGAGTTTCTGGTGAATGCTTGAAAGTAGTTTAAGGCACTTTCAATGGAAAGTGATTTTCTCTGAAAGGACAGCATTTAGAAAGTGAAGCAACACTTCATTCACTTCGCACAATGAATTGAAGTGTTGGAAGAGACTGCTTCTCTTTCAGAGAAATGCATGTGAGTTTCTGTTGAATGCTTGTAAGTAGCTTAAGGCACTTTCAAAGGAAAGTGATTTTCTCTGAAAGGACAGCATTTAGAAAGTGAAGCAACACTCCATTCACTTCGCACATTGAATTGAAGTGTTGGAACAGACTGCTTCTCTTTCAGAGAAACGCATGTGAGTTTCTGTTGAATGCTTGTAAGTAGCTTAAGGCACATTCAAAGGAAAGGGATTTTCTCTGAAAGGACAGCATTTAGAAAGTGAAGCAACACTCCATTCACTTCGCACAGTGAATTGAAGTGTTGGAACAGACTGCTTCTCTTTCAGAGAAACGCATGTGAGTTTTTTGTGAATGCTTGAAAGTAGTTTAAGGCACTTTCAGTGGAAAGTGATTTTCTCTGAAAGGACAGCATTTAGAAAGTGAGGCAACACTCCATTCACTTCGCACAGTGAATTGAAGTGTTGTAACAGACTGCTTCTCTTTCAGAGAAACGCATGTGAGTTTTTTATGAATGCTTGAAAGTAGTTTAAGTCACTTTCAAAGGAAAGTGATTTTCTCTGAAAGGACAGAATTTAGAAAGTGAAGCAACACTCCATTCACTTCGCACAGTGAATTGAAGTGTTGGAACAGACTGCTTCTCTTTCAGAGAAATGCATGTGAGTTTCTGTTGAATGCTTGTAAGTAGCTTAAGGCACTTTCAAAGGAAAGTGATTTTCTCTGAAAGGACAGCATTTAGAAAGTGAAGCAACACTCCATTCACTTCGCACATTGAATTGAAGTGTTGGAACAGACTGCATCTCTTTCAGAGAAACGCATGTGAGTTTCTGTTGAATACTTGTAAGTAGCTTAAGGCACTTTCAAAGAAAGTGATTTTCTCTAAAAGGACAGCATTTAGAAAGTGAGGCAATACTCTATTCACTTCACACAGTGAATTGAAGTGTTGGAACAGACTGCTTCTCTTTCAGAGAAACGCATGTGAGTTTCTTCCTAATGCTTGCAAGTAGCTTAAGGCACTTTCAAAGGAAAGTGATTTTCTCTGAAAGGACAGCATTTAGAAAGTGAAGCAACACTCCATTCACTTCGCACAGTGAATTGAAGTGTTGGAAGAGACTGCTTCTCTTTCAGAGAAATGCATGTGAGTTTCTGTTGAATGCTTGTAAGTAGCTTAAGGCACTTTCAAAGGAAAGTGATTTTCTCTGAAAGGACAGCATTTAGAAAGTGAAGCAACACTCCATTCACTTCGCACATTGTTTTGAAGTGTTGGAACAGACTGCATCTCTTTCAGAGAAACGCATGTGAGTTTCTGTTGAATGCTTGTAAGTAGCTTAAGAAACTTTCAAAGGAGAGTGATTTTCTCGGAAAGGACAGCATTTAGAAAGTGAGGCAACACTCCATTCACTTCACACAGTGAATTGAAGTGTTGGAACAGACTGCTTCTCTTTCAGAGAAACGCATGTGAGTTTCTTCCTAATGCTTGCAAGTAGCTTAAGGCACTTTCAAAGGAAAGTGATTTTCTCTGAAAGGACAGCATTTAGAAAGTGAAGCAACACTCCACTCACTTCGCACAGTGAATTGAAGTGTTGGAACAGACTGCTTCTCTTTCAGAGAAACGCATGTGAGTTTCTTCCTAATGCTTGCAAGTAGCTTAAGGCTCTTTCAAAGGAAAGTGATTTTCTCTGAAAGGACAGCATTTAGAAAGTGAAGCAACACTCCATTCACTTCGCACAGTGAATTGAAGTGTTGGAACAGACTGCTTCACTTTCATAGAAACGCATTAGTGTTTCTTGTGAATGCTTGCAAGTAGCTAAAGGCACTTTCAAAGGAAAGTGATTTTCTCTGAAAGGACAGCATTTAGAAAGTGAAGCAACAGTCCATTCACTTTGCACAGAGAATTGAAGTGTTGGAACAGATTGCTTCTCTTTCAGAGAAATGCATGTGAGTTTCTGTTGAATGCTTGTAAGTAGCTTAAGGCACATTCAAAGGAAAGGGATTTTCTCTGAAAGGACAGCATTTAGAAAGTGAAGCAACACTCCATTCACTTCGCACAGTGAATTGAAGTGTTGGAACAGACTGCTTCTCTTTCAGAGAAACGCATGTGAGTTTCTGGTGAATGCTTGAAAGTAGTTTAAGGCACTTTCAATGGAAAGTGATTTTCTCTGAAAGGACAGCATTTAGAAAGTGAAGCAACACTTCATTCACTTCGCACAATGAATTGAAGTGTTGGAAGAGACTGCTTCTCTTTCAGAGAAATGCATGTGAGTTTCTGTTGAATGCTTGTAAGTAGCTTAAGGCACTTTCAAAGGAAAGTGATTTTCTCTGAAAGGACAGCATTTAGAAAGTGAAGCAACACTCCATTCACTTCGCACATTGTTTTGAAGCATTGGAACAGACTGCATCTCTTTCAGAGAAACGCATGTGAGTTTCTGTTGAATGCTTGTAAGTAGCTTAAGAAACTTTCAAAGGAGAGTGATTTTCTCGGAAAGGACAGCATTTAGAAAGTGAAGCAACACTCCACTCACTTCGCACAGTGAATTGAAGTGTTGGAACAGACTGCTTCTCTTTCAGAGAAACGCATGTGAGTTTCTTCCTAATGCTTGCAAGTAGCTTAAGGCTCTTTCAAAGGAAAGTGATTTTCTCTGAAAGGACAGCATTTAGAAAGTGAAGCAACACTCCATTCACTTCGCACAGTGAATTGAAGTGTTGGAACAGACTGCTTCACTTTCATAGAAACGCATTAGTGTTTCTTGTGAATGCTTGCAAGTAGCTAAAGGCACTTTCAAAGGAAAGTGATTTTCTCTGAAAGGACAGCATTAGAAAGTGAAGCAACAGTCCATTCACTTCGCACAGAGAATTGAAGTGTTGGAACAGATTGCTTCTCTTTCAGAGAAATGCATGTGAGTTTCTGTTGAATGCTTGTAAGTAGCTTAAGGCACATTCAAAGGAAAGGGATTTTCTCTGAAAGGACAGCATTTGGAAAGTGAAGCAACACTCCATTCACTTCGCACAGTGAATTGAAGTGTTGGAACAGACTGCTTCTCTTTCAGAGAAACGCATGTGAGTTTTTTGTGAATGCTTGAAAGTAGTTTAAGGCACTTTCAGTGGAAAGTGATTTTCTCTGAAAGGACAGCATTTAGAAAGTGAGGCAACACTCCATTCACTTCGCACAGTGAATTGAAGTGTTGTAACAGACTGCTTCTCTTTCAGAGAAACGCATGTGAGTTTTTTATGAATGCTTGAAAGTAGTTTAAGTCACTTTCAAAGGAAAGTGATTTTCTCTGAAAGGACAGAATTTAGAAAGTGAAGCAACACTCCATTCACTTCGCACAGTGAATTGAAGTGTTGGAACAGACTGCTTCTCTTTCAGAGAAATGCATGTGAGTTTCTGTTGAATGCTTGTAAGTAGCTTAAGGCACTTTCAAAGGAAAGTGATTTTCTCTGAAAGGACAGCATTTAGAAAGTGAAGCAACACTCCATTCACTTCGCACATTGAATTGAAGTGTTGGAACAGACTGCATCTCTTTCAGAGAAACGCATGTGAGTTTCTGTTGAATACTTGTAAGTAGCTTAAGGCACTTTCAAAGAAAGTGATTTTCTCTAAAAGGACAGCATTTAGAAAGTGAGGCAATACTCTATTCACTTCACACAGTGAATTGAAGTGTTGGAACAGACTGCTTCTCTTTCAGAGAAACGCATGTGAGTTTCTTCCTAATGCTTGCAAGTAGCTTAAGGCACTTTCAAAGGAAAGTGATTTTCTCTGAAAGGACAGCATTTAGAAAGTGAAGCAACACTCCATTCACTTCGCACAGTGAATTGAAGTGTTGGAAGAGACTGCTTCTCTTTCAGAGAAATGCATGTGAGTTTCTGTTGAATGCTTGTAAGTAGCTTAAGGCACTTTCAAAGGAAAGTGATTTTCTCTGAAAGGACAGCATTTAGAAAGTGAAGCAACACTCCATTCACTTCGCACATTGTTTTGAAGTGTTGGAACAGTCTGCATCTCTTTCAGAGAAACGCATGTGAGTTTCTGTTGAATGCTTGTAAGTAGCTTAAGAAACTTTCAAAGGAGAGTGATTTTCTCGGAAAGGACAGCATTTAGAAAGTGAGGCAACACTCCATTCACTTCACACAGTGACTTGAAGTGTTGGAACAGACTGCTTCTCTTTCAGAGAAACGCATGTGAGTTTCTTCCTAATGCTTGCAAGTAGCTTAAGGCACTTTCAAAGGAAAGTGATTTTCTCTGAAAGGACAGCATTTAGAAAGTGAAGCAACACTCCACTCACTTCGCACAGTGAATTGAAGTGTTGGAACAGACTGCTTCTCTTTCAGAGAAACGCATGTGAGTTTCTTCCTAATGCTTGCAAGTAGCTTAAGGCTCTTTCAAAGGAAAGTGATTTTCTCTGAAAGGACAGCATTTAGAAAGTGAAGCAACACTCCATTCACTTCGCACAGTGAATTGAAGTGTTGGAACAGACTGCTTCACTTTCATAGAAACGCATTAGGGTTTCTTGTGAATGCTTGCAAGTAGCTAAAGGCACTTTCAAAGGAAAGTGATTTTCTCTGAAAGGACAGCATTTAGAAAGTGAAGCAACACTCCATTCACTTTGCACAGAGAATTGAAGTGTTGGAACAGATTGCTTCTCTTTCAGAGAAATGCATGTGAGTTTCTGTTGAATGCTTGTAAGTAGCTTAAGGCACATTCAAAGGAAAGGGATTTTCTCTGAAAGGACAGCATTTAGAAAGTGAAGCAACACTCCATTCACTTCGCACAGTGAATTGAAGTGTTGGAACAGACTGCTTCTCTTTCAGAGAAACGCATGTGAATTTTTTGTGAATGCTTGAAAGTAGTTTAAGGCACTTTCAATGGAAAGTGATTTTCTCTGAAAGGACAGCATTTAGAAAGTGAGGCAACACTCCATTCACTTCGCACAGTGAATTGAAGTGTTGGAACAGACTGCTTCTCTTTCAGAGAAACGCATGTGAGTTTCTTCCTAATGCTTGCAAGTAGCTTAAGGCACTATCAAAGGAAAGTGATTTTCTCTGAAAGGACAGCATTTAGAAAGTGAAGCAACACTCCATTCACTTCGCACAGTGAATTGAAGTGTTGTAACAGACTGCTTCTCTTTCAGAGAAACGCATGTGAGTTTTTTATGAATGCTTGAAAGTAGTTTAAGTCACTTTCAAAGGAAAGTGATTTTCTCTGAAAGGACAGAATTTAGAAAGTGAAGCAACACTCCATTCACTTCGCACAGTGACTTGAAGTGTTGGAACAGACTGCTTCTCTTTCAGAGAAATGCATGTGAGTTTCTGTTGAATGCTTGTAAGTAGCTTAAGGCACTTTCAAAGGAAAGTGATTTTCTCTGAAAGGACAGCATTTAGAAAGTGAAGCAACACTCCATTCACTTCGCACATTGAATTGAAGTGTTGGAACACACTGCTTCTCTTTCAGAGAAACGCATGTGAGTTTCTTCCCAATGCTTGCAAGTAGCTTAAGGCTCTTTCAAAGGAAAGTGATTTTCTCTGAAAGGACAGCATTTAGAAAGTGAAGCAACACTCCATTCACTTCGCACAGTGAATTGAAGTGTTGGAACAGACTGCTTCACTTTCATAGAAACGCATTAGTGTTTCTTGTGAATGCTTGCAAGTAGCTAAAGGCACTTTCAAAGGAAAGTGATTTTCTCTGAAAGGACAGCATTTAGAAAGTGAAGCAACAGTCCATTCACTTCGCACAGAGAATTAAAGTGTTGGAACAGATTGCTTCTCTTTCAGAGAAATGCATGTGATTTTCTGTTGAATGCTTGTAAGTAGCTTAAGGCACATTCAAAGGAAAGGGATTTTCTCTGAAAGGACAGCATTTAGAAAGTGAAGCAACACTCCATTCACTTCGCACAGTGAATTGAAGTGTTGGAACAGACTGCTTCTCTTTCAGAGAAACGCATGTGAGTTTTTTGTGAATGCTTGAAAGTAGTTTAAGGCACTTTCAATGGAAATTGATTTTCTCTGAAAGGACAGCATTTAGAAAGTGAGGCAACACTCCATTCACTTCGCACAGTGAATTGAAGTGTTGGAACAGACTGCTTCTCTTTCAGAGAAACGCATGTGAGTTTCTTCCTAATGCTTGCAAGTAGCTTAAGGCACTATCAAAGGAAAGTGATTTTCTCTGAAAGGACAGCATTTAGAAAGTGAAGCAACACTCCATTCACTTCGCACAGTGAATTGAAGTGTTGGAACAGACTGCTTCTCTTTCAGAGAAACGCATGTGAGTTTTTTGTGAATGCTTGAAAGTAGTTTAAGGCACTTTCAATGGAAAGTGATTTTCTCTGAAAGGACAGCATTTAGAAAGTGAGGCAACACTCCATTCACTTCGCACAGTGAATTGAAGTGTTGGAACAGACTGCTTCTCTTTCAGAGAAACGCATGTGAGTTTTTTATGAATGCTTGAAAGTAGTTTAAGTCACTTTCAAAGTAAAGTGATTTTCTCTGAAAGGACAGAATTTAGAAAGTGAAGCAACACTCCATTCACTTCGCACAGTGAATTGAAGTGTTGGAACAGACTGCTTCTCTTTCAGAGAAATGCATGTGAGTTTCTGTTGAATGCTTGTAAGTAGCTTAAGGCACTTTCAAAGAAAGTGATTTTCTCTAAAAGGACAGCATTTAGAAAGTGAGGCAATACTCTATTCACTTCACACAGTGAATTGAAGTGTTGGAACAGACTGCTTCTCTTTCAGAGAAACGCATGTGAGTTTCTTCCTAATGCTTGCAAGTAGCTTAAGGCACTTTCAAAGGAAAGTGATTTTCTCTGAAAGGACAGCATTTAGAAAGTGAAGCAACACTCCATTCACTTCGCACAGTGAATTGAAGTGTTGGAAGAGACTGCTTCTCTTTCAGAGAAATGCATGTGAGTTTCTGTTGAATGCTTGTAAGTAGCTTAAGGCACTTTCAAAGGAAAGTGATTTTCTCTGAAAGGACAGCATTTAGAAAGTGAAGCAACACTCCATTCACTTCGCACATTGTTTTGAAGTGTTGGAACAGACTGCATCTCTTTCAGAGAAACGCATGTGAGTTTCTGTTGAATGCTTGTAAGTAGCTTAAGAAACTTTCAAAGGAGAGTGATTTTCTCGGAAAGGACAGCATTTAGAAAGTGAGGCAACACTCCATTCACTTCACACAGTGAATTGAAGTGTTGGAACAGACTGCTTCTCTTTCAGAGAAACGCATGTGAGTTTCTTCCTAATGCTTGCAAGTAGCTTAAGGCACTTTCAAAGGAAAGTGATTTTCTCTGAAAGGACAGCATTTAGAAAGTGAAGCAACACTCCACTCACTTCGCACAGTGAATTGAAGTGTTGGAACAGACTGCTTCTCTTTCAGAGAAATGCATGTGAGTTTCTTCCTAATGCTTGCAAGTAGCTTAAGGCTCTTTCAAAGGAAAGTGATTTTCTCTGAAAGGACAGCATTTAGAAAGTGAAGCAACACTCCATTCACTTCGCACAGTGAATTGAAGTGTTGGAACAGACTGCTTCACTTTCATAGAAACGCATTAGTGTTTCTTGTGAATGCTTGCAAGTAGCTAAAGGTACTTTCAAAGGAAAGTGATTTTCTCTGAAAGGACAGCATTTAGAAAGTGAAGCAACAGTCCATTCACTTTGCACAGAGAATTGAAGTGTTGGAACAGATTGCTTCTCTTTCAGAGAAATGCATGTGAGTTTCTGTTGAATGCTTGTAAGTAGCTTAAGGCACATTCAAAGGAAAGGGATTTTCTCTGAAAGGACAGCATTTAGAAAGTGAAGCAACACTCCATTCACTTCGCACAGTGAATTGAAGTGTTGGAACAGACTGCTTCTCTTTCAGAGAAACGCATGTGAATTTTTTGTGAATGCTTGAAAGTAGTTTAAGGCACTTTCAATGGAAAGTGATTTTCTCTGAAAGGACAGCATTTAGAAAGTGAGGCAACACTCCATTCACTTCGCACAGTGAATTGAAGTGTTGGAACAGACTGCTTCTCTTTCAGAGAAACGCATGTGAGTTTCTTCCTAATGCTTGCAAGTAGCTTAAGGCACTATCAAAGGAAAGTGATTTTCTCTGAAAGGACAGCATTTAGAAAGTGAAGCAACACTCCATTCACTTCGCACAGTGAATTGAAGTGTTGTAACAGACTGCTTCTCTTTCAGAGAAACACATGTGAGTTTTTTATGAATGCTTGAAAGTAGTTTAAGTCACTTTCAAAGGAAAGTGATTTTCTCTGAAAGGACAGAATTTAGAAAGTGAAGCAACACTCCATTCACTTCGCACAGTGAATTGAAGTGTTGGAACAGACTGCTTCTCTTTCAGAGAAATGCATGTGAGTTTCTGTTGAATGCTTGTAAGTAGCTTAAGGCACTTTCAAAGGAAAGTGATTTTCTCTGAAAGGACAGCATTTAGAAAGTGAAGCAACACTCCATTCACTTCGCACATTGAATTGAAGTGTTGGAACAGACTGCTTCTCTTTCAGAGAAACGCATGTGAGTTTCTTCCTAATGCTTGCAAGTAGCTTAAGGCTCTTTCAAAGGAAAGTGATTTTCTCTGAAAGGACAGCATTTAGAAAGTGAAGCAACACTCCATTCACTTCGCACAGTGAATTGAAGTGTTGGAACAGACTGCTTCACTTTCATAGAAACGCATTAGTGTTTCTTGTGAATGCTTGCAAGTAGCTAAAGGCACTTTCAAAGGAAAGTGATTTTCTCTGAAAGGACAGCATTTAGAAAGTGAAGCAACAGTCCATTCACTTCGCACAGAGAATTAAAGTGTTGGAACAGATTGCTTCTCTTTCAGAGAAATGCATGTGATTTTCTGTTGAATGCTTGTAAGTAGCTTAAGGCACATTCAAAGGAAAGGGATTTTCTCTGAAAGGACAGCATTTAGAAAGTGAAGCAACACTCCATTCACTTCGCACAGTGAATTGAAGTGTTGGAACAGACTGCTTCTCTTTCAGAGAAACGCATGTGAGCTTTTTGTGAATGCTTGAAAGTAGTTTAAGGCACTTTCAATGGAAATTGATTTTCTCTGAAAGGACAGCATTTAGAAAGTGAGGCAACACTCCATTCACTTCGCACAATGAATTGAAGTGTTGGAACAGACTGCTTCTCTTTCAGAGAAACGCATGTGAGTTTCTTCCTAATGCTTGCAAGTAGCTTAAGGCACTATCAAAGGAAAGTGATTTTCTCTGAAAGGACAGCATTTAGAAAGTGAAGCAACACTCCATTCACTTCGCACAGTGAATTGAAGTGTTGGAACAGACTGCTTCTCTTTCAGAGAAACGCATGTGAGTTTTTTGTGAATGCTTGAAAGTAGTTTAAGGCACTTTCAATGGAAAGTGATTTTCTCTGAAAGGACAGCATTTAGAAAGTGAGGCAACACTCCATTCACTTCGCACAGTGAATTGAAGTGTTGGAACAGACTGCTTCTCTTTCAGAGAAACGCATGTGAGTTTCTTCCTAATGCTTGCAAGTAGCTTAAGGCACTATCAAAGGAAAGTGATTTTCTCTGAAAGGACAGCATTTAGAAAGTGAGGCAACACTCCATTCACTTCGCACAGTGAATTGAAGTGTTGGAACAGACTGCTTCTCTTTCAGAGAAACGCATGTGAGTTTTTTATGAATGCTTGAAAGTAGTTTAAGTCACTTTCAAAGGAAAGTGATTTTCTCTGAAAGGACAGAATTTAGAAAGTGAAGCAACACTCCATTCACTTCGCACAGTGAATTGAAGTGTTGGAACAGACTGCTTCTCTTTCAGAGAAATGCATGTGAGTTTCTGTTGAATGCTTGTAAGTAGCTTAAGGCACTTTCAAAGGAAAGTGATTTTCTCTGAAAGGACAGCATTTAGAATGTGAAGCAACACTCCATTCACTTCGCACATTGAATTGAAGTGTTGGAACAGACTGCATCTCTTTCAGAGAAACGCATGTGAGTTTCTGTTGAATACTTGTAAGTAGCTTAAGGCACTTTCAAAGAAAGTGATTTTCTCTAAAAGGACAGCATTTAGAAAGTGAGACAATACTCTATTCACTTCACACAGTGAATTGACGTGTTGGAACAGACTGCTTCTCTTTCAGAGAAACGCATGTGAGTTTCTTCCTAATGCTTGCAAGTAGCTTAAGGCACTTTCAAAGGAAAGTGATTTTCTCTGAAAGGACAGCATTTAGAAAGTGAAGCAACACTCCATTCACTTCGCACAGTGAATTGAAGTGTTGGAAGAGACTGCTTCTCTTTCAGAGAAATGCATGTGAGTTTCTGTTGAATGCTTGTAAGTAGCTTAAGGCACTTTCAAAGGAAAGTGATTTTCTCTGAAAGGACAGCATTTAGAAAGTGAAGCAACACTCCATTCACTTCGCACATTGTTTTGAAGTGTTGGAACAGACTGCATCTCTTTCAGAGAAACGCATGTGAGTTTCTGTTGAATGCTTGTAAGTAGCTTAAGAAACTTTCAAAGGAGAGTGATTTTCTCGGAAAGGACAGCATTTAGAAAGTGAGGCAACACTCCATTCACTTCACACAGTGAATTGAAGTGTTGGAACAGACTGCTTCACTTTCAGAGAAACGCATTAGTGTTTCTTGTGAATGCTTGCAAGTAGCTAAAGGCACATTCAAAGGAAAGTGATTTTCTCTGAAAGGACAGCATTTAGAAAGTGAAGCAACAGTCCATTCACTTCGCACAGAGAATTGAAGTGTTGGAACAGATTGCTTCTCTTTCAGAGAAATGCATGTGAGTTTCTGTTGAATGCTTGTAAGTAGCTTAAGGCACATTCAAAGGAAAGGGATTTTCTCTGAAAGGACAGCATTTAGAAAGTGAAGCAACACTCCATTCACTTCGCACAGTGAATTGAAGTGTTGGAACAGACTGCTTCTCTTTCAGAGAAACGCATGTGAGTTTTTTGTGAATGCTTGAAAGTACTTTAAGGCACTTTCAATGGAAAGTGATTTTCTCTGAAAGGACAGCATTTAGAAAGTGAGGCAACACTCCATTCACCTCGCACAGTGAATTGAAGTGTTGGAACAGACTGCTTCTCTTTCAGAGAAACGCATGTGAGTTTCTTCCTAATGCTTGCAAGTAGCTTAAGGCACTATCAAAGGAAAGTGATTTTCTCTGAAAGGACAGCATTTAGAAAGTGAAGCAACACTCCATTCACTTCGCACAGTAAATTGAAGTGTTGTAACAGACTGCTTCTCTTTCAGAGAAACGCATGTGAGTTTTTTATGAATGCTTGAAAGTAGTTTAAGTCACTTTCAAAGGAAAGTGATTTTCTCTGAAAGGACAGAATTTAGAAAGTGAAGCAACACTCCATTCACTTCGCACAGTGAATTGAAGTGTTGGAACAGACTGCTTCTCTTTCAGAGAAATGCATGTGAGTTTCTGTTGAATGCTTGTAAGTAGCTTAAGGCACTTTCAAAGGAAAGTGATTTTCTCTAAAAGGACAGCATTTAGAAAGTGAGGCAATACTCTATTCACTTCACACAGTGAATTGAAGTGTTGGAACAGACTGCTTCTCTTTCAGAGAAACGCATGTGAGTTTCTTCCTAATGCTTGCAAGTAGCTTAAGGCACTTTCAAAGGAAAGTGATTTTCTCTGAAAGGACAGCATTTAGAAAGTGAAGCAACACTCCATTCACTTCGCACAGTGAATTGAAGTGTTGCAACAGACTGCTTCTCTTTCATAGAAACGCATTAGTGTTTCTTGTGAATGCTTGCAAGTAGCTTAAGGCACTTTCAAAGGAAAGTGATTTTCTCTGAAAGGACAGCATTTAGAAAGTGAAGCAACACTCCATTCACTTCGCACAGAGAATTGAAGTGTTGGAACAGATTGCTTCTCTTTCAGAGAAATGCATGTGAGTTTCTTCCTAATGCTTGCAAGAAGCTTAAGGCACTTTCAAAGGAAAGTGATTTTCTCAGAAAGGACAGCATTTAGAAAGTGAAGCAACACTACATTCACTTCGCACAGTGAATTGAAGTGTTGGAACAGACTGCTTCTCTTTCAGAGAAACGCATGTGAGTTTCTGGTGAATGCTTGTAAGTAGCTTAAGGCACTTTCAAAGGAAAGTGATTTTCTCTGAAAGGACAGAATTTAGAAAGTGAAGCAACACTCCATTCACTTCGCACAGTGAATTGAAGTGTTGGAAGAGACTGCTTCTCTTTCAGAGAAATGCATGTGAGTTTCTGTTGAATGCTTGTAAGTAGCTTAAGGCACTTTCAAAGGAAACTGATTTTCTCAGAAAGGACAGCATTTAGAAAGTGAAGCAACACTCCATTCCCTTCGCACATTGTTTTGAAGTGTTGGAACAGACTGCATCTCTTTCAGAGAAACGCATGTGAGTTTCTGTTGAATGCTTGTAAGTAGCTTAAGAAACTTTCAAAGGAGAGTGATTTTCTCGGAAAGGACAGCATTTAGAAAGTGAGGCAACACTCCATTCACTTCACACAGTGAATTGAAGTGTTGGAACAGACTGCTTCTCTTTCAGAGAAACGCATGTGAGTTTCTTCCTAATGCTTGCAAGTAGCTTAAGGCACTTTCAAAGGAAAGTGATTTTCTCTGAAAGGACAGCATTTAGAAAGTGAAGCAACACTCCACTCACTTCGCACAGTGAATTGAAGTGTTGGAACAGACTGCTTCTCTTTCAGAGAAACGCATGTGAGTTTCTTCCTAATGCTTGCAAGTAGCTTAAGGCTCTTTCAAAGAAAAGTGATTTTCTCTGAAAGGACAGCATTTAGAAAGTGAAGCAACACTCCATTCACTTCGCACAGTGAATTGAAGTGTTGGAACAGACTGCTTCACTTTCATAGAAACGCATTAGTGTTTCTTGTGAATGCTTGCAAGTAGCTAAAGGCACTTTCAAAGGAAAGTGATTTTCTCTGAAAGGACAGCATTTAGAAAGTGAATCAACACTCCATTCACTTCGCATAGAGAATTGAAGTGTTGGAACAGATTGCTTCTCTTTCAGAGAAATGCATGTGAGTTTCTGTTGAATGCTTGTAAGTAGCTTAAGGCACATTCAAAGGAAAGGGATTTTCTCTGAAAGGACAGCATTTAGAAAGTGAAGCAACACTCCATTCACTGCGCACAGTGAATTGAAGTGTTGGAACAGAGTGTTTCTCTTTCAGAGAAACGCATGTGAGTTTCTTCCTAATGCTTGGAAGTTGCTTAAGGCACTTTCAAAGGAAAGTGATTTTCTCTGAAAGGACATAATTTAGAAAGTGAAGGAACACTCCATTCACTTCGCAAAGTGAATTGAAGTGTTGGAACAGACTGCTTCTCTTTCAGAGAAATGCATGTGAATTTCTGTTGAATGCTTGTAAGTAGCTTAAGGCACTTTCAAAGAAAGTGATTTTCTCTGAAAGGACAGCATTTAGAAAGTGAAGCAACACTCCATTCACTTCGCACATTGAATTGAAGTGTTGGAACAGACTGCATTTCTTTCAGAGAAACGCATGTGAGTTAGTTGAATGCTTGTAAGTAGCTTAAGAAACGTTCAAAGGAGAGTGATTTTCTCTGAAAGGACAGCATTTAGAAAGTGAGCCAACACTCCATTCACTTCACACAGTGAATTGAAGTGTTGGAACAGACTGCTTCTCTTTCAGAGAAACGCATGTGAGTTTCTTCCTAATGCTTGCAAGTAGCTTAAGGCACTTTCAAAGGAAAGTGATTTTCTCTGAAAGGACAGCATTTAGAAAGTGAAGCAACACTCCATTCACTTCGCACAGTGAATTGAAGTGTTGGAACAGACTGCTTCTCTTTCAGAGAAACGCATGTGAGTTTTTTTGAATGCTTGAAAGTAGTTTAAGGCACTTTCAATGGAAAGTGATTTTCTCTGAAAGGACAGAATTTAGAAAGTGAAGCAACACTCCATTCACTTCGCACAGTGAATTGATGTGTTGGAACAGACTGCTTCTCTTTCAGAGAAATGCATGTGAGTTTCTGTTGAATGCTTGTAAGTAGCTTAAGGCACTTTCAAAGGAAAGTGATTTTCTTTGAAAGGACAGCATTTAGAAAGTGAGGCAACACTCCATTCACTTTGCACAGTGAATTGAAGTGTTGGAACAGATTGCTTCTCTTTCAGAGAAACACATGTGAGTTTCTGGTGAATGCTTGTAAGTAGCTTAAGGCATTTTCAAAGGAACGTGATTTTCTCGGAAAGGACAGCATTTAGAAAGTGAAGTAACATTCCATTCACTTCGCACAGTGAATTGAAGTGTTGGAACAGACTGCTTCACTTTCATAGAAACGCATTAGTGTTTCTTGTGAATGCTTGCAAGTAGCTAAAGGCACTTTCAATGGAAAGTGATTTTCTCTGAAAGGACAGCATTTAGAAAGTGAAGCAACACTCCATTCACTTCGCATAGAGAATTGAAGTGTTGGAACAGATTGCTTCTCTTTCAGAGAAATGCATGTGAGTTTCTGTTGAATGCTTGTAAGTAGCTTAAGGCACATTCAAAGGAAAGGGATTTTCTCTGAAAGGACAGCATTTAGAAAGTGAAGCAACACTCGATTCACTTCGCACAGTTAATTGAAGTGTTGGAACAGACTGCTTCTCTTTCAGAGAAACGCATGTGAGTTTTTTGTGAATGCTTGAAAGTTTTTAAGGCACTTTCAAAGGAAAGTGATTTTCTCTGAAAGGACAGCATTTAGAAAGTGAAGTAACATTCCATTCACTTCGCACAGTGAATTGAAGTGTTGGAACAGACTGCTTCTCTTTCAGAGAAATGCATGTGAGTTTCTGTTGAATGCTTGTAAGTAGCTCAAGGCACCTTCAAAGGAAAGTGATTTTCTCTGAAAGGACAGCATTTAGAAAGTAAAGCAACACTCCATTCCCTTCGCACAATGAAATGAAGTGTTGGAACAGACTGCTTTTCTTTCATAGAAACGCATGTGTGTTTCTTGTGAATGCTTGCAAGTAGCTTAAGGCACTTTCAAAGGAAAGTGATTTTCTCTGAAAGGACAGCATTTAGAAAGTGAAGCAACACTCCATTCACTTTGCACAGAGAATTGAAGTGTTGGAACAGATTGCTTCTCTTTCAGAGAAATGCATGTGAGTTTCTGTTGAATGCTTGTAAGTAGCTTAAGGCACATTCAAAGGAAAGGGATTTTCTCTGAAAGGACAGCATTTAGAAAGTGAAGCAACACTCCATTCACTTCGCACAGTGAATTGAAGTGTTGGAACAGACTGCTTCTCTTTCAGAGAAACGCATGTGAATTTTTTGTGAATGCTTGAAAGTAGTTTAAGGCACTTTCAATGGAAAGTGATTTTCTCTGAAAGGACAGCATTTAGAAAGTGAGGCAACACTCCATTCACTTCGCACAGTGAATTGAAGTGTTGGAACAGACTGCTTCTCTTTCAGAGAAACGCATGTGAGTTTCTTCCTAATGCTTGCAAGTAGCTTAAGGCACTATCAAAGGAAAGTGATTTTCTCTGAAAGGACAGCATTTAGAAAGTGAAGCAACACTCCATTCACTTCGCACAGTGAATTGAAGTGTTGTAACAGACTGCTTCTCTTTCAGAGAAACGCATGTGAGTTTTTTATGAATGCTTGAAAGTAGTTTAAGTCACTTTCAAAGGAAAGTGATTTTCTCTGAAAGGACAGAATTTAGAAAGTGAAGCAACACTCCATTCACTTCGCACAGTGACTTGAAGTGTTGGAACAGACTGCTTCTCTTTCAGAGAAATGCATGTGAGTTTCTGTTGAATGCTTGTAAGTAGCTTAAGGCACTTTCAAAGGAAAGTGATTTTCTCTGAAAGGACAGCATTTAGAAAGTGAAGCAACACTCCATTCACTTCGCACATTGAATTGAAGTGTTGGAACAGACTGCTTCTCTTTCAGAGAAACGCATGTGAGTTTCTTCCCAATGCTTGCAAGTAGCTTAAGGCTCTTTCAAAGGAAAGTGATTTTCTCTGAAAGGACAGCATTTAGAAAGTGAAGCAACACTCCATTCACTTCGCACAGTGAATTGAAGTGTTGGAACAGACTGCTTCACTTTCATAGAAACGCATTAGTGTTTCTTGTGAATGCTTGCAAGTAGCTAAAGGCACTTTCAAAGGAAAGTGATTTTCTCTGAAAGGACAGCATTTAGAAAGTGAAGCAACAGTCCATTCACTTCGCACAGAGAATTAAAGTGTTGGAACAGATTGCTTCTCTTTCAGAGAAATGCATGTGATTTTCTGTTGAATGCTTGTAAGTAGCTTAAGGCACATTCAAAGGAAAGGGATTTTCTCTGAAAGGACAGCATTTAGAAAGTGAAGCAACACTCCATTCACTTCGCACAGTGAATTGAAGTGTTGGAACAGACTGCTTCTCTTTCAGAGAAACGCATGTGAGTTTTTTGTGAATGCTTGAAAGTAGTTTAAGGCACTTTCAATGGAAATTGATTTTCTCTGAAAGGACAGCATTTAGAAAGTGAGGCAACACTCCATTCACTTCGCACAGTGAATTGAAGTGTTGGAACAGACTGCTTCTCTTTCAGAGAAACGCATGTGAGTTTCTTCCTAATGCTTGCAAGTAGCTTAAGGCACTATCAAAGGAAAGTGATTTTCTCTGAAAGGACAGCATTTAGAAAGTGAAGCAACACTCCATTCACTTCGCACAGTGAATTGAAGTGTTGGAACAGACTGCTTCTCTTTCAGAGAAACGCATGTGAGTTTTTTGTGAATGCTTGAAAGTAGTTTAAGGCACTTTCAATGGAAAGTGATTTTCTCTGAAAGGACAGCATTTAGAAAGTGAGGCAACACTCCATTCACTTCGCACAGTGAATTGAAGTGTTGGAACAGACTGCTTCTCTTTCAGAGAAACGCATGTGAGTTTTTTATGAATGCTTGAAAGTAGTTTAAGTCACTTTCAAAGTAAAGTGATTTTCTCTGAAAGGACAGAATTTAGAAAGTGAAGCAACACTCCATTCACTTCGCACAGTGAATTGAAGTGTTGGAACAGACTGCTTCTCTTTCAGAGAAATGCATGTGAGTTTCTGTTGAATGCTTGTAAGTAGCTTAAGGCACTTTCAAAGAAAGTGATTTTCTCTAAAAGGACAGCATTTAGAAAGTGAGGCAATACTCTATTCACTTCACACAGTGAATTGAAGTGTTGGAACAGACTGCTTCTCTTTCAGAGAAACGCATGTGAGTTTTTTCCTAATGCTTGCAAGTAGCTTAAGGCACTTTCAAAGGAAAGTGATTTTCTCTGAAAGGACAGCATTTAGAAAGTGAAGCAACACTCCATTCACTTCGCACAGTGAATTGAAGTGTTGGAACAGACTGCTTCTCTTTCAGAGAAATGCATGTGAGTTTCTGTTGAATGCTTGTAAGTAGCTTAAGGCACTTTCAAAGGAAAGTGATTTTCTCTGAAAGGACAGCATTTAGAAAGTGAAGCAACACTCCATTCACTTCGCACATTGTTTTGAAGTGTTGGAACAGACTGCATCTCTTTCAGAGAAACGCATGTGAGTTTCTGTTGAATGCTTGTAAGTAGCTTAAGAAACTTTCAAAGGAGAGTGATTTTCTCGGAAAGGACAGCATTTAGAAAGTGAGGCAACACTCCATTCACTTCACACAGTGAATTGAAGTGTTGGAACAGACTGCTTCTCTTTCAGAGAAACGCATGTGAGTTTCTTCCTAATGCTTGCAAGTAGCTTAAGGCACTTTCAAAGGAAAGTGATTTTCTCTGAAAGGACAGCATTTAGAAAGTGAAGCAACACTCCACTCACTTCGCACAGTGAATTGAAGTGTTGGAACAGACTGCTTCTCTTTCAGAGAAATGCATGTGAGTTTCTTCCTAATGCTTGCAAGTAGCTTAAGGCTCTTTCAAAGGAAAGTGATTTTCTCTGAAAGGACAGCATTTAGAAAGTGAAGCAACACTCCATTCACTTCGCACAGTGAATTGAAGTGTTGGAACAGACTGCTTCACTTTCATAGAAACGCATTAGTGTTTCTTGTGAATGCTTGCAAGTAGCTAAAGGTACTTTCAAAGGAAAGTGATTTTCTCTGAAAGGACAGCATTTAGAAAGTGAAGCAACAGTCCATTCACTTTGCACAGAGAATTGAAGTGTTGGAACAGATTGCTTCTCTTTCAGAGAAATGCATGTGAGTTTCTGTTGAATGCTTGTAAGTAGCTTAAGGCACATTCAAAGGAAAGGGATTTTCTCTGAAAGGACAGCATTTAGAAAGTGAAGCAACACTCCATTCACTTCGCACAGTGAATTGAAGTGTTGGAACAGACTGCTTCTCTTTCAGAGAAACGCATGTGAATTTTTTGTGAATGCTTGAAAGTAGTTTAAGGCACTTTCAATGGAAAGTGATTTTCTCTGAAAGGACAGCATTTAGAAAGTGAGGCAACACTCCATTCACTTCGCACAGTGAATTGAAGTGTTGGAACAGACTGCTTCTCTTTCAGAGAAACGCATGTGAGTTTCTTCCTAATGCTTGCAAGTAGCTTAAGGCACTATCAAAGGAAAGTGATTTTCTCTGAAAGGACAGCATTTAGAAAGTGAAGCAACACTCCATTCACTTCGCACAGTGAATTGAAGTGTTGTAACAGACTGCTTCTCTTTCAGAGAAACACATGTGAGTTTTTTATGAATGCTTGAAAGTAGTTTAAGTCACTTTCAAAGGAAAGTGATTTTCTCTGAAAGGACAGAATTTAGAAAGTGAAGCAACACTCCATTCACTTCGCACAGTGAATTGAAGTGTTGGAACAGACTGCTTCTCTTTCAGAGAAATGCATGTGAGTTTCTGTTGAATGCTTGTAAGTAGCTTAAGGCACTTTCAAAGGAAAGTGATTTTCTCTGAAAGGACAGCATTTAGAAAGTGAAGCAACACTCCATTCACTTCGCACATTGAATTGAAGTGTTGGAACAGACTGCTTCTCTTTCAGAGAAACGCATGTGAGTTTCTTCCTAATGCTTGCAAGTAGCTTAAGGCTCTTTCAAAGGAAAGTGATTTTCTCTGAAAGGACAGCATTTAGAAAGTGAAGCAACACTCCATTCACTTCGCACAGTGAATTGAAGTGTTGGAACAGACTGCTTCACTTTCATAGAAACGCATTAGTGTTTCTTGTGAATGCTTGCAAGTAGCTAAAGGCACTTTCAAAGGAAAGTGATTTTCTCTGAAAGGACAGCATTTAGAAAGTGAAGCAACAGTCCATTCACTTCGCACAGAGAATTAAAGTGTTGGAACAGATTGCTTCTCTTTCAGAGAAATGCATGTGATTTTCTGTTGAATGCTTGTAAGTAGCTTAAGGCACATTCAAAGGAAAGGGATTTTCTCTGAAAGGACAGCATTTAGAAAGTGAAGCAACACTCCATTCACTTCGCACAGTGAATTGAAGTGTTGGAACAGACTGCTTCTCTTTCAGAGAAACGCATGTGAGCTTTTTGTGAATGCTTGAAAGTAGTTTAAGGCACTTTCAATGGAAATTGATTTTCTCTGAAAGGACAGCATTTAGAAAGTGAGGCAACACTCCATTCACTTCGCACAATGAATTGAAGTGTTGGAACAGACTGCTTCTCTTTCAGAGAAACGCATGTGAGTTTCTTCCTAATGCTTGCAAGTAGCTTAAGGCACTATCAAAGGAAAGTGATTTTCTCTGAAAGGACAGCATTTAGAAAGTGAAGCAACACTCCATTCACTTCGCACAGTGAATTGAAGTGTTGGAACAGACTGCTTCTCTTTCAGAGAAACGCATGTGAGTTTTTTGTGAATGCTTGAAAGTAGTTTAAGGCACTTTCAATGGAAAGTGATTTTCTCTGAAAGGACAGCATTTAGAAAGTGAGGCAACACTCCATTCACTTCGCACAGTGAATTGAAGTGTTGGAACAGACTGCTTCTCTTTCAGAGAAACGCATGTGAGTTTCTTCCTAATGCTTGCAAGTAGCTTAAGGCACTATCAAAGGAAAGTGATTTTCTCTGAAAGGACAGCATTTAGAAAGTGAGGCAACACTCCATTCACTTCGCACAGTGAATTGAAGTGTTGGAACAGACTGCTTCTCTTTCAGAGAAACGCATGTGAGTTTTTTATGAATGCTTGAAAGTAGTTTAAGTCACTTTCAAAGGAAAGTGATTTTCTCTGAAAGGACAGAATTTAGAAAGTGAAGCAACACTCCATTCACTTCGCACAGTGAATTGAAGTGTTGGAACAGACTGCTTCTCTTTCAGAGAAATGCATGTGAGTTTCTGTTGAATGCTTGTAAGTAGCTTAAGGCACTTTCAAAGGAAAGTGATTTTCTCTGAAAGGACAGCATTTAGAATGTGAAGCAACACTCCATTCACATCGCACATTGAATTGAAGTGTTGGAACAGACTGCATCTCTTTCAGAGAAACGCATGTGAGTTTCTGTTGAATACTTGTAAGTAGCTTAAGGCACTTTCAAAGAAAGTGATTTTCTCTAAAAGGACAGCATTTAGAAAGTGAGGCAATACTCTATTCACTTCACACAGTGAATTGACGTGTTGGAACAGACTGCTTCTCTTTCAGAGAAACGCATGTGAGTTTCTTCCTAATGCTTGCAAGTAGCTTAAGGCACTTTCAAAGGAAAGTGATTTTCTCTGAAAGGACAGCATTTAGAAAGTGAAGCAACACTCCATTCACTTCGCACAGTGAATTGAAGTGTTGGAAGAGACTGCTTCTCTTTCAGAGAAATGCATGTGAGTTTCTGTTGAATGCTTGTAAGTAGCTTAAGGCACTTTCAAAGGAAAGTGATTTTCTCTGAAAGGACAGCATTTAGAAAGTGAAGCAACACTCCATTCACTTCGCACATTGTTTTGAAGTGTTGGAACAGACTGCATCTCTTTCAGAGAAACGCATGTGAGTTTCTGTTGAATGCTTGTAAGTAGCTTAAGAAACTTTCAAAGGAGAGTGATTTTCTCGGAAAGGACAGCATTTAGAAAGTGAGGCAACACTCCATTCACTTCACACAGTGAATTGAAGTGTTGGAACAGACTGCTTCACTTTCAGAGAAACGCATTAGTGTTTCTTGTGAATGCTTGCAAGTAGCTAAAGGCACATTCAAAGGAAAGTGATTTTCTCTGAAAGGACAGCATTTAGAAAGTGAAGCAACAGTCCATTCACTTCGCACAGAGAATTGAAGTGTTGGAACAGATTGCTTCTCTTTCAGAGAAATGCATGTGAGTTTCTGTTGAATGCTTGTAAGTAGCTTAAGGCACATTCAAAGGAAAGGGATTTTCTCTGAAAGGACAGCATTTAGAAAGTGAAGCAACACTCCATTCACTTCGCACAGTGAATTGAAGTGTTGGAACAGACTGCTTCTCTTTCAGAGAAACGCATGTGAGTTTTTTGTGAATGCTTGAAAGTACTTTAAGGCACTTTCAATGGAAAGTGATTTTCTCTGAAAGGACAGCATTTAGAAAGTGAGGCAACACTCCATTCACCTCGCACAGTGAATTGAAGTGTTGGAACAGACTGCTTCTCTTTCAGAGAAACGCATGTGAGTTTCTTCCTAATGCTTGCAAGTAGCTTAAGGCACTATCAAAGGAAAGTGATTTTCTCTGAAAGGACAGCATTTAGAAAGTGAAGCAACACTCCATTCACTTCGCACAGTAAATTGAAGTGTTGTAACAGACTGCTTCTCTTTCAGAGAAACGCATGTGAGTTTTTTATGAATGCTTGAAAGTAGTTTAAGTCACTTTCAAAGGAAAGTGATTTTCTCTGAAAGGACAGAATTTAGAAAGTGAAGCAACACTCCATTCACTTCGCACAGTGAATTGAAGTGTTGGAACAGACTGCTTCTCTTTCAGAGAAATGCATGTGAGTTTCTGTTGAATGCTTGTAAGTAGCTTAAGGCACTTTCAAAGGAAAGTGATTTTCTCTAAAAGGACAGCATTTAGAAAGTGAGGCAATACTCTATTCACTTCACACAGTGAATTGAAGTGTTGGAACAGACTGCTTCTCTTTCAGAGAAACGCATGTGAGTTTCTTCCTAATGCTTGCAAGTAGCTTAAGGCACTTTCAAAGGAAAGTGATTTTCTCTGAAAGGACAGCATTTAGAAAGTGAAGCAACACTCCATTCACTTCGCACAGTGAATTGAAGTGTTGCAACAGACTGCTTCTCTTTCATAGAAACGCATTAGTGTTTCTTGTGAATGCTTGCAAGTAGCTTAAGGCACTTTCAAAGGAAAGTGATTTTCTCTGAAAGGACAGCATTTAGAAAGTGAAGCAACACTCCATTCACTTCGCACAGAGAATTGAAGTGTTGGAACAGATTGCTTCTCTTTCAGAGAAATGCATGTGAGTTTCTTCCTAATGCTTGCAAGAAGCTTAAGGCACTTTCAAAGGAAAGTGATTTTCTCAGAAAGGACAGCATTTAGAAAGTGAAGCAACACTACATTCACTTCGCACAGTGAATTGAAGTGTTGGAACAGACTGCTTCTCTTTCAGAGAAACGCATGTGAGTTTCTGGTGAATGCTTGTAAGTAGCTTAAGGCACTTTCAAAGGAAAGTGATTTTCTCTGAAAGGACAGAATTTAGAAAGTGAAGCAACACTCCATTCACTTCGCACAGTGAATTGAAGTGTTGGAAGAGACTGCTTCTCTTTCAGAGAAATGCATGTGAGTTTCTGTTGAATGCTTGTAAGTAGCTTAAGGCACTTTCAAAGGAAACTGATTTTCTCAGAAAGGACAGCATTTAGAAAGTGAAGCAACACTCCATTCCCTTCGCACATTGTTTTGAAGTGTTGGAACAGACTGCATCTCTTTCAGAGAAACGCATGTGAGTTTCTGTTGAATGCTTGTAAGTAGCTTAAGAAACTTTCAAAGGAGAGTGATTTTCTCGGAAAGGACAGCATTTAGAAAGTGAGGCAACACTCCATTCACTTCACACAGTGAATTGAAGTGTTGGAACAGACTGCTTCTCTTTCAGAGAAACGCATGTGAGTTTCTTCCTAATGCTTGCAAGTAGCTTAAGGCACTTTCAAAGGAAAGTGATTTTCTCTGAAAGGACAGCATTTAGAAAGTGAAGCAACACTCCACTCACTTCGCACAGTGAATTGAAGTGTTGGAACAGACTGCTTCTCTTTCAGAGAAACGCATGTGAGTTTCTTCCTAATGCTTGCAAGTAGCTTAAGGCTCTTTCAAAGAAAAGTGATTTTCTCTGAAAGGACAGCATTTAGAAAGTGAAGCAACACTCCATTCACTTCGCACAGTGAATTGAAGTGTTGGAACAGACTGCTTCACTTTCATAGAAACGCATTAGTGTTTCTTGTGAATGCTTGCAAGTAGCTAAAGGCACTTTCAAAGGAAAGTGATTTTCTCTGAAAGGACAGCATTTAGAAAGTGAATCAACACTCCATTCACTTCGCATAGAGAATTGAAGTGTTGGAACAGATTGCTTCTCTTTCAGAGAAATGCATGTGAGTTTCTGTTGAATGCTTGTAAGTAGCTTAAGGCACATTCAAAGGAAAGGGATTTTCTCTGAAAGGACAGCATTTAGAAAGTGAAGCAACACTCCATTCACTGCGCACAGTGAATTGAAGTGTTGGAACAGAGTGTTTCTCTTTCAGAGAAACGCATGTGAGTTTCTTCCTAATGCTTGGAAGTTGCTTAAGGCACTTTCAAAGGAAAGTGATTTTCTCTGAAAGGACATAATTTAGAAAGTGAAGGAACACTCCATTCACTTCGCAAAGTGAATTGAAGTGTTGGAACAGACTGCTTCTCTTTCAGAGAAATGCATGTGAATTTCTGTTGAATGCTTGTAAGTAGCTTAAGGCACTTTCAAAGAAAGTGATTTTCTCTGAAAGGACAGCATTTAGAAAGTGAAGCAACACTCCATTCACTTCGCACATTGAATTGAAGTGTTGGAACAGACTGCATTTCTTTCAGAGAAACGCATGTGAGTTTGTTGAATGCTTGTAAGTAGCTTAAGAAACGTTCAAAGGAGAGTGATTTTCTCTGAAAGGACAGCATTTAGAAAGTGAGCCAACACTCCATTCACTTCACACAGTGAATTGAAGTGTTGGAACAGACTGCTTCTCTTTCAGAGAAACGCATGTGAGTTTCTTCCTAATGCTTGCAAGTAGCTTAAGGCACTTTCAAAGGAAAGTGATTTTCTCTGAAAGGACAGCATTTAGAAAGTGAAGCAACACTCCATTCACTTCGCACAGTGAATTGAAGTGTTGGAACAGACTGCTTCTCTTTCAGAGAAACGCATGTGAGTTTTTTTGAATGCTTGAAAGTAGTTTAAGGCACTTTCAATGGAAAGTGATTTTCTCTGAAAGGACAGAATTTAGAAAGTGAAGCAACACTCCATTCACTTCGCACAGTGAATTGATGTGTTGGAACAGACTGCTTCTCTTTCAGAGAAATGCATGTGAGTTTCTGTTGAATGCTTGTAAGTAGCTTAAGGCACTTTCAAAGGAAAGTGATTTTCTTTGAAAGGACAGCATTTAGAAAGTGAGGCAACACTCCATTCACTTTGCACAGTGAATTGAAGTGTTGGAACAGATTGCTTCTCTTTCAGAGAAACACATGTGAGTTTCTGGTGAATGCTTGTAAGTAGCTTAAGGCATTTTCAAAGGAACGTGATTTTCTCGGAAAGGACAGCATTTAGAAAGTGAAGTAACATTCCATTCACTTCGCACAGTGAATTGAAGTGTTGGAACAGACTGCTTCACTTTCATAGAAACGCATTAGTGTTTCTTGTGAATGCTTGCAAGTAGCTAAAGGCACTTTCAATGGAAAGTGATTTTCTCTGAAAGGACAGCATTTAGAAAGTGAAGCAACACTCCATTCACTTCGCATAGAGAATTGAAGTGTTGGAACAGATTGCTTCTCTTTCAGAGAAATGCATGTGAGTTTCTGTTGAATGCTTGTAAGTAGCTTAAGGCACATTCAAAGGAAAGGGATTTTCTCTGAAAGGACAGCATTTAGAAAGTGAAGCAACACTCGATTCACTTCGCACAGTTAATTGAAGTGTTGGAACAGACTGCTTCTCTTTCAGAGAAACGCATGTGAGTTTTTTGTGAATGCTTGAAAGTTTTTAAGGCACTTTCAAAGGAAAGTGATTTTCTCTGAAAGGACAGCATTTAGAAAGTGAAGTAACATTCCATTCACTTCGCACAGTGAATTGAAGTGTTGGAACAGACTGCTTCTCTTTCAGAGAAATGCATGTGAGTTTCTGTTGAATGCTTGTAAGTAGCTCAAGGCACCTTCAAAGGAAAGTGATTTTCTCTGAAAGGACAGCATTTAGAAAGTAAAGCAACACTCCATTCCCTTCGCACAATGAAATGAAGTGTTGGAACAGACTGCTTTTCTTTCATAGAAACGCATGTGTGTTTCTTGTGAATGCTTGCAAGTAGCTTAAGGCACTTTCAAAGGAAAGTGATTTTCTCTGAAAGGACAGCATTTAGAAAGTGAAGCAACAGTCCATTCACTTTGCACAGAGAATTGAAGTGTTGGAACAGATTGCTTCTCTTTCAGAGAAATGCATGTGAGTTTCTGTTGAATGCTTGTAAGTAGCTTAAGGCACATTCAAAGGAAAGGGATTTTCTCTGAAAGGACAGCATTTAGAAAGTGAAGCAACACTCCATTCACTTCGCACAGTGAATTGAAGTGTTGGAACATACTGCTTCTCTTTCAGAGAAACGCATGTGAGTTTTTTGTGAATGCTTGAAAGTAGTTTAAGGCACTTTCAATGGAAAGTGATTTTCTCTGAAAGGACAGCATTTAGAAAGTGAAGCAACACTCCATTCACTTCGCACATTGAATTGAAGTGTTGGAACAGACTGCTTCTCTTTCGGAGAAACGCATGTGAGTTTCTTCCTAATGCTTGCAAGTAGCTTAAGGCACTATCAAAGGAAAGTGATTTTCTCTGAAAGGACAGCATTTAGAAAGTGAAGCAACACTCCATTCACTTCGCACAGTGAATTGAAGTGTTGGAACAGACTGCTTCTCTTTCAGAGAAACGCATGTGAGTTTTTTATGAATGCTTGAAAGTAGTTTAAGTCACTTTCAAAGGAAAGTGATTTTCTCTGAAAGGACAGAATTTAGAAAGTGAAGCAACACTCCATTCACTTCGCACAGTGAATTGAAGTGTTGGAACAGACTGCTTCTCTTTCAGAGAAATGCATGTGAGTTTCTGTTGAATGCTTGTAAGTAGCTTAAGGCACTTTCAAAGGAAAGTGATTTTCTCTGAAAGGACAGCATTTAGAAAGTGAAGCAACACTCCATTCACTTCGCACATTGAATTGAAGTGTTGGAACAGACTGCATCTCTTTCTAGAAACGCATGTGAGTTTCTGTTGAATACTTGTAAGTAGCTTAAGGCACTTTCAAAGAAAGTGATTTTCTCTAAAAGGAAAGCATTTAGAAAGTGAGGCAATACTCTATTCACTTCACACAGTGAATTGAAGTGTTGGAACAGACTGCTTCTCTTTCAGAGAAACGCATGTGAGTTTCTTCCTAATGCTTGCAAGTAGCTTAAGGCACTTTCAAAGGAAAGTGATTTTCTCTGAAAGGACAGCATTTAGAAAGTGAAGCAACACTCCATTCACTTCGCACAGTGAATTGAAGTGTTGCAACAGACTGCTTCTCTTTCATAGAAACGCATTAGTGTTTCTTGTGAATGCTTGCAAGTAGCTTAAGGCACATTCAAAGGAAAGGGATTTTCTCTGAAAGGACAGCATTTAGAAAGTGAAGCAACACTCCATTCACTTCGCACAGTGAATTGAAGTGTTGGAACAGACTGCTTCTCTTTCAGAGAAACGCATGTGAGCTTTTTGTGAATGCTTGAAAGTAGTTTAAGGCACTTTCAATGGAAATTGATTTTCTCTGAAAGGACAGCATTTAGAAAGTGAGGCAACACTCCATTCACTTCGCACAATGAATTGAAGTGTTGGAACAGACTGCTTCTCTTTCAGAGAAACGCATGTGAGTTTCTTCCTAATGCTTGCAAGTAGCTTAAGGCACTATCAAAGGAAAGTGATTTTCTCTGAAAGGACAGCATTTAGAAAGTGAAGCAACACTCCATTCACTTCGCACAGTGAATTGAAGTGTTGGAACAGACTGCTTCTCTTTCAGAGAAACGCATGTGAGTTTTTTGTGAATGCTTGAAAGTAGTTTAAGGCACTTTCAATGGAAAGTGATTTTCTCTGAAAGGACAGCATTTAGAAAGTGAGGCAACACTCCATTCACTTCGCACAGTGAATTGAAGTGTTGGAACAGACTGCTTCTCTTTCAGAGAAACGCATGTGAGTTTCTTCCTAATGCTTGCAAGTAGCTTAAGGCACTATCAAAGGAAAGTGATTTTCTCTGAAAGGACAGCATTTAGAAAGTGAGGCAACACTCCATTCACTTCGCACAGTGAATTGAAGTGTTGGATCAGACTGCTTCTCTTTCAGAGAAACGCATGTGAGTTTTTTATGAATGCTTGAAAGTAGTTTAAGTCACTTTCAAAGGAAAGTGATTTTCTCTGAAAGGACAGAATTTAGAAAGTGAAGCAACACTCCATTCACTTCGCACAGTGAATTGAAGTGTTGGAACAGACTGCTTCTCTTTCAGAGAAACGCATGTGAGTTTCTGTTGAATGCTTGTAAGTAGCTTAAGGCACTTTCAAAGGAAAGTGATTTTCTCTGAAAGGACAGCATTTAGAATGTGAAGCAACACTCCATTCACTTCGCACATTGAATTGAAGTGTTGGAACAGACTGCATCTCTTTCAGAGAAACGCATGTGAGTTTCTGTTGAATACTTGTAAGTAGCTTAAGGCACTTTCAAAGAAAGTGATTTTCTCTAAAAGGACAGCATTTAGAAAGTGAGGCAATACTCTATTCACTTCACACAGTGAATTGACGTGTTGGAACAGACTGCTTCTCTTTCAGAGAAACGCATGTGAGTTTCTTCCTAATGCTTGCAAGTAGCTTAAGGCACTTTCAAAGGAAAGTGATTTTCTCTGAAAGGACAGCATTTAGAAAGTGAAGCAACACTCCATTCACTTCGCACAGTGAATTGAAGTGTTGGAAGAGACTGCTTCTCTTTCAGAGAAATGCATGTGAGTTTCTGTTGAATGCTTGTAAGTAGCTTAAGGCACTTTCAAAGGAAAGTGATTTTCTCTGAAAGGACAGCATTTAGAAAGTGAAGCAACACTCCATTCACTTCGCACATTGTTTTGAAGTGTTGGAACAGACTGCATCTCTTTCAGAGAAACGCATGTGAGTTTCTGTTGAATGCTTGTAAGTAGCTTAAGAAACTTTCAAAGGAGAGTGATTTTCTCGGAAAGGACAGCATTTAGAAAGTGAGGCAACACTCCATTCACTTCACACAGTGAATTGAAGTGTTGGAACAGACTGCTTCACTTTCAGAGAAACGCATTAGTGTTTCTTGTGAATGCTTGCAAGTAGCTAAAGGCACATTCAAAGGAAAGTGATTTTCTCTGAAAGGACAGCATTTAGAAAGTGAAGCAACAGTCCATTCACTTCGCACAGAGAATTGAAGTGTTGGAACAGATTGCTTCTCTTTCAGAGAAATGCATGTGAGTTTCTGTTGAATGCTTGTAAGTAGCTTAAGGCACATTCAAAGGAAAGGGATTTTCTCTGAAAGGACAGCATTTAGAAAGTGAAGCAACACTCCATTCACTTCGCACAGTGAATTGAAGTGTTGGAACAGACTGCTTCTCTTTCAGAGAAACGCATGTGAGTTTTTTGTGAATGCTTGAAAGTACTTTAAGGCACTTTCAATGGAAAGTGATTTTCTCTGAAAGGACTGCATTTAGAAAGTGAGGCAACACTCCATTCACCTCGCACAGTGAATTGAAGTGTTGGAACAGACTGCTTCTCTTTCAGAGAAACGCATGTGAGTTTCTTCCTAATGCTTGCAAGTAGCTTAAGGCACTATCAAAGGAAAGTGATTTTCTCTGAAAGGACAGCATTTAGAAAGTGAAGCAACACTCCATTCACTTCGCACAGTAAATTGAAGTGTTGTAACAGACTGCTTCTCTTTCAGAGAAACGCATGTGAGTTTTTTATGAATGCTTGAAAGTAGTTTAAGTCACTTTCAAAGGAAAGTGATTTTCTCTGAAAGGACAGAATTTAGAAAGTGAAGCAACACTCCATTCACTTCGCACAGTGAATTGAAGTGTTGGAACAGACTGCTTCTCTTTCAGAGAAATGCATGTGAGTTTCTGTTGAATGCTTGTAAGTAGCTTAAGGCACTTTCAAAGGAAAGTGATTTTCTCTAAAAGGACAGCATTTAGAAAGTGAGGCAATACTCTATTCACTTCACACAGTGAATTGAAGTGTTGGAACAGACTGCTTCTCTTTCAGAGAAACGCATGTGAGTTTCTTCCTAATGCTTGCAAGTAGCTTAAGGCACTTTCAAAGGAAAGTGATTTTCTCTGAAAGGACAGCATTTAGAAAGTGAAGCAACACTCCATTCACTTCGCACAGTGAATTGAAGTGTTGCAACAGACTGCTTCTCTTTCATAGAAACGCATTAGTGTTTCTTGTGAATGCTTGCAAGTAGCTTAAGGCACTTTCAAAGGAAAGTGATTTTCTCTGAAAGGACAGCATTTAGAAAGTGAAGCAACACTCCATTCACTTCGCACAGAGAATTGAAGTGTTGGAACAGATTGCTTCTCTTTCAGAGAAATGCATGTGAGTTTCTTCCTAATGCTTGCAAGAAGCTTAAGGCACTTTCAAAGGAAAGTGATTTTCTCAGAAAGGACAGCATTTAGAAAGTGAAGCAACACTACATTCACTTCGCACAGTGAATTGAAGTGTTGGAACAGACTGCTTCTCTTTCAGAGAAACGCATGTGAGTTTCTGGTGAATGCTTGTAAGTAGCTTAAGGCACTTTCAAAGGAAAGTGATTTTCTCTGAAAGGACAGAATTTAGAAAGTGAAGCAACACTCCATTCACTTCGCACAGTGAATTGAAGTGTTGGAAGAGACTGCTTCTCTTTCAGAGAAATGCATGTGAGTTTCTGTTGAATGCTTGTAAGTAGCTTAAGGCACTTTCAAAGGAAACTGATTTTCTCAGAAAGGACAGCATTTAGAAAGTGAAGCAACACTCCATTCCCTTCGCACATTGTTTTGAAGTGTTGGAACAGACTGCATCTCTTTCAGAGAAACGCATGTGAGTTTCTGTTGAATGCTTGTAAGTAGCTTAAGAAACTTTCAAAGGAGAGTGATTTTCTCGGAAAGGACAGCATTTAGAAAGTGAGGCAACACTCCATTCACTTCACACAGTGAATTGAAGTGTTGGAACAGACTGCTTCTCTTTCAGAGAAACGCATGTGAGTTTCTTCCTAATGCTTGCAATTAGCTTAAGGCACTTTCAAAGGAAAGTGATTTTCTCTGAAAGGACAGCATTTAGAAAGTGAAGCAACACTCCACTCACTTCGCACAGTGAATTGAAGTGTTGGAACAGACTGCTTCTCTTTCAGAGAAACGCATGTGAGTTTCTTCCTAATGCTTGCAAGTAGCTTAAGGCTCTTTCAAAGAAAAGTGATTTTCTCTGAAAGGACAGCATTTAGAAAGTGAAGCAACACTCCATTCACTTCGCACAGTGAATTGAAGTGTTGGAACAGACTGCTTCACTTTCATAGAAACGCATTAGTGTTTCTTGTGAATGCTTGCAAATAGCTAAAGGCACTTTCAAAGGAAAGTGATTTTCTCTGAAAGGACAGCATTTAGAAAGTGAATCAACACTCCATTCACTTCGCATAGAGAATTGAAGTGTTGGAACAGATTGCTTCTCTTTCAGAGAAATGCATGTGAGTTTCTGTTGAATGCTTGTAAGTAGCTTAAGGCACATTCAAAGGAAAGGGATTTTCTCTGAAAGGACAGCATTTAGAAAGTGAAGCAACACTCCATTCACTGCGCACAGTGAATTGAAGTGTTGGAACAGAGTGTTTCTCTTTCAGAGAAACGCATGTGAGTTTCTTCCTAATGCTTGGAAGTTGCTTAAGGCACTTTCAAAGGAAAGTGATTTTCTCTGAAAGGACATAATTTAGAAAGTGAAGGAACACTCCATTCACTTCGCAAAGTGAATTGAAGTGTTGGAACAGACTGCTTCTCTTTCAGAGAAATGCATGTGAATTTCTGTTGAATGCTTGTAAGTAGCTTAAGGCACTTTCAAAGAAAGTGATTTTCTCTGAAAGGACAGCATTTAGAAAGTGAAGCAACACTCCATTCACTTCGCACATTGAATTGAAGTGTTGGAACAGACTGCATTTCTTTCAGAGAAACGCATGTGAGTTTGTTGAATGCTTGTAAGTAGCTTAAGAAACGTTCAAAGGAGAGTGATTTTCTCTGAAAGGACAGCATTTAGAAAGTGAGCCAACACTCCATTCACTTCACACAGTGAATTGAAGTGTTGGAACAGACTGCTTCTCTTTCAGAGAAACGCATGTGAGTTTCTTCCTAATGCTTGCAAGCAGCTTAAGGCACTTTCAAAGGAAAGTGATTTTCTCTGAAAGGACAGCATTTAGAAAGTGAAGCAACACTCCATTCACTTCGCACAGTGAATTGAAGTGTTGGAACAGACTGCTTCTCTTTCAGAGAAACGCATGTGAGTTTTTTTGAATGCTTGAAAGTAGTTTAAGGCACTTTCAATGGAAAGTGATTTTCTCTGAAAGGACAGAATTTAGAAAGTGAAGCAACACTCCATTCACTTCGCACAGTGAATTGATGTGTTGGAACAGACTGCTTCTCTTTCAGAGAAATGCATGTGAGTTTCTGTTGAATGCTTGTAAGTAGCTTAAGGCACTTTCAAAGGAAAGTGATTTTCTTTGAAAGGACAGCATTTAGAAAGTGAGGCAACACTCCATTCACTTTGCACAGTGAATTGAAGTGTTGGAACAGATTGCTTCTCTTTCAGAGAAACACATGTGAGTTTCTGGTGAATGCTTGTAAGTAGCTTAAGGCATTTTCAAAGGAACGTGATTTTCTCGGAAAGGACAGCATTTAGAAAGTGAAGTAACATTCCATTCACTTCGCACAGTGAATTGAAGTGTTGGAACAGACTGCTTCACTTTCATAGAAACGCATTAGTGTTTCTTGTGAATGCTTGCAAGTAGCTAAAGGCACTTTCAATGGAAAGTGATTTTCTCTGAAAGGACAGCATTTAGAAAGTGAAGCAACACTCCATTCACTTCGCATAGAGAATTGAAGTGTTGGAACAGATTGCTTCTCTTTCAGAGAAATGCATGTGAGTTTCTGTTGAATGCTTGTAAGTAGCTTAAGGCACATTCAAAGGAAAGGGATTTTCTCTGAAAGGACAGCATTTAGAAAGTGAAGCAACACTCGATTCACTTCGCACAGTTAATTGAAGTGTTGGAACAGACTGCTTCTCTTTCAGAGAAACGCATGTGAGTTTTTTGTGAATGCTTGAAAGTTTTTAAGGCACTTTCAAAGGAAAGTGATTTTCTCTGAAAGGACAGCATTTAGAAAGTGAAGTAACATTCCATTCACTTCGCACAGTGAATTGAAGTGTTGGAACAGACTGCTTCTCTTTCAGAGAAATGCATGTGAGTTTCTGTTGAATGCTTGTAAGTAGCTCAAGGCACCTTCAAAGGAAAGTGATTTTCTCTGAAAGGACAGCATTTAGAAAGTAAAGCAACACTCCATTCCCTTCGCACAATGAAATGAAGTGTTGGAACAGACTGCTTTTCTTTCATAGAAACGCATGTGTGTTTCTTGTGAATGCTTGCAAGTAGCTTAAGGCACTTTCAAAGGAAAGTGATTTTCTCTGAAAGGACAGCATTTAGAAAGTGAAGCAACAGTCCATTCACTTTGCACAGAGAATTGAAGTGTTGGAACAGATTGCTTCTCTTTCAGAGAAATGCATGTGAGTTTCTGTTGAATGCTTGTAAGTAGCTTAAGGCACATTCAAAGGAAAGTGATTTTCTCTGAAAGGACAGCATTTAGAAAGTGAAGCAACACTCCATTCACTGCGCACAGTGAATTGAAGTGTTGGAACAGAGTGTTTCTCTTTCAGAGAAACGCATGTGAGTTTCTTCCTAATGCTTGGAAGTTGCTTAAGGCACTTTCAAAGGAAAGTGATTTTCTCTGAAAGGACATAATTTAGAAAGTGAAGGAACACTCCATTCACTTCGCAAAGTGAATTGAAGTGTTGGAACAGACTGCTTCTCTTTCAGAGAAATGCATGTGAATTTCTGTTGAATGCTTGTAAGTAGCTTAAGGCACTTTCAAAGAAAGTGATTTTCTCTGAAAGGACAGCATTTAGAAAGTGAAGCAACACTCCATTCACTTCGCACATTGAATTGAAGTGTTGGAACAGACTGCATTTCTTTCAGAGAAACGCATGTGAGTTTGTTGAATGCTTGTAAGTAGCTTAAGAAACGTTCAAAGGAGAGTGATTTTCTCTGAAAGGACAGCATTTAGAAAGTGAGCCAACACTCCATTCACTTCACACAGTGAATTGAAGTGTTGGAACAGACTGCTTCTCTTTCAGAGAAACGCATGTGAGTTTCTTCCTAATGCTTGCAAGCAGCTTAAGGCACTTTCAAAGGAAAGTGATTTTCTCTGAAAGGACAGCATTTAGAAAGTGAAGCAACACTCCATTCACTTCGCACAGTGAATTGAAGTGTTGGAACAGACTGCTTCTCTTTCAGAGAAACGCATGTGAGTTTTTTTGAATGCTTGAAAGTAGTTTAAGGCACTTTCAATGGAAAGTGATTTTCTCTGAAAGGACAGAATTTAGAAAGTGAAGCAACACTCCATTCACTTCGCACAGTGAATTGATGTGTTGGAACAGACTGCTTCTCTTTCAGAGAAATGCATGTGAGTTTCTGTTGAATGCTTGTAAGTAGCTTAAGGCACTTTCAAAGGAAAGTGATTTTCTTTGAAAGGACAGCATTTAGAAAGTGAGGCAACACTCCATTCACTTTGCACAGTGAATTGAAGTGTTGGAACAGATTGCTTCTCTTTCAGAGAAACACATGTGAGTTTCTGGTGAATGCTTGTAAGTAGCTTAAGGCATTTTCAAAGGAACGTGATTTTCTCGGAAAGGACAGCATTTAGAAAGTGAAGTAACATTCCATTCACTTCGCACAGTGAATTGAAGTGTTGGAACAGACTGCTTCACTTTCATAGAAACGCATTAGTGTTTCTTGTGAATGCTTGCAAGTAGCTAAAGGCACTTTCAATGGAAAGTGATTTTCTCTGAAAGGACAGCATTTAGAAAGTGAAGCAACACTCCATTCACTTCGCATAGAGAATTGAAGTGTTGGAACAGATTGCTTCTCTTTCAGAGAAATGCATGTGAGTTTCTGTTGAATGCTTGTAAGTAGCTTAAGGCACATTCAAAGGAAAGGGATTTTCTCTGAAAGGACAGCATTTAGAAAGTGAAGCAACACTCGATTCACTTCGCACAGTTAATTGAAGTGTTGGAACAGACTGCTTCTCTTTCAGAGAAACGCATGTGAGTTTTTTGTGAATGCTTGAAAGTTTTTAAGGCACTTTCAAAGGAAAGTGATTTTCTCTGAAAGGACAGCATTTAGAAAGTGAAGTAACATTCCATTCACTTCGCACAGTGAATTGAAGTGTTGGAACAGACTGCTTCTCTTTCAGAGAAATGCATGTGAGTTTCTGTTGAATGCTTGTAAGTAGCTCAAGGCACCTTCAAAGGAAAGTGATTTTCTCTGAAAGGACAGCATTTAGAAAGTAAAGCAACACTCCATTCCCTTCGCACAATGAAATGAAGTGTTGGAACAGACTGCTTTTCTTTCATAGAAACGCATGTGTGTTTCTTGTGAATGCTTGCAAGTAGCTTAAGGCACTTTCAAAGGAAAGTGATTTTCTCTGAAAGGACAGCATTTAGAAAGTGAAGCAACAGTCCATTCACTTTGCACAGAGAATTGAAGTGTTGGAACAGATTGCTTCTCTTTCAGAGAAATGCATGTGAGTTTCTGTTGAATGCTTGTAAGTAGCTTAAGGCACATTCAAAGGAAAGGGATTTTCTCTGAAAGGACAGCATTTAGAAAGTGAAGCAACACTCCATTCACTTCGCACAGTGAATTGAAGTGTTGGAACAGACTGCTTCTCTTTCAGAGAAACGCATGTGAGTTTTTTGTGAATGCTTGAAAGTAGTTTAAGGCACTTTCAATGGAAAGTGATTTTCTCTGAAAGGACAGCATTTAGAAAGTGAAGCAACACTCCATTCACTTCGCACATTGAATTGAAGTGTTGGAACAGACTGCTTCTCTTTCGGAGAAACGCATGTGAGTTTCTTCCTAATGCTTGCAAGTAGCTTAAGGCACTATCAAAGGAAAGTGATTTTCTCTGAAAGGACAGCATTTAGAAAGTGAAGCAACACTCCATTCACTTCGCACAGTGAATTGAAGTGTTGGAACAGACTGCTTCTCTTTCAGAGAAACGCATGTGAGTTTTTTATGAATGCTTGAAAGTAGTTTAAGTCACTTTCAAACGAAAGTGATTTTCTCTGAAAGGACAGAATTTAGAAAGTGAAGCAACACTCCATTCACTTCGCACAGTGAATTGAAGTGTTGGAACAGACTGCTTCTCTTTCAGAGAAATGCATGTGAGTTTCTGTTGAATGCTTGTAAGTAGCTTAAGGCACTTTCAAAGGAAAGTGATTTTCTCTGAAAGGACAGCATTTAGAAAGTGAAGCAACACTCCATTCACTTCGCACATTGAATTGAAGTGTTGGAACAGACTGCATCTCTTTCTAGAAACGCATGTGAGTTTCTGTTGAATACTTGTAAGTAGCTTAAGGCACTTTCAAAGAAAGTGATTTTCTCTAAAAGGAAAGCATTTAGAAAGTGAGGCAATACTCTATTCACTTCACACAGTGAATTGAAGTGTTGGAACAGACTGCTTCTCTTTCAGAGAAACGCATGTGAGTTTCTTCCTAATGCTTGCAAGTAGTTTAAGGCACTTTCAAAGGAAAGTGATTTTCTCTGAAAGGACAGCATTTAGAAAGTGAAGCAACACTCCATTCACTTCGCACAGTGAATTGAAGTGTTGCAACAGACTGCTTCTCTTTCATAGAAACGCATTAGTGTTTCTTGTGAATGCTTGCAAGTAGCTTAAGGCACTTTCAAAGGAAAGTGATTTTCTCTGAAAGGACAGCATTTAGAAAGTGAAGCAACACTCCATTCACTTCGCACAGAGAATTGAAGTGTTGGAACAGATTGCTTCTCTTTCAGAGAAATGCATGTGAGTTTCTTCCTAATGCAAGAAGCTTAAGGCACTTTCAAAGGAAAGTGATTTTCTCAGAAAGGACAGCATTTAGAAAGTGAAGCAACACTCCATTCACTTCGCACAGTGAATTGAAGTGTTGGAACAGATTGCTTCTCTTTCAGAGAAACGCATGTGAGTTTCTGGTGAATGCTTGTAAGTAGCTTAAGGCACTTTCAAAGGAAAGTGATTTTCTCTGAAAGGACAGAATTTAGAAAGTGAAGCAACACTCCATTCACTTCGCACAGTGAATTGAAGTGTTGGAAGAGACTGCTTCTCTTTCAGAGAAATGCATGTGAGTTTCTGTTGAATGCTTGTAAGTAGCTTAAGGCACTTTCAAAGGAAAGTGATTTTCTCTGAAAGGACAGCATTTAGAAAGTGAAGCAACACTCCATTCCCTTCGCACATTGTTTTGAAGTGTTGGAACAGACTGCATCTCTTTCAGAGAAACGCATGTGAGTTTCTGTTGAATGCTTGTAAGTAGCTTAAGAAACTTTCAAAGGAGAGTGATTTTCTCGGAAAGGACAGCATTTAGAAAGTGAGGCAACACTCCATTCACTTCACACAGTGAATTGAAGTGTTGGGACAGACTGCTTCTCTTTCAGAGAAACGCATGTGAGTTTCTTCCTAATGCTTGCAAGTAGCTTAAGGCACTTTCAAAGGAAAGTGATTTTCTCTGAAAGGACAGCATTTAGAAAGTGAAGCAACACTCCATTCACTTCGCACAGTGAATTGAAGTGTTGGAACAGACTGCTTCTCTTTCAGAGAAACGCCTGTGAGTTTCTTCCTAATGCTTGCAAGTAGCTTAAGGCTCTTTCAAAGGAAAGTGATTTTCTCTGAAAGGACAGCATTTAGAAAGTGAAGCAACACTCCATTCACTTCGCACAGTGAATTGAAGTGTTGGAACAGACTGCTTCTCTTTCAGAGAAATGCATGTGAGTTTCTGTTGAATGCTTGTAAGTAGCTTAAGGCACTTTCAAACGAAAGTGATTTTCTCTGAAAGGACAGCATTTCGAAAGTGAGGCGACACTCCATTCACTTCGCACAGTGAATTGAAGTGTTGGAACAGACTGCTTCTCTTTCAGAGAAACGCATGTGAGTTTCTTCCTAATGCTTGCAAGTAGCTTAAGGCTCTTTCAAAGGAAAGTGATTTTCTCTGAAAGGACAGAATTTAGAAAGTGAGGCAACACTCCATTCACTTCGCACAGTGAATTGAAGTGTTGGAACAGACTGCTTCTCTTTCAGAGAAACGCATGTGAGTTTCTCTTGAATGCTTGTAAGTAGCTTAAGGCACATTCAAAGGAAAGTGATTTTCTCTGAAAGGACAGCATTTAGAAAGTGAAGCAACACTCCATTCATTTCGCACAGTGAATTGAAGTGTTGGAACAGACTGCTTCTCTTTCAGAAAAACGCATGTGTGTTTCCTGTGAATGCTAGAAAGTAGCTTAAGGCACTTTCAAAGGAAAGCGATTTTCTCTGAAAGGACAGCATTTAGAAAGTGAAGTAACATTCCATTCACTTCGCACAGTGAATTGAAGTGTTGGAACAGACTGCTTCTCTTTCAGAGAAATGCATGTGAGTGTCTGTTGAATGCTTGTAAGTAGCTCAAGGCTCTTTCAAAGGAAAGTGATTTTCTCTGAAAGGACAGCATTTAGAAAGTAAAGCAACACTCCATTCCCTTCGCGCAATGAAATGAAGTGTTGGAACAGACTGCTTCTCTTTAATAGAAACGCATTAGTGTTTCTTGTGAATGCTTGCAAATAGCTTAAGGCACTTTCAAAGGAAAGTGATTTTCTCTGAAAGGACAGCATTTAGAAAGTGAAGCAACACTCCATTCACTTCGCACAGTGAATTGAAGTGTTGGTACAGACTGCTTCTCTTTCAGAGAAACGCATGTGAGTTTCTTCCTAATGCTTGCAAGTAGCTTAAGGCACTTTCAAAGGAAAGTGATTTTCTCTGAAAGGAAAGCATTTAGAAAGTAAAGCAACACTCCATTCCCTTCGCGCAATGAATTGAAGTGTTGGAACAGACTGCTTCTCTTTCATAGAAACGCATTAGTGTTTCTTGTGAATGCTTGCAAGTAGCTTAAGGCACTTTCAAAGGAAAGTGATTTTCTCTGAAAGGACAGCATTTAGAAAGTGAAGCAACACTCCATTCACTTCGCACAGAGAATTGAAATGTTGGAACAGATTGCTTCTCTTTCAGAGAAATGCATGTGAGTTTCTGTTGAATGCTTGTAAGTAGATTATGGCACATTCAAAGGAAAGGGATTTTCTCTGAAAGGACAGCATTTAGAAAGTGAAGAAACACTCCATTCACTTCGCACAGTGAATTGAAGTGTTGGAACAGACTGCTTCTCTTTCAGAGAAATGCATGTGAGTTTTTTGTGAATGTTTAAAAGTAGCTTAAGGCACTTTCAAAGGAAAGTGATTTTCTCTGAAAGGACAGCATTTAGAAAGTGAAGCACCACTCCATTCACTTCGCACAGTGAATTGAAGTGTTGGAACAGACTGCTTCTCTTTCAGAGAAATGCACGTGAGTTTCTGTTGAATGCTTGTAAGTAGCTTAAGTCACTTTCAAAGGAAAGTGATTTTCTCTGAAAGGACAGCATTTAGAAAGTGAAGCAACACTCCATTCACTTCGAACATTGAATTGAAGTGTTGCAACAGAATGCTTCTCTTTCATAGAAACGCATTAGTGTTTCTTGTGAATGCTTGCAAGTAGCTTAAGGCACTTTCAAAGGAAAGTGATTTTCTCTGAAAGGACAGCATTTAGAAAGTGAGGCAACACTCCATTAACTTCGCACAGTGAATTGAAGTGTTGGAAGAGAAGGCTTCACTTTCAGAGAAATGCATGTGAATTTCTTGTGAATGCTTGAAAGTTGCTTTAGGCACTTTCAAAAAAAAGTGATTTTCTCTGAAAGGACAGGATTTAGAAAGTGAAGCAACACTCCATTCACTTCGCACAGTGAATTGAAGTGTTGGAACAGACTGCTTCTCTTTCAGAGAAATGCATGTGAGTTTCTTCCTAATGCTTGCAAGTAGCTTAAGGCACTTTCAAAGGAAAGTGATTTTCTCTGAAAGGACAGCATTTAGAAAGTGAGGCAATACTCCATTCACTTCACACAGTGAATTGAAGTGTTGGAACAGACTGCTTCTCTTTCAGAGAAACGCATGTGAGTTTCTTCCTAATGCTTGCAAGTAGCTTAAGGCACTTTCAAAGGAAAGTGATTTTCTCTGAAAGGACAGCATTTAGAAAGTAAAGCAACACTCCATTCACTTCGCACAGTGAATTGAAGTGTTGCAACAGAATGCTTCTCTTTCATAGAAACGCATTAGTGTTTCTTGTGAATGCTTGCAAGTAGCTTAAGGCACTTTCAAAGGAAAGTGATTTTCTCTGAAAGGACAGCATTTAGAAAGTGAAGCAACACTCCATTAACTTCGCACAGTGAATTGAAGTGTTGGAAGAGAAGGCTTCACTTTCAGAGAAATGCATGTGAATTTCTTGTGAATGCTTGAAAGTTGCTTTAGGCACTTTCAAAAAAAAGTGATTTTCTCTGAAAGGACAGGATTTAGAAAGTGAAGCAACACTCCATTAACTTCGCACAGTGAATTGAAGTGTTGGAACAGACTGCTTCTCTTTCAGAGAAACGCATGTGAGTTTCTTAATAATGCTTGCAAGTAGCTTAAGGCACTTTCAAAGGAAAGTGATTTTCTCTGAAAGGACAGCATTTAGAAAGTGAAACAACACTCCATTCACTTCGCACAGTGAATTGAAGTGTTGGACCAGATTGCTTCTCTTTCAGAGAAACACATGTGAGTTTCTGGTGAATGCTTGTAAGTAGCTTAAGGCATTTTCAAAGGAACGTGATTTTCTCGGAAAGGACAGCCTTTAGAAAGTGAAGTAACATTCCATTCACTTCGCACAGTGAATTGAAGTGTTGGAACAGACTGCTTCTCTTTCAGAGAAACGCATGTATGTTTCCTGTGAATGCTAGAAAGTAGCTAAAGGCACTTTCAAAGGAAAGTGATTTTCTCTGAAAGGACAGCATTTAGAAAGTGAAGTAACATTCCATTCACTTCGCACAGTGAATTGAAGTGTTGGAACAGACTGCTTCTCTTTCAGAGAAATGCATGTGAGTTTCTGTTGAATGCTTGTAAGTAGCTCAAGGCTCTTTCAAAGGAAAGTGATTTTCTCTTAAAGGAAAGCATTTAGAAAGTAAAGCAACACTCCATTCCCTTCGCGCAATGAATTGAAGTGTTGGAACAGACTGCTTCTCTTTCATAGAAACGCATTAGTGTTTCTTGTGAATGCTTGCAAGTAGCTAAGGCACTTTCAAAGGAAAGTGATTTTCTCTGAAAGCACTGCATTTAGAAAGTTAAGCAACACTCCATTCACTTCTCACAGAGAATTGAAATGTTGGAACAGATTGCTTCTCTTTCAGAGAAATGCATGTGAGTTTCTGTTGAATGCTTTTAAGTAGATTAAGGCACATTCAAAGGAAAGGGATTTTCTCTGAAAGGACAGCATTTAGAAAGTGAAGCAACACTCCATTCAATTCGCACAGTGAATTGAAGTGTTGGAACAGACTGCTTCTCTTTCAGAGAAACGCATGTGAGTTTTTTGTGAATGCTTGAAAGTAGCTTAAGGCACTTTCAAAGGAAAGTGATTTTCTCTGAAAGGAAAGCATTTAGAAAGTGAAGCACCACACCATTCACTTCGCACAGTGAATTGAAGTGTTGGAACAGACTGCTTCTCTTTCCGAGAAACGCATGTGAGTTTCTTCCTAATGCTTGCAAGTAGCTTAAGGCACTATCAAAGGAAAGTGATTTTCTCTGAAAGGACAGCCTTTAGAAAGTGAAGCAACACTCCATTCACTTCGCACAGTGAATTGAAGTGTTGGAACAGACTGCTTCTCTTTTAGAGAAACGCATGTGAGTTTTTTGTGAATGTTTAAAAGTAGCTTAAGGCACTTTCAAACGAAAGTGATTTTCTCTGAAAGGACAGCATTTAGAAAGTGAAGCACCACTCCATTCACTTCGCACAGTGAATTGATGTGTTGGAACAGACTGCTTCTCTTTCAGAGAAACGCATGTGAGTTTCTTCCTAATGCTTGCAAGTAGCTTAAGGCACTATCAAAGGAAAGTGATTTTCTCTGAAAGGACAGCCTTTAGAAAGTGAAGCAACACTCCATTCACTTCGCACAGTGAATTGAAGTGTTGGAACAGACTGCTTCTCTTTCAGAGAAATGCACGTGAGTTTCTGTTGAATGCTTGTAAGTAGCTTAAGGCACTTTCAAAGGAAAGTGATTTTCTCTGAAAGGACAGCATTTAGAAAGTGAAGCAACACTCCATTCACTTCGAACATTGAATTGAAGTGTTGCAACAGAATGCTTCTCTTTCATAGAAACGCATTAGTGTTTCTTGTGAATGCTTGCAAGTAGCTTAAGGCACTTTCAAAGGAAAGTGATTTTCTCTGAAAGGACAGCATTTAGAAAGTGAAGCAACACTCCATTAACTTCGCACAGTGAATTGAAGTGTTGGAAGAGAAGGCTTCACTTTCAGAGAAATGCATGTGAATTTCTTGTGAATGCTTGAAAGTTGCTTTAGGCACTTTCAAAAAAAAGTGATTTTCTCTGAAAGGACAGGATTTAGAAAGTGAAGCAACACTCCATTCACTTCGCACAGTGAATTGAAGTGTTGGAACAGACTGCTTCTCTTTCAGAGAAATGCATGTGAGTTTCTTCCTAATCCTTGCAAGTAGCTTAAGGCACTTTCAAAGGAAAGTGATTTTCTCTGAAAGGACAACATTTAGAAAGTGAAGGAACACTCCATTCACTTCGCACAGTGAATTGAAGTGTTGGACCAGATTGCTTCTCTTTCAGAGAAACACATGTTAGTTTCTGGTGAATGCTTGTAAGTAGCTTAAGGCATTTTCAAAGGAACGTGATTTTCTCGGAAAGGACAGCCTTTAGAAATTGAAGTAACATTCCATTCACTTCGCAAAGTGAATTGAAGTGTTGGAACAGACTGCTTCTCTTTCAGAGAAACGCATGTGAGTTTCCTGTGAATGCTAGAAAGTAGCTTAAGGCACTTTCAAAGGAAAGTGATTTTCTCTGAAAGGACAGCATTTAGAAAGTGAAGTAACATTCCATTCACTTCGCACAGTGAATTGAAGTGTTGGAACAGACTGCTTCTCTTTCAGAGAAATGCATGTGAGTTTCTGTTGAATGCTTGTAAGTAGCTCAAGGCTCTTTCAAAGGAAAGTGATTTTCTCTGAAAGGAAAGCATTTAGAAAGTAAAGCAACACTCCATTCCCTTCGCGCAATGAATTGAAGTGTTGGAACAGACTGCTTCTCTTTCATAGAAACGCATTAGTGTTTCTTGTGAATGCTTGCAAGTAGCTAAGGCACTTTCAAAGGAAAGTGATTTTCTCTGAAAGCACAGCATTTAGAAAGTTAAGCAACACTCCATTCACTTCTCACAGAGAATTGAAATGTTGGAACAGATTGCTTCTCTTTCAGAGAAATGCATGTGAGTTTCTGTTGAATGCTTTTAAGTAGATTAAGGCACATTCAAAGGAAAGGGATTTTCTCTGAAAGGACAGCATTTAGAAAGTGAAGCAACACTCCATTCACTTCGCACAGTGAATTGAAGTGTTGGAACAGACTGCTTCTCTTTCAGAGAAACGCATGTGAGTTTTTTGTGAATGCTTGAAAGTAGCTTAAGGCACTTTCAAAGGAAAGTGATTTTCTCTGAAAGGAAAGCATTTAGAAAGTGAAGCACCACACCATTCACTTCGCACAGTGAATTGAAGTGTTGGAACAGACTGCTTCTCTTTCCGAGAAACGCATGTGAGTTTCTTCCTAATGCTTGCAAGTAGCTTAAGGCACTATCAAAGGAAAGTGATTTTCTCTGAAAGGACAGCCTTTAGAAAGTGAAGCAACACTCCATTCACTTTGCACAGTGAATTGAAGTGTTGGAACAGACTGCTTCTCTTTTAGAGAAACGCATGTGAGTTTTTTGTGAATGTTTAAAAGTAGCTTAAGGCACTTTCAAACGAAAGTGATTTTCTCTGAAAGGACAGCATTTAGAAAGTGAAGCACCACTCCATTCACTTCGCACAGTGAATTGATGTGTTGGAACAGACTGCTTCTCTTTCAGAGAAACGCATGTGAGTTTCTTCCTAATGCTTGCAAGTAGCTTAAGGCACTATCAAAGGAAAGTGATTTTCTCTGAAAGGACAGCCTTTAGAAAGTGAAGCAACACTCCATTCACTTCGCACAGTGAATTGAAGTGTTGGAACAGACTGCTTCTCTTTCAGAGAAATGCACGTGAGTTTCTGTTGAATGCTTGTAAGTAGCTTAAGGCACTTTCAAAGGAAAGTGATTTTCTCTGAAAGGACAGCATTTAGAAAGTGAAGCAACACTCCATTCACTTCGAACATTGAATTGAAGTGTTGCAACAGAATGCTTCTCTTTCATAGAAACGCATTAGTGTTTCTTGTGAATGCTTGCATGTAGCTTAAGGCACTTTCAAAGGAAAGTGATTTTCTCTGAAAGGACAGCATTTAGAAAGTGAAGCAACACTCCATTAACTTCGCACAGTGAATTGAAGTGTTGGAAGAGAAGGCTTCACTTTCAGAGAAATGCATGTGAATTTCTTGTGAATGCTTGAAAGTTGCTTTAGGCACTTTCAAAAAAAAGTGATTTTCTCTGAAAGGACAGGATTTAGAAAGTGAAGCAACACTCCATTCACTTCGCACAGTGAATTGAAGTGTTGGAACAGACTGCTTCTCTTTCAGAGAAATGCATGTGAGTTTCTTCCTAATCCTTGCAAGTAGCTTAAGGCACTTTCAAAGGAAAGTGATTTTCTCTGAAAGGACAACATTTAGAAAGTGAAGGAACACTCCATTCACTTCGCACAGTGAATTGAAGTGTTGGACCAGATTGCTTCTCTTTCAGAGAAACACATGTTAGTTTCTGGTGAATGCTTGTAAGTAGCTTAAGGCATTTTCAAAGGAACGTGATTTTCTCGGAAAGGACAGCCTTTAGAAATTGAAGTAACATTCCATTCACTTCGCAAAGTGAATTGAAGTGTTGGAACAGACTGCTTCTCTTTCAGAGAAACGCATGTGAGTTTCCTGTGAATGCTAGAAAGTAGCTTAAGGCACTTTCAAAGGAAAGTGATTTTCTCTGAAAGGACAGCATTTAGAAAGTGAAGTAACATTCCATTCACTTCGCACAGTGAATTGAAGTGTTGGAACAGACTGCTTCTCTTTCAGAGAAATGCATGTGAGTTTCTGTTGAATGCTTGTAAGTAGCTCAAGGCTCTTTCAAAGGAAAGTGATTTTCTCTGAAAGGAAAGCATTTAGAAAGTAAAGCAACACTCCATTCCCTTCGCGCAATGAATTGAAGTGTTGGAACAGACTGCTTCTCTTTCATAGAAACGCATTAGTGTTTCTTGTGAATGCTTGCAAGTAGCTAAGGCACTTTCAAAGGAAAGTGATTTTCTCTGAAAGCACAGCATTTAGAAAGTTAAGCAACACTCCATTCACTTCTCACAGAGAATTGAAATGTTGGAACAGATTGCTTCTCTTTCAGAGAAATGCATGTGAGTTTCTGTTGAATGCTTTTAAGTAGATTAAGGCACATTCAAAGGAAAGGGATTTTCTCTGAAAGGACAGCATTTAGAAAGTGAAGCAACACTCCATTCACTTCGCACAGTGAATTGAAGTGTTGGAACAGACTGCTTCTCTTTCAGAGAAACGCATGTGAGTTTTTTGTGAATGCTTAAAAGTAGCTTAAGGCACTTTCAAAGGAAAGTGATTTTCTCTGAAAGGAAAGCATTTAGAAAGTGAAGCACCACACCATTCACTTCGCACAGTGAATTGAAGTGTTGGAACAGACTGCTTCTCTTTCCGAGAAACGCATGTGAGTTTCTTCCTAATGCTTGCAAGTAGCTTAAGGCACTATCAAAGGAAAGTGATTTTCTCTGAAAGGACAGCCTTTAGAAAGTGAAGCAACACTCCATTCACTTCGCACAGTGAATTGAAGTGTTGGAACAGACTGCTTCTCTTTTAGAGAAACGCATGTGAGTTTTTTGTGAATGTTTAAAAGTAGCTTAAGGCACTTTCAAACGAAAGTGATTTTCTCTGAAAGGACAGCATTTAGAAAGTGAAGCACCACTCCATTCACTTCGCACAGTGAACTGATGTGTTGGAACAGACTGCTTCTCTTTCAGAGAAACGCATGTGAGTTTCTTCCTAATGCTTGCAAGTAGCTTAAGGCACTATCAAAGGAAAGTGATTTTCTCTGAAAGAACAGCCTTTAGAAAGTGAAGCAACACTCCATTCACTTCGCACAGTGAATTGAAGTGTTGGAACAGACTGCTTCTCTTTCAGAGAAATGCACGTGAGTTTCTGTTGAATGCTTGTAAGTAGCTTAAGGCACTTTCAAAGGAAAGTGATTTTCTCTGAAAGGACAGCATTTAGAAAGTGAAGCAACACTCCATTCACTTCGAACATTGAATTGAAGTGTTGCAACAGAATGCTTCTCTTTCATAGAAACGCATTAGTGTTTCTTGTGAATGCTTGCAAGTAGCTTAAGGCACTTTCAAAGGAAAGTGATTTTCTCTGAAAGGACAGCATTTAGAAAGTGAAGCAACACTCCATTAACTTCGCACAGTGAATTGAAGTGTTGGAAGAGAAGGCTTCACTTTCAGAGAAATGCATGTGAATTTCTTGTGAATGCTTGAAAGTTGCTTTAGGCACTTTCAAAAAAAAGTGATTTTCTCTGAAAGGACAGGATTTAGAAAGTGAAGCAACACTCCATTCACTTCGCACAGTGAATTGAAGTGTTGGAACAGACTGCTTCTCTTTCAGAGAAATGCATGTGAGTTTCTTCCTAATCCTTGCAAGTAGCTTAAGGCACTTTCAAAGGAAAGTGATTTTCTCTGAAAGGACAACATTTAGAAAGTGAAGGAACACTCCATTCACTTCGCACAGTGAATTGAAGTGTTGGACCAGATTGCTTCTCTTTCAGAGAAACACATGTGAGTTTCTGGTGAATGCTTGTAAGTAGCTTAAGGCATTTTCAAAGGAACGTGATTTTCTCGGAAAGGACAGCCTTTAGAAATTGAAGTAACATTCCATTCACTTCGCAAAGTGAATTGAAGTGTTGGAACAGACTGCTTCTCTTTCAGAGAAACGCATGTGAGTTTCCTGTGAATGCTAGAAAGTAGCTTAAGGCACTTTCAAAGGAAAGTGATTTTCTCTGAAAGGACAGCATTTAGAAAGTGAAGTAACATTCCATTCACTTCGCACAGTGAATTGAAGTGTTGGAACAGACTGCTTCTCTTTCAGAGAAATGCATGTGAGTTTCTGTTGAATGCTTGTAAGTAGCTCAAGGCTCTTTCAAAGGAAAGTGATTTTCTCTGAAAGGAAAGCATTTAGAAAGTAAAGCAACACTCCATTCCGTTCGCGCAATGAATTGAAGTGTTGGAACAGACTGCTTCTCTTTCACAGAAACGAATTAGTGTTTCTTGTGAATGCTTGCAAGTAGCTAAGGCACTTTCAAAGGAAAGTGATTTTCTCTGAAAGGACAGCATTTAGAAAGTGAAGCAACACTCCATTCACTTCGCACAGAGAATTGAAATGTTGGAACAGATTGCTTCTCTTTCAGAGAAATGCATGTGAGTTTCTGTTGAATGCTTTTAAGTAGATTAAGGCACATTCAAAGGAAAGTGATTTTCTCTGAAAGGACAGCATTTAGAAAGTGAAGCAACACTCCATTCACTTCGCACAGTGAATTGAAGTGTTGGAACAGACTGCTTCTCTTTCAGAGAAACGCATGTGAGTTTTTTGTGAATTCTTGAAAGTAGCTTAAGGCACTTTCAAAGCAAAGTGATTTTCTCTGAAAGGACAGCATTTAGAAAGTGAAGCACCACTCCATTCACTTCGCACAGTGAATTGAAGTGTTGGAACAGACTGCTTCTCTTTCAGAGAAATGCATGTGAGTTTCTTCCTAATGCTTGCAAGTAGCTTAAGGCACTTTCAAAGGAAAGTGATTTTCTCTGAAAGGACAGCATTTAGAAAGTGAAGCAACACTCCATTCACTTCGCACAGTGAATTGAAGTGTTGCAACAGAATGCTTCTCTTTCATAGAAACGCATTAGTGTTTCTTGTGAATGCTTGCAAGTAGCTTAAGGCACTTTCAAAGGAAAGTGATTTTCTCTGAAAGGACAGCATTTAGATAGTGAAGCAACACTCCATTAACTTCGCACAGTGAATTGAAGTGTTGGAAGAGAAGGCTTCACTTTCAGAGAAATGCATGTGAATTTCCTGTGAATGCTTGAAAGTTGCTTTAGGCACTTTCAAAAAAAAGTGATTTTCTCTGAAAGGACAGGATTTAGAAAGTGAAGCAACACTCCATTAACTTCGCACAGTGAATTGAAGTGTTGGAACAGACTGCTTCTCTTTCAGAGAAACGCATGTGAGTTTCTTCCTAATGCTTGCAAGTAGCTTAAGGCACTTTCAAAGGAAAGTGATTTTCTCTGAAAGGTCAGCATTTAGAAAGTGAAGCAACACTCCATTCACTTCACACAGTGAATTGAAGTGTTGTAACAGATTGCTTCTCTTTCAGAGAAACACATGTGAGTTTCTGGTGAATGCTTGTAAGTAGCTTAAGGCATTTTCAAAGGAACGTGATTTTCTCGGAAAGGACAGCCTTTAGAAAGTGAAGTAACATTCCATTCACTTCACACAGTGAATTGAAGTGTTGGAACAGACTGCTTCTCTTTCAGAGAAACGCATGTGTGTTTCCTGTGAATGCTAGAAAGTAGCTTAAGGCACTTTCAAAGGAAAGTGATTTTCTCTGAAAGGACAGTATTTAGAAAGTGAAGTAACATTCCATTCACTTCGCACAGTGAATTGAAGTGTTGGAACAGACTGCTTCTCTTTCAGAGAAATGCATGTGAGTTTCTGTTGAATGCTTGTAAGTAGCTCAAGGCTCTTTCAAAGGAAAGTGATTTTCTCTGAAAGGAAAGCATTTCGAAAGTAAAGCAACACTCCATTCCCTTCGCGCAATGAATTGAAGTGTTGGAACAGACTGCTTCTCTTTCATAGAAACGCATTAGTGTTTCTTGTGAATGCTTGCAAGTAGCTAAGGCACTTTCAAAGGAAAGTGATTTTCTCTGAAAGCACAGCATTTAGAAAGTGAAGCAACACTCCATTCACTTCTCACAGAGAATTGAAATGTTGGAACAGATTGCTTCACTTTCAGAGAAATTCATGTGAGTTTCTGTTGAATGCTTTTAAGTAAATTAAGGCACATTCAAAGGAAAGGGATTTTCTCTGAAAGGACAGCATTTAGAAAGTGAAGCAACACTCCATTCACTTCGCACAGTGAATTGAAGTGTTGGAACAGACTGCTTCTCTTTCAGAGAAACGCATGTGAGTTTTTTGTGAATGCTTGAAAGTAGCTTAAGGCACTTTCAAAGGAAAGTGATTTTCTCTGAAAGGAAAGCATTTAGAAAGTGAAGCACCACTCCATTCACTTCGCACAGTGAATTGAAGTGTTGGAACAGACTGCTTCTCTTTCAGAGAAACGCATGTGAGTTTCTTCCTAATGCTTGCAAGTAGCTTAAGGCACTATCAAAGGAAAGTGATTTTCTCTGAAAGGACAGCCTTTAGAAAGTGAAGCAACACTCCATTCACTTCGCACAGTGAATTGAAGTGTTGGAACAGACTGCTTCTCTTTTAGAGAAATGCACGTGAGTTTCTGTTGAATGCTTGTAAGTAGCTTAAGTCACTTTCAAAGGAAAGTGATTTTCTCTGAAAGGACAGCATTTAGAAAGTGAAGCAACACTCCATTCACTTCGCACAGTGAATTGATGTGTTGCAACAGAATGCTTCTCTTTCATAGAAACGCAGTAGTGTTTCTTGTGAATGCTTGCAAGTAGCTTAAGGCACTTTCAAAGGAAAGTGATTTTCTCTGAAAGGACAGCATTTAGAAAGTGAAGCAACACTCCATTAACTTCGCACATTGAATTGAAGTGTTGGAAGAGAAGACTTCACTTTCAGAGAAACGCATGTGAATTTCTTGTGAATGCTTGAAAGTTGCTTTAGGCACTTTCAAAAAAAAGTGATTTTCTCTGAAAGGACAGGATTTAGAAAGTGAAGCAACACTCCATTCACTTCGCACAGTGAATTGAAGTGTTGGAACAGACTGCTTCTCTTTCAGAGAAACGCATGTGAGTTTCCTGTGAATGCTAGAAAGTAGCTTAAGGCACTTTCAAAGGAAAGTGATTTTCTCTGAAAGGACAGCATTTAGAAAGTGAAGTAACATTCCATTCACTTCGCACAGTGAATTGAAGTGTTGGAACAGACTGCTTCTCTTTCAGAGAAATGCATGTGAGTTTCTGTTGAATGCTTGTAAGTAGCTCAAGGCTCTTTCAAAGGAAAGTGATTTTCTCTGAAAGGAAAGCATTTAGAAAGTAAAGCAACACTCCATTCCGTTCGCGCAATGAATTGAAGTGTTGGAACAGACTGCTTCTCTTTCACAGAAACGAATTAGTGTTTCTTGTGAATGCTTGCAAGTAGCTAAGGCACTTTCAAAGGAAAGTGATTTTCTCTGAAAGGACAGCATTTAGAAAGTGAAGCAACACTCCATTCACTTCGCACAGAGAATTGAAATGTTGGAACAGATTGCTTCTCTTTCAGAGAAATGCATGTGAGTTTCTGTTGAATGCTTTTAAGTAGATTAAGGCACATTCAAAGGAAAGGGATTTTCTCTGAAAGGACAGCATTTAGAAAGTGAAGCAACACTCCATTCACTTCGCACAGTGAATTGAAGTGTTGGAACAGACTGCTTCTCTTTCAGAGAAACGCATGTGAGTTTTTTGTGAATGATTGAAAGTAGCTTAAGGCACTTTCAAAGCAAAGTGATTTTCTCTGAAAGGACAGCATTTAGAAAGTGAAGCACCACTCCATTCACTTCGCACAGTGAATTGAAGTGTTGGAACAGACTGCTTCTCTTTCAGAAAATGCATGTGAGTTTCTTCCTAATGCTTGCAAGTAGCTTAAGGCAGTATCAAAGGAAAGTGATTTTCTCTGAAAGGACAGCCTTTAGAAAGTGAAGCAACACTCCATTCACTTCGCACAGTGAATTGAAGTGTTGGAACAGACTGCTTCTCTTTTAGAGAAATGCACGTGAGTTTCTGTTGAATGCTTGTAAGTAGCTTAAGGCACTTTCAAAGGAAAGTGATTTTCTCTGAAAGGACAGCATTTAGAAAATGAAGCAACACTCCATTCACTTCGCACATTGAATTGAAGTGTTGGAACAGACTGCTTCTCTTTCAGAGAAACGCATGTGAGTTTCTTCCTAATGCTTGCAAGTAGCTTAAGGCACTTTCAAAGGAAAGTGATTTTCTCTGAAAGGACAGCATTTAGAAAGTGAAGCAACACTCCATTCACTTCGCACAGTGAATTGAAGTGTTGCAACAGAATGCTTCTCTTTCATAGAAACGCATTAGTGTTTCTTGTGAATGCTTGCAAGTAGCTTAAGGCACTTTCAAAGGAAAGTGATTTTCTCTGAAAGGACAGCATTTAGATAGTGAAGCAACACTCCATTAACTTCGCACAGTGAATTGAAGTGTTGGAAGAGAAGGCTTCACTTTCAGAGAAATGCATGTGAATTTCCTGTGAATGCTTGAAAGTTGCTTTAGGCACTTTCAAAAAAAAGTGATTTTCTCTGAAAGGACAGGATTTAGAAAGTGAAGCAACACTCCATTAACTTCGCACAGTGAATTGAAGTGTTGGAACAGACTGCTTCTCTTTCAGAGAAACGCATGTGAGTTTCTTCCTAATGCTTGCAAGTAGCTTAAGGCACTTTCAAAGGAAAGTGATTTTCTCTGAAAGGACAGCATTTAGAAAGTGAAGCAACACTCCATTCACTTCACACAGTGAATTGAAGTGTTGGAACAGATTGCTTCTCTTTCAGAGAAACACATGTGAGTTTCTGGTGAATGCTTGTAAGTAGCTTTAGGCATTTTCAAAGGAACGTGATTTTCTCGGAAAGGACAGCCTTTAGAAAGTGAAGTAACATTCCATTCACTTCACACAGTGAATTGAAGTGTTGGAACAGACTGCTTCTCTTTCAGGGAAACGCATGTGTGTTTCCTGTGAATGCTAGAAAGTAGCTTAAGGCACTTTCAAAGGAAAGTGATTTTCTCTGAAAGGACAGTATTTAGAAAGTGAAGTAACATTCCATTCACTTCGCACAGTGAATTGAAGTGTTGGAACAGACTGCTTCTCTTTCAGAGAAATGCATGTGAGTTTCTGTTGAATGCTTGTAAGTAGCTCAAGGCTCTTTCAAAGGAAAGTGATTTTCTCTGAAAGGAAAGCATTTAGAAAGTAAAGCAACACTCCATTCCCTTCGCGCAATGAATTGAAGTGTTGGAACAGACTGCTTCTCTTTCATAGAAACGCATTAGTGTTTCTTGGGAATGCTTGCAAGTAGCTAAGGCACTTTCAAAGGAAAGTGATTTTCTCTGAAAGCACAGCATTTAGAAAGTGAAGCAACACTCCATTCACTTCTCACAGAGAATTGAAATGTTGGAACAGATTGCTTCTCTTTCAGAGAAATGCATGTGAGTTTCTGTTGAATGCTTTTAAGTAAATTAAGGCACATTCAAAGGAAAGGGATTTTCTCTGAAAGGACAGCATTTAGAAAGTGAAGCAACACTCCATTCACTTCGCACAGTGAATTGAAGTGTTGGAACAGACTGCTTCTCTTTCAGAGAAACGCATGTGAGTTTTTTGTGAATGCTTGAAAGTAGCTTAAGGCACTTTCAAAGGAAAGTTATTTTGTCTGAAAGGACAGCATTTAGAAAGTGAAGCACCGCTCCATTCACTTCGCACAGTGAATTGAAGTGTTGGAACAGACTGCTTCTATTTCAGAGAAACGCATGTGAGTTTCTTCCTAATGCTTGCAAGTAGCTTAAGGCACTATCAAAGGAAAGTGATTTTCTCTGAATGGACAGCCTTTAGAAAGTGAAGCAACACTCCATTCACTTCGCACAGTGAATTGAAGTGTTGGAACAGACTGCTTCTCTTTCAGAGAAATGCATGTGAGTTTCTGTTGAATGCTTGTAAGTAGCTTAAGGCACTTTCAAAGGAAAGTTATTTTCTCTGAAAGGACAGCATTTAGAAAGTGAAGCAACACTCCATTCACTTCGCACATTGAATTGAAGTGTTGGAACAGACTGCATCTCTTTCAGAGAAACGCATGTGAGTTTCTGTTGAATGATTGTAAGTAGCTTAAGGCACTTTCAAAGGCAAGTGATTTTCTCTGAAAGGACAGCATTTAGAAAGTGAGGCAATACTCCATTCACTTCACACAGTGAATTGAAGTGTTGGAACAGACTGCTTCTCTTTCAGAGAAACGCATGTGAGTTTCTTCCTAATGCTTGCAAGTAGCTTAAGGCACTTTCATAGGAAAGTGATTTTCTCTGAAAGGACAGCATTTAGAAAGTGAAGCAACACTCCATTCACTTCGCACAGTGAATTGAAGTGTTGCAACAGAATGCTTTTCTTTCATAGAAACGCATTAGTGTTTCTTGTGAATGCTTGCAAGTAGCTTAAGACACTTTCAAAGGAAAGTGATTTTCTCTGAAAGGACAGCATTTAGAAAGTGAAGCACCACTCCATTCACTTCGCACAGTGAATTGAAGTGTTGGAACAGACTGCTTCTCTTTCAGAGAAACGCATGTGAGTTTCTTCCTAATGCTTGCAAGTAGCTTAAGGCACTATCAAAGGAAAGTGATTTTCTCTGAAAGGACAGCCTTTAGAAAGTGAAGCAACACTCCATTCACTTCGCACAGTGAATTGAAGTGTTGGAACAGACTTCTTCTCTTTCAGAGAAATGCATGTGAGTTTCTGTTGAATGCTTGTAAGTAGCTTAAGGCACTTTCAAAGGAAAGTGATTTTCTCTGAAAGGACAGCATTTAGAAAGTGAAGCAACACTCCATTCACTTCGCACAGAGAATTGAAATGTTGGAACAGATTGCTTCTCTTTCAGAGAAATGCATGTGAGTTTCTGTTGAATGCTTGTAAGTAGATTAAGGCACATTCAAAGGAAAGGGATTTTCTCTGAAAGGACAGCATTTAGAAAGTGAAGCAACACTCCATTCACTTCACACAGTGAATTGAAGTGTTAGAACAGACTGCATCTCTTTCAGAGAAACGCATGTGAGTTTTTTGTGAATGCTTGTAAGTAGCTTAAGGCACTTTCAAAGGAAAGTGATTTTCTCTGAAAGGACAGCATTTAGAAAGTGAAGCAACACTCCATTCACTTCGCACATTGAATTGAAGTGTTGGAACAGACTGCATCTCTTTCAGAGAAACGCATGTGAGTTTCTGTTGAATGCTTGTAAGTAGCTTAAGGCACTTTCAAAGGAAAGTGATTTTCTCTGAAAGGACAGCATTTAGAAAGTGAGGCAATACTCCATTCACTTCGCACAGTGAATTGAAGTGTTGGAACAGACTGCTTCTCTTTCAGAGAAACGCATGTGAGTTTCTTTTTAATGCTTGCAAGTAGCTTAAGGCACTTTCAAAGGAAAGTGATTTTCTCTGAAAGGACAGCATTTAGAAAGTGAAGCAACACTCCATTCACTTTGCACAGTGAATTGATGTGTTGCAACAGAATGCTTCTCTTTCATAGAAACGCAGTAGTGTTTCTTGTGAATGCTTGCAAGTAGCTTAAGGCACTTTCAAAGGAAAGTGATTTTCTCTGAAAGGACAGCATTTAGAAAGTGAAGCAACACTCCATTAACTTCGCACATTGAATTGAAGTGTTGGAAGAGAAGGCTTCACTTTCAGAGAAACGCATGTGAATTTTTTGTGAATGCTTGAAAGTTGCTTTAGGCACTTTCAAAAAAAAGTGATTTTCTCTGAAAGGACAGGATTTAGAAAGTGAAGCAACACTCCATTCACTTCGCACAGTGAATTGAAGTGTTGGAACAGACTCCTTCTATTTCACAGAAACGCATGTGTGTTTCCTGTGAATGCTTGAAAGTAGCTTAAGGCACTTTCAAAGGAAAGTGATTTTCTCTGAAAGGACAGCATTTTGAAAGTGAAGTAACATTCCATTCACTTCGCACAGTGAATTGAAGTGTTGGAACAGACTGCTTCTCTTTCAGAGAAATGCATATGAGTTTCTGTTGAATGCTTGTAAGTAGCTCAAGGCACTTTCAAAGGAAAGTGATTTTCTCTGAAAGGACAGCATTTAGAAAGTAAAGCAACACTCCATTCCCTTCGTGCATTGAATTGAAGTGTTGGAACCGACTGCTTCTCTTTCATAGAAACGCATTAGTGTTTCTTGTTAATGCTTGCAAGTAGCTTAAGGCACTTTCAAAGGAAAGTGATTTTCTCTGAAAGGACAGCATTTAGAAAGTGAAGCAACACTCCATTCACTTCGCATAGAGAATTGAAGTGTTGGAACAGACTGCTTCTCTGTCAGAGAAATGCATGTGAGTTTCTGTTGAATGCTTGCAAGTAGCTTAAGGCACTTTCAAAGGAAAGTTATTTTCTCTGAAAGGACAGCATTTAGAAAGTGAAGCAACACTCCATTCACTTCGCACAGTGAATTGAAGTGTTGGAACAGACTGCTTATCTTTCAGAGAAACGCATATGAGTTTCTGTTGAATGCTTGTAAGTAGCTCAAGGCTCTTTCAAAGGAAAGTGATTTTCTCTGAAAGGACAGCATTTAGAAAGTGAAGCACCACTCCATTCACTTCGCACAGTGAATTGAAGTGTTGGAACAGACTGCTTCTCTTTCAGAGAAACGCATGTGAGTTTCTTCCTAATGCTTGCAAGTAGCTTAAGGCACTATCAAAGGAAGTGATTTTCTCTGAAAGGACAGCCTTTAGAAAGTGAAGCAACACTCCATTCACTTCGCACAGTGAATTGAAGTGTTGGAACAGACTGCATCTCTTTCAGAGAAACGCATGTGAGTTTCTGTTGAATGCTTGTAAGTAGCTTAAGGCACTTTCAAAGGAAAGTGATTTTCTCTGAAAGGACAGCATTTAGAAAGTGAGGCAATACACCATTCACTTCACACAGTGAATTGAAGTGTTGGAACAGACTGCTTCTCTTTCAGAGAAACGCATGTGAGTTTCTTCCTAATGCTTGCAAGTAGCTTAAGGCACTTTCAAAGGAAAGTGATTTTCTCTGAAAGGACAACATTTAGAAAGTGAGCAACACTCCATTCATTTCGCACAGTGAATTGAAGTGTTGCAACAGAATACTTCTCTTTCATAGAAACACATTAGTGTTTCTTGTGAATGCTTGCAAGTAGCTTAAGGCACTTTCAAAGGAAAGTGATTTTCTCTGAAAGGACAGCATTTAGAAAGTGAAGCAACACTCCATTAACTTCGCACAGTGAATTGAAGTGTTGGAAGAGAAGGCTTCACTTTCAGAGAAATGCATGTGAATTTCTTGTGAATGCTTGAAAGTTGCTTTAGGCACTTTCAAAAAAAAGTGATTTTCTCGGAAAGGACAGGATTTAGAAAGTGAAGCCACACTCCATTCACTTCGCACAGTGAATTGAAGTGTTGGAACAGACTGCTTCTTTTTCAGAGAAACGCATGTGAGTTTCTTCCTAATGCTTGCAAGTAGCTTAAGGCACTTTCAAAGGAAAGTGATTTTCTCTGAAAGGACAGCATTTAGAAAGTGAAGCAACACTCCATTCACTTCGCACAGTGAATTGAAGTGTTGGACCTGATTGCTTCTCTTTCAGAGAAACACATGTGAGTTTCTGATGAATGCTTGTAAGTAGCTTAAGGCATTTGCAAAGGAACGTGATTTTCTCGGAAAGGACAGCCTTTAGAAAGTGAAGTAACATTCCATTCACTTCGCACAGTGAATTGAAGTGTTGGAACAGACTGCTTATCTTTCATAGAAACGCATTAGTGTTTCTTGTGAATGCTTGCAAGTAGCTAAGGCACTTTCAAAGGAAAGTGATTTTCTCTGAAAGGACAGCATTTAGAAAGTGAAGCAACACTCCATTCACTTCGCACAGAGAATTGAAATGTTGGAACAGATTGCTTCTCTTTCAGAGAAATGCATGTGAGTTTCTGTTGAATGCTTGTAAGTAGATTAAGGCACATTCAAAGGAAAGGGATTTTCTCTGAAAGGACAGCATTTAGAAAGTGAAGCAACACTCCATTCACTTCACACAGTGAATTGAAGTGTTAGAACAGACTGCATCTCTTTCAGAGAAACGCATGTGAGTTTTTTGTGAATGCTTGTAAGTAGCTTAAGGCACTTCCAAAGGAAAGTGATTTTCTCTGAAAGGACAGCATTTAGAAAGTGAAGCAACACTCCATTCACTTCGCACATTGAATTGAAGTGTTGGAACAGACTGCATCTCTTTCAGAGAAACGCATGTGAGTTTCTGTTGAATGCTTGTAAGTAGCTTAAGGCACTTTCAAAGGAAAGTGATTTTCTCTGAAAGGACAGCATTTAGAAAGTGAGGCAATACTCCATTCACTTCACACAGTGAATTGAAGTGTTGGAACAGACTGCTTCTCTTTCAGAGAAACGCATGTGAGTTTCTTTTTAATGCTTGCAAGTAGCTTAAGGCACTTTCAAAGGAAAGTGATTTTCTCTGAAAGGACAGCATTTAGAAAGTGAAGCAACACTCCATTCACTTCGCACAGTGAATTGATGTGTTGCAACAGAATGCTTCTCTTTCATAGAAACGCAGTAGTGTTTCTTGTGAATGCTTGCAAGTAGCTTAAGGCACTTTCAAAGGAAAGTGATTTTCTCTGAAAGGACAGCATTTAGAAAGTGAAGCAACACTCCATTCACTTCGCACAGTGAATTGAAGTGTTGGAACAGACTCCTTCTATTTCACAGAAACGCATGTGTGTTTCCTGTGAATGCTTGAAAGTAGCTTAAGGCACTTTCAAAGGAAAGTGATTTTCTCTGAAAGGACAGCATTTTGAAAGTGAAGTAACATTCCATTCACTTCGCACAGTGAATTGAAGTGTTGGAACAGACTGCTTCTCTTTCAGAGAAATGCATATGAGTTTCTGTTGAAAGCTTGTAAGTAGCTCAAGGCACTTTCAAAGGAAAGTGATTTTCTCTGAAAGGACAGCATTTAGAAAGTAAAGCAACACTCCATTCCCTTCGTGCATTGAATTGAAGTGTTGGAACCGACTGCTTCTCTTTCATAGAAACGCATTAGTGTTTCTTGTTAATGCTTGCAAGTAGCTTAAGGCACTTTCAAAGGAAAGTGATTTTCTCTGAAAGGACAGCATTTAGAAAGTGAAGCAACACTCCATTCACTTCCCATAGAGAATTGAAGTGTTGGAACAGACTGCTTCTCTGTCAGAGTAATGCATGTGAGTTTCTGTTGAATGCTTGCAAGTAGCTTAAGGCACTTTCAAAGGAAAGTTATTTTCTCTGAAAGGCCAGCATTTAGAAAGTGAAGCAACACTCCATTCACTTCGCACAGTGAATTGAAGTGTTGGAACAGACTGCTTCTCTTTCACAGAAACGCATGTGAGTTTCTGTTGAATGCTTGTAAGTAGCTCAAGGCTCTTTCAAAGGAAAGTGATTTTCTCTGAAAGGACAGCATTTAGAAAGTGAAGCACCACTCCATTCACTTCGCACAGTGAATTGAAGTGTTGGAACAGACTGCTTCTCTTTCAGAGAAACGCATGTGAGTTTCTTCCTAATGCTTGCAAGTAGCTTAAGGCACTATCAAAGGAAAGTGATTTTCTCTGAAAGGACAGCCTTTAGAAAGCGAAGCAACACTCCATTCACTTCGCACAGTGAATTGAAGTGTTGGAACAGACTGCTTCTCTTTCAGAGAAATGCACGTGAGTTTCTGTTGAATGCTTGTAAGTAGCTTAAGGCATTTTTAAAGGAACGTGATTTTCTCGGAAAGGACAGCCTTTAGAAAGTGAAGTAACATTCCATTCACTTCGCACAGTGAATTGAAGTGTTGGAACAGACTGCTTCTCTTTCAGAGAAACGCATGTGTGTTTCCTGTGAATGCTAGAAAGTAGCTTAAGGCACTTTCAAAGGAAAGTGATTTTCTCTGAAAGGACAGCATTTAGAAAGTGAAGTAACATTCCATTCACTTCGCACAGTGAATTGAAGTGTTGGAACAGACTGCTTCTCTTTCAGAGAAATGCATGTGAGTTTCTGTTGAATGCTTGTAAGTAGCTCAAGGCTCTTTCAAAGGAAAGTGATTTTCTCTGAAAGGAAAGCATTTAGAAAGTAAAGCAACACTCCATTCCCTTTGCGCAATGAATTGAAGTGTTGGAACAGACTGCTTCTCTTTCATAGAAACGCATTAGTGTTTCTTGTGAATGCTTGCAAGTAGCTAAGGCACTTTCAAAGGAAAGTGATTTTCTCTGAAAGGACAGCATTTAGAAAGTGAAGCAACACTCCATTAACTTCGCACAGTGAATTGAAGTGTTGGAAGAGAAGGCTTCACTTTCAGAGAAATGCATGTGAATTTCTTGTGAATGCTTGAAAGTTGCTTTAGGCACTTTCAAAAAAAAGTGATTTTCTCTGAAAGGACAGGATTTAGAAAGTGAAGCAACACTCCATTCACTTCGCACAGTGAATTCAAGTGTTGGAACAGACTGTTTCTCTTTCAGAGAAACGCATATGAGTTTCTTCCTAATGCTTGCAAGTAGCTTAAGGCACTTTCAAAGGAAAGTGATTTTCTCTGAAAGGACAGCATTTAGAAAGTGAAGCAAAACTCCATTCACTTCCCACAGTGAATTGAAGTGTTGGACCATATTGCTTCTCTTTCAGAGAAACACATGTGAGTTTCTGGTGAATGCTTGTAAGTAGCTCAAGGCTCTTTCAAAGGAAAGTGATTTTCTCTGATAGGAAAGCATTTAGAAAGTAAAGCAACACTCCATTCCCTTCGCGCAATGAATTGAAGTGTTGGAACAGACTGCTTCTCTTTCATAGAAACGCATTAGTGTTTCTTGTGAATGCTTGCAAGTAGCTAAGGCACTTTCAAAGGAAAGTGATTTTCTCTGAAAGGACAGCATTTAGAAAGTGAAGCAACACTCCATTCACTTCGCACAGAGAATTGAAATGTTGGAACAGATTGCTTCTCTTTCAGAGAAATGCATGTGAGCTTCTGTTGAATGCTTGTAAGTAGATTAAGGCATATTCAAAGGAAAGGGATTTTCTCTGAAAGGACAGCATTTAGAAAGTGAAGCAACACTCCATTCACTTCGCACAGTGAATTGAAGTGTTGGAAGAGAAGGCTTCACTTTCAGAGAAATGCATGTGAATTTCTTGTGAATGCTTGAAAGTTGCTTTAGGCACTTTCAAAAAAAAGTGATTTTCTCTGAAAGGACAGGATTTAGAAAGTGAAGCAACACTCCATTCACTTCGCACAGTTAATTAAAGTGTTGGAACAGACTGCTTCTATTTCACAGAAACGCATGTGTGTTTCCTGTGAATGCTTGAAAGTAGCTTAAGGCACTTTCAAAGGAAAGTGATTTTCTCTGAAAGGACAGCATTTTGAAAGTGAAGTAACATTCCATTCACTTTGCACAGTGAATTGAAGTGTTGGAACAGACTGCTTCTCTTTCAGAGAAATGCATATGAGTTTCTGTTGAATGTTTGTAAGTAGCTCAAGGCACTTTCAAAGGAAAGTGATTTTCTCTGAAAGGACAGCATTTAGAAAGTAAAGCAACACTCCATTCCCTTCGTGCAATGAATTGAAGTTTTGGAACCGACTGCTTCTCTTTCATAGAAACGCATTAGTGTTTCTTGTTAATGCTTGCAAGTAGCTTAAGGCACTTTCAAAGGAAAGTGATTTTCTCTGAAAGGACAGCCTATAGAAAGTGAAGCAACACTCCATTCACTTCGCACAGAGAATTGAAGTGTTGGAACAGACTGCTTCTCTTTCAGAGAAATGCATGTGAGTTTCTGTTGAATGCTTGCAAGTAGCTTAAGGCACTTTCAAAGGAAAGTGATTTTCTCTGAAAGGACAGCATTTAGAAAGTGAAGCAACACTCCATTCACTTCCCACAGTGAATTGAAGTGTTGGAACAGACTGCTTGTCTTTCATAAACGCATTAGTATTTCTTGTGAATGCTTGCAAGTAGCTTAAGGCACTTTCAAAGGAAAGTGATTTTCACTGAAAGACAGCATTTAGAAAGTGAAGCAACACTCCATTCACTTCACACAGTGAATTGAAGTGTTGGAACAGACTGCTTCTCTTTCAGAGAAACGCATGTTAGTTTCTTCCTAATGCTTGCAAGAAGCTTAAGGCACTTTCAAAGGAAAGTGATTTTCTCTGAAGTGACAGAATTTCGAAAGTGAGGCAACACTCCATTCACTTCGCACAGTGAATTGAAGTGTTGGAACAGACTGCTTCTCTTTCAGAGAAACACATGTGAGTTTCTGGTAAATGCTTGTAAGTAGCTTAAGGCAATTTCAAAGGAAAGTGATTTTCTCTGAAAGGACAGCATTTAGAAAGTGAGGCAATACTCCATTCACTTCGCACAGTGAATTGAAGTGTTGGAAGAGAAGGCTTCTCTTTCAGAGAAATGCATGTGAATTTCTTGTGAATGCTTGAAAGTTGCTTAAGGCACTTTCAAACAAAAGTGATTTTCTCTGAAAGGACAAGATTTAGAAAGTGAAGCAACACTCCATTCACTTCGCACAGTGAATTGAAGTGTTGGAACAGACTGCTTCTATTTCAGAGAAACGCATGTGTGTTTCCTGTGAATGCTTGAAAGTAGCTTAAGGCACTTTCAAAGGAAAGTGATTTTCTCTGAAAGGACAGCATTTAGAATGTGAAGTAACATTCCATTCACTTCGCACAGTGAATTGAAGTGTTGGAACAGACTGCTTCTCTTTCAGAGATATGCATGTGAGTTTCTGTTGAATGCTTGAAAGTAGCTTAAGGCACTTTCAAAGGAAAGTGATTTTCTCTGAAAGGACAGCATTTAGAAAGTGAAGCACCACTCCATTCACTTCGCACAGTGAATTTAAGTGTTGGAACAGACTGCTTCTATTTCAGAGAAACGCATGTGAGTTTCTTCCTAATGCTTGCAAGTAGCTTAAGGCACTATCAAAGGAAAGTGATTTTCTCTGAAAGGACAGCCTTTAGAAAGTGAAGCAACACTCCATTCACTTCGCACAGTGAATTGAAGTGTTGGAACAGACTGCTTCTCTTTCAGAGAAATGCATGTGAGTTTCTGTTGAATGCTTGTAAGTAGCTTAAGGCGCTTTCATAGGAAAGTGATTTTCTCTGAAAGGACATCATTTAGAAAGTGAAGCAACACTCCATTCACTTCGCACATTGAATTGAAGTGTTGGAACAGACTGCATCTCTTTCAGAGAAACGCATGTGAGTTTCTGTTGAATGCTTGTAAGTAGCTTAAGGCATTTTCAAAGGAAAGTGATTTTCTCTGAAAGGACAGCATTTAGAAAGTGAGGCAATACTCCATTCACTTCACACAGTGAATTGAAGTGTTGGAACAGACTGCTTCTCTTTCAGAGAAACGCATGTGAGTTTCTTCCTAATGCTTGCAAGTAGCTTAAGGCACTTTCAAAGGAAAGTGATTTTCTCTGAAAGGACAGCATTTAGAAAGTGAAGCAACACTCCATTCACTTCGCACAGTGAATTGAAGTGTTGCAACAGAATGCTTCTCTTTTATAGAAACGCATTAGTGTTTCTTGTGAATGCTTGCAAGTAGCTTAAGGCACTTTCAAAGGAAAGTGATTTTCTCTGAAAGGACAGCATTTAGAAAGTGAAGCAACACTCCATTCACTTCGCACAGTGAATTGAAGTGTTGGAAGAGAAGGCTTCACTTTCAGAGAAATGCATGTGAATTTCTTGTGAATGCTTGAAAGTTGCTTAAGGCACTTTCAAACACAAGTGATTTTCTCTGAAAGGACAGGATTTAGAAAGTGAAGCAACACTCCATTCACTTCGCACAGTGAATTGAAGTGTTGGAACAGACTGCTTATATTTCAGAGAAACGCATGTGTGTTTCCTGTGAATGCTTGAAAGTAGCTTAAGGCACTCTCAAAGGAAAGTGATTTTCTCTGAAAGGACAGCATTTAGAAAGTGAAGTAGCATTCCATTCACTTCGCAGAGTGAATTGAAGTGTTGGAACAGACTGCTTCTCTTTCAGAGAAATGCATATGAGTTTCTGTTGAATGCTTGTATGTAGCTTAAGGCACTTTCAAAGGAAAGTGATTGTCTCGGAAAGGACAGCATTTAGAAAGTGAGGCAATACTCCATTCACTTCACACAGTGAATTGAAATGTTGGAACAGACTGCTTCTCTTTCATATAAACGCATTAGTGTTTCTTGTGAATGCTTGCAAGTAGCTTGAGGCACTTTCAAAGGAAAGTGATTTTCTCTGAAAGGACAGCATTTAGAAAGTGAAGCAACACTCCATTAACTTCGCACAGTGAATTGAAGTGTTGGAAGAGAAGGCTTCACTTTCAGAGAAATGCATGTGAATTTCTTGTGAATGCTTGAAAGTTGCTTTAGGCACTTTCAAAAAAAAGTGATTTTCTCTGAAAGGACAGGATTTAGAAAGTGAAGCAACACTCCATTCACTTCGCACAGTTAATTAAAGTGTTGGAACAGACTGCTTCTATTTCACAGAAACGCATGTGTGTTTCCTGTGAATGCTTGAAAGTAGCTTAAGGCACTTTCAAAGGAAAGTGATTTTCTCTGAAAGGACAGCATTTTGAAAGTGAAGTAACATTCCATTCACTTTGCACAGTGAATTGAAGTGTTGGAACAGACTGCTTCTCTTTCAGAGAAATGCATATGAGTTTCTGTTGAATGTTTGTAAGTAGCTCAAGGCACTTTCAAAGGAAAGTGATTTTCTCTGAAAGGACAGCATTTAGAAAGTAAAGCAACACTCCATTCCCTTCGTGCAATGAATTGAAGTTTTGGAACCGACTGCTTCTCTTTCATAGAAACGCATTAGTGTTTCTTGTTAATGCTTGCAAGTAGCTTAAGGCACTTTCAAAGGAAAGTGATTTTCTCTGAAAGGACAGCCTATAGAAAGTGAAGCAACACTCCATTCACTTCGCACAGAGAATTGAAGTGTTGGAACAGACTGCTTCTCTTTCAGAGAAATGCATGTGAGTTTCTGTTGAATGCTTGCAAGTAGCTTAAGGCACTTTCAAAGGAAAGTGATTTTCTCTGAAAGGACAGCATTTAGAAAGTGAAGCAACACTCCATTCACTTCCCACAGTGAATTGAAGTGTTGGAACAGACTGCTTGTCTTTCATAAACGCATTAGTATTTCTTGTGAATGCTTGCAAGTAGCTTAAGGCACTTTCAAAGGAAAGTGATTTTCACTGAAAGACAGCATTTAGAAAGTGAAGCAACACTCCATTCACTTCACACAGTGAATTGAAGTGTTGGAACAGACTGCTTCTCTTTCAGAGAAACGCATGTTAGTTTCTTCCTAATGCTTGCAAGAAGCTTAAGGCACTTTCAAAGGAAAGTGATTTTCTCTGAAGTGACAGCATTTCGAAAGTGAGGCAACACTCCATTCACTTCGCACAGTGAATTGAAGTGTTGGAACAGACTGCTTCTCTTTCAGAGAAACACATGTGAGTTTCTGGTAAATGCTTGTAAGTAGCTTAAGGCAATTTCAAAGGAAAGTGATTTTCTCTGAAAGGACAGCATTTAGAAAGTGAGGCAATACTCCATTCACTTCGCACAGTGAATTGAAGTGTTGGAAGAGAAGGCTTCTCTTTCAGAGAAATGCATGTGAATTTCTTGTGAATGCTTGAAAGTTGCTTAAGGCACTTTCAAACAAAAGTGATTTTCTCTGAAAGGACAAGATTTAGAAAGTGAAGCAACACTCCATTCACTTCGCACAGTGAATTGAAGTGTTGGAACAGACTGCTTCTATTTCAGAGAAACGCATGTGTGTTTCCTGTGAATGCTTGAAAGTAGCTTAAGGCACTTTCAAAGGAAAGTGATTTTCTCTGAAAGGACAGCATTTAGAATGTGAAGTAACATTCCATTCACTTCGCACAGTGAATTGAAGTGTTGGAACAGACTGCTTCTCTTTCAGAGATATGCATGTGAGTTTCTGTTGAATGCTTGAAAGTAGCTTAAGGCACTTTCAAAGGAAAGTGATTTTCTCTGAAAGGACAGCATTTAGAAAGTGAAGCACCACTCCATTCACTTCGCACAGTGAATTGAAGTGTTGGAACAGACTGCTTCTATTTCAGAGAAACGCATGTGAGTTTCTTCCTAATGCTTGCAAGTAGCTTAAGGCACTATCAAAGGAAAGTGATTTTCTCTGAAAGGACAGCCTTTAGAAAGTGAAGCAACACTCCATTCACTTCGCACAGTGAATTGAAGTGTTGGAACAGACTGCTTCTCTTTCAGAGAAATGCATGTGAGTTTCTGTTGAATGCTTGTAAGTAGCTTAAGGCGCTTTCATAGGAAAGTGATTTTCTCTGAAAGGACATCATTTAGAAAGTGAAGCATCACTCCATTCACTTCGCACATTGAATTGAAGTGTTGGAACAGACTGCATCTCTTTCAGAGAAACGCATGTGAGTTTCTGTTGAATGCTTGTAAGTAGCTTAAGGCATTTTCAAAGGAAAGTGATTTTCTCTGAAAGGACAGCATTTAGAAAGTGAGGCAATACTCCATTCACTTCACACAGTGAATTGAAGTGTTGGAACAGACTGCTTCTCTTTCAGAGAAACGCATGTGAGTTTCTTCCTAATGCTTGCAAGTAGCTTAAGGCACTTTCAAAGGAAAGTGATTTTCTCTGAAAGGACAGCATTTAGAAAGTGAAGCAACACTCCATTCACTTCGCACAGTGAATTGAAGTGTTGCAACAGAATGCTTCTCTTTCATAGAAACGCATTAGTGTTTCTTGTGAATGCTTGCAAGTAGCTTAAGGCACTTTCAAAGGAAAGTGATTTTCTCTGAAAGGACAGCATTTAGAAAGTGAAGCAACACTCCATTAACTTCGCACAGTGAATTGAAGTGTTGGAAGAGAAGGCTTCACTTTCAGAGAAATGCATGTGAATTTCTTGTGAATGCTTGAAAGTTGCTTAAGGCACTTTCAAACTCAAGTGATTTTCTCTGAAAGGACAGGATTTAGAAAGTGAAGCAACACTCCATTCACTTCGCACAGTGAATTGAAGTGTTGGAACAGACTGCTTATATTTCAGAGAAACGCATGTGTGTTTCCTGTGAATGCTTGAAAGTAGCTTAAGGCACTCTCAAAGGAAAGTGATTTTCTCTGAAAGGACAGCATTTAGAAAGTGAAGCAACATTCCATTCCCTTCGTGAAATGAATGGAAGTGTTGGAACCGACTGCTTCTCTTTCATAGAAACGCATTAGTGTTTCTTGTTAATGCTTGCAAGTAGCTTAAGGCACTTTCAAAGGAAAGTGATTTTCTCTGAAAAAACAGCATTTAGAAAGTGAAGCAACACTCCATTCACTTCGCACAGAGAATTGAAGTGTTGGAACAGACTGCTTCTCTTTCAGAGAAATGCATGTGAGTTTCTGTTGAATGCTTGCAAGTAGCTTAAGGCACTATCAAGGGAAAGTGATTTTCTCTGAAAGGACAGCATTTAGAAAGTGAAGCAACACTCCATTCACTTCGCACAGTGAATTGAAGTGTTGGAACAGACTGCTTGTCTTTCATAGAAACGCATTAGTATTTCTTGTGAATGCTTGCAAGTAGCTTAAGGCACTTTCAAAGGAAAGTGAATTTCTCTGAAAGACAGCATTTAGAAAGTGAAGCAACACTCCATTCACTTCACACAGTGAATTGAAGTGTTGGAACAGACTGCTTCTCTTTCAGAGAAACGCATGTTAGTTTCTTTTTAATGTTTGCAAGAAGCTTAAGGCACTTTCAAAGGAAAGTGATTTTCTCTGAAATGACAGCATTTCGAAAGTGAGGCAACACTCCATTCACTTTGCACAGTGAATTGAAGTGTTGGAACAGATTGCTTCTCTTTCAGAGAAACACATGTGAGTTTCTGGTGAATGCTTGTAAGTAGCTTAAGGCAATTTCAAAGGAACGTGATTTTCTCTGAAAGGACAGCATTTAGAAGGTGAAGCAACACTCCATTCACTTCGCACAGTGAATTGAAGTTTTGGAAGAGAAGGCTTCTCTCAGAGAAATGCATGTGAATTTCTTGTGAATGCTTGAAAGTTGCTTAAGGCACTTTCAAACAAAAGTGATTTTCTCTGAAAGGACAGGATTTAGAAAGTGAAGCAACACTCCATTCACTTCGCACAGTGAATTGAAGTGTTGGAACAGACTGCTTCTATTTCAGAGAAACGCATGTGTGTTTCCTGTGAATGCTTGAAAGTAGATTAAGGCACTTTCAAAGGAAAGTGATTTTCTCTGAAAGGACAGCATTTAGAAAGTGAAGTAACATTCCATTCACTTCGCACAGTGAATTGAAGTGTTGGAACAGACTGCTTCTCTTTCAGAGAAACGCATGTTAGTTTCTTCCTAATGCTTGCAAGAAGCTTAAGGCACTTTCAAAGGAAAGTGATTTTCTCTGAAGTGACAGCATTTCGAAAGTGAGGCAACACTCCATTCACTTCGCACAGTGAATTGAAGTGTTGGAACAGACTGCTTCTCTTTCAGAGAAACACATGTGAGTTTCTGGTAAATGCTTGTAAGTAGCTTAAGGCAATTTCAAAGGAAAGTGATTTTCTCTGAAAGGACAGCATTTAGAAAGTGAGGCAATACTCCATTCACTTCGCACAGTGAATTGAAGTGTTGGAAGAGAAGGCTTCTCTTTCAGAGAAATGCATGTGAATTTCTTGTGAATGCTTGAAAGTTGCTTAAGGCACTTTCAAACAAAAGTGATTTTCTCTGAAAGGACAAGATTTAGAAAGTGAAGCAACACTCCATTCACTTCGCACAGTGAATTGAAGTGTTGGAACAGACTGCTTCTATTTCAGAGAAACGCATGTGTGTTTCCTGTGAATGCTTGAAAGTAGCTTAAGGCACTTTCAAAGGAAAGTGATTTTCTCTGAAAGGACAGCATTTAGAATGTGAAGTAACATTCCATTCACTTCGCACAGTGAATTGAAGTGTTGGAACAGACTGCTTCTCTTTCAGAGATATGCATGTGAGTTTCTGTTGAATGCTTGAAAGTAGCTTAAGGCACTTTCAAAGGAAAGTGATTTTCTCTGAAAGGACAGCATTTAGAAAGTGAAGCACCACTCCATTCACTTCGCACAGTGAATTTAAGTGTTGGAACAGACTGCTTCTATTTCAGAGAAACGCATGTGAGTTTCTTCCTAATGCTTGCAAGTAGCTTAAGGCACTATCAAAGGAAAGTGATTTTCTCTGAAAGGACAGCCTTTAGAAAGTGAAGCAACACTCCATTCACTTCGCACAGTGAATTGAAGTGTTGGAACAGACTGCTTCTCTTTCAGAGAAATGCATGTGAGTTTCTGTTGAATGCTTGTAAGTAGCTTAAGGCGCTTTCATAGGAAAGTGATTTTCTCTGAAAGGACATCATTTAGAAAGTGAAGCATCACTCCATTCACTTCGCACATTGAATTGAAGTGTTGGAACAGACTGCATCTCTTTCAGAGAAACGCATGTGAGTTTCTGTTGAATGCTTGTAAGTAGCTTAAGGCATTTTCAAAGGAAAGTGATTTTCTCTGAAAGGACAGCATTTAGAAAGTGAGGCAATACTCCATTCACTTCACACAGTGAATTGAAGTGTTGGAACAGACTGCTTCTCTTTCAGAGAAACGCATGTGAGTTTCTTCCTAATGCTTGCAAGTAGCTTAAGGCACTTTCAAAGGAAAGTGATTTTCTCTGAAAGGACAGCATTTAGAAAGTGAAGCAACACTCCATTCACTTCGCACAGTGAATTGAAGTGTTGCAACAGAATGCTTCTCTTTCATAGAAACGCATTAGTGTTTCTTGTGAATGCTTGCAAGTAGCTTAAGGCACTTTCAAAGGAAAGTGATTTTCTCTGAAAGGACAGCATTTAGAAAGTGAAGCAACACTCCATTAACTTCGCACAGTGAATTGAAGTGTTGGAAGAGAAGGCTTCACTTTCAGAGAAATGCATGTGAATTTCTTGTGAATGCTTGAAAGTTGCTTAAGGCACTTTCAAACACAAGTGATTTTCTCTGAAAGGACAGGATTTAGAAAGTGAAGCAACACTCCATTCACTTCGCACAGTGAATTGAAGTGTTGGAACAGACTGCTTATATTTCAGAGAAACGCATGTGTGTTTCCTGTGAATGCTTGAAAGTAGCTTAAGGCACTCTCAAAGGAAAGTGATTTTCTCTGAAAGGACAGCATTTAGAAAGTGAAGCAACATTCCATTCCCTTCGTGAAATGAATGGAAGTGTTGGAACCGACTGCTTCTCTTTCATAGAAACGCATTAGTGTTTCTTGTTAATGCTTGCAAGTAGCTTAAGGCACTTTCAAAGGAAAGTGATTTTCTCTGAAAAAACAGCATTTAGAAAGTGAAGCAACACTCCATTCACTTCGCACAGAGAATTGAAGTGTTGGAACAGACTGCTTCTCTTTCAGAGAAATGCATGTGAGTTTCTGTTGAATGCTTGCAAGTAGCTTAAGGCACTATCAAGGGAAAGTGATTTTCTCTGAAAGGACAGCATTTAGAAAGTGAAGCAACACTCCATTCACTTCGCACAGTGAATTGAAGTGTTGGAACAGACTGCTTGTCTTTCATAGAAACGCATTAGTATTTCTTGTGAATGCTTGCAAGTAGCTTAAGGCACTTTCAAAGGAAAGTGAATTTCTCTGAAAGACAGCATTTAGAAAGTGAAGCAACACTCCATTCACTTCACACAGTGAATTGAAGTGTTGGAACAGACTGCTTCTCTTTCAGAGAAACGCATGTTAGTTTCTTTTTAATGTTTGCAAGAAGCTTAAGGCACTTTCAAAGGAAAGTGATTTTCTCTGAAATGACAGCATTTCGAAAGTGAGGCAACACTCCATTCACTTTGCACAGTGAATTGAAGTGTTGGAACAGATTGCTTCTCTTTCAGAGAAACACATGTGAGTTTCTGGTGAATGCTTGTAAGTAGCTTAAGGCAATTTCAAAGGAACGTGATTTTCTCTGAAAGGACAGCATTTAGAAGGTGAAGCAACACTCCATTCACTTCGCACAGTGAATTGAAGTTTTGGAAGAGAAGGCTTCTCTCAGAGAAATGCATGTGAATTTCTTGTGAATGCTTGAAAGTTGCTTAAGGCACTTTCAAACAAAAGTGATTTTCTCTGAAAGGACAGGATTTAGAAAGTGAAGCAACACTCCATTCACTTCGCACAGTGAATTGAAGTGTTGGAACAGACTGCTTCTATTTCAGAGAAACGCATGTGTGTTTCCTGTGAATGCTTGAAAGTAGATTAAGGCACTTTCAAAGGAAAGTGATTTTCTCTGAAAGGACAGCATTTAGAAAGTGAAGTAACATTCCATTCACTTCGCACAGTGAATTGAAGTGTTGCAACAGACTGCTTCTCTTTCAGAGAAATGCATATGAGTTTCTGTTGAATGCTTTTAAGTAGCTCAAGGCTCTTTCAAAGGAAAGTGATTTTCTCTGAAAGGACAGCATTTAGAAAGTAAAGCAACACTCCATTCCCTTCGTGCAATGAATTGAAGTGTTGGAACCGACTGCTTCTCTTTCATAGAAACGCATTAGTGTTTCTTGTGAATGTTTGCAAGTAGCTTAAGGCTCTTTCAAAGGAAAGTGATTTTCTCTGAAAGGACAGCATTTAGAAAGTGAGGAAATACTCCATTCACTTCACACAGTGAATTGAAGTGTTGGAACAGACTGCTTCTCTTTCAGAGAAACGCATGTGAGTTTCTTCCTAATGCTTGCAAGTAGCTTAAGGCACTTTCAAAGGAAAGTGATTTTCTCTGAAAGGACAGCATTTAGAAAGTGAAGCAACACTCCATTCACTTCGCACAGTGAATTGAAGTGTTGCAACAGAATGCTTCTCTTTCATAGAAATGCATTAGTGTTTCTTGTGAATGCTTGCAAGTAGCTTAAGGCACTTTCAAAGGAAAGTAAATTTCTCTGAAAGGACAGCATTTAGAAAGTGAAGCCACACTCCATTCACTTCGCACAGTGAATTGAAGTGTTGGAAGAGAAGGCTTTACTTTCATAGAAATGCATGTGAATTTCTTGTGAATGCTTGAATGTTGCTTAAGGCACTTTCAAACAAACGTGATTTTCTCTGAAAGGACAGGATTTAGAAAGTGAAGCAACACTCCATTCACTTCGCACAGTGAATTGAAGTGTTGGAACAGACTGCTTCTATTTCAGAGAAACGCATGTGTGTTTCCTGTGAATGCTTGTAAGTAGCTCAAGGCACTTTCAAAGGAAAGTGATTTTCTCTGAAAGGACAGCATTTAGAAAGTAAAGCAACACTCCATTAACTTCGTGCAATGAATTGAAGTGTTGGAACCGTCTGCTTCTCTTTCATAGAAACGCATTAGTGTTTCTTGTTAATGCTTGCAAGTAGCTTAAGGAACTTTCAAAGGAAAGTGATTTTCTCTGAAAGGACAGCATTTAGAAAGTGAAGGAACACTCCATTCACTTCGCACAGAGAATTGAAGTGTTGGAACAGACTGCTTGTCTTTCATAGAAACGCATTAGTATTTCTTGTGAATGCTTGCAAGTAGCTTAAGGCACTTTCAAAGGAAAGTGATTTTCTCTGAAAGACAGCATTTAGAAAGTGAAGCAACACTCCATTCACTTCACACAGTGAATTGAAGTGTTGGAACAGACTGCTTCTCTTTCAGAGAAACGCATGTTAGTTTCTTCCTAATGCTTGCAAGAAGCTTAAGGCACTTTCAAAGGAAAGTGATTTTCTCTGAAATGACAGCATTTCGAAAGTGAGGCAACACACCATTCACTTTGCACAGTGAATTTAAGTGTTGGAACAGATTGCTTCTCTTTCAGAGAAACACATGTGAGTTTCTGGTGAATGCTTGTAAGTAGCTCAAGGCTCTTTCAAAGGAAAGTGATATTCTCTGAAAGGACAGCATTTAGAAAGTGAAGCAACACTCCATTCACTTCCCACAGTGAATTGAAGTGTTGCAACAGAATGCTTCTCTTTCATAGAAATGCATTAGTGTTTCTTGTGAATGCTTGCAAGTAGCTTAAGGCACTTTCAAAGGAAAGTGATTTTCTCTGAAAGGACAGCATTTAGAAAGTGAAGCCACACTCCATTCACTTCGCACAGTGAATTGAAGTGTTGGAAGAGAAGGCTTTACTTTCATAGAAATGCATGTGAATTTCTTGTGAATGCTTGAAAGTTGCTAAAGGCACTTTTAGACAAAAGTGATTTTCTCTGAAAGGACAGGATTTAGAAAGTGAAGCAACACTCCATTCACTTCGCACAGTGAATTGAAGTGTTGGAACAGACTGCTTCTATTTCAGAGAAACGCATGTGTGTTTCCTGTGAATGCTTGAAAGTAGCTTAAGGCACTTTCAAAGGAAAGTGATTTTCTCTGAAAGGACAGCATTTAGAAAGTGAAGTAACATTCCATTCACTTCGCACAGTGAATTGAAGTGTTGGAACAGACTGGTTCTCTTTCAGAGAAACGCATGTGAGTTTCTTCCTAATGCTTGCAAGTAGCTTAAGGCACTTTCAAAGGAAAGTGATTTTCTCTGAAAGGACAGCATTTAGAAAGTGAAGCAACACTCCATTCACTTCGCACAGAGAATTGAAGTGTTGGAACAGACTGCTTCTCTTTCAGAGAAATGCATGTGAGTTTCTGTTGAATGCTTGCAAGTAGCTTAAGGCACTTTCAAAGGAAAGTGATTTTCTTTGAAAGGACAGCATTTAGAAAGTGAAGCAACACTCCATTCACTTCCCACAGTGAATTGAAGTGTTGGAACAGACTGCTTGTCTTTCATAGAAACGCATTAGTATTTCTTGTGAATGCTTGCAAGTAGCTTAAGGCACTTTCAAAGGAAAGTGATTTTCTCTGAAAGACAGCATTTAGAAAGTGAAGCAACACTCCATTCACTTCACACAGTGAATTGAAGTGTTGGAACAGACTGCTTCTCTTTCAGAGAAACGCATGTTAGTTTCTTCCTAATGCTTGCAAGAAGCTTAAGGCACTTTCAAAGGAAAGTGATTTTCTCTGAAATGACAGCATTTCGAAAGTGAGGCAACACTCCATTCACTTTGCACAGTGAATTGAAGTGTTGGAACAGATTGCTTCTCTTTCAGAGAAACACATGTGAGTTTCTGGTGAATGCTTGTAAGTAGCTTAAGGCAATTTCAAAGGAACGTGATTTTCTCTGAAAGGACAGCATTTAGAAAGTGAAGCAACACTCCATTCACTTCGCACAGTGAATTGAAGTGTTGGAGCAGACTGCTTTTATTTCAGAGAAACGCATGTGTGTTTCCTGTGAATGCTTGAAAGTAGCTTAAGGCACTTTCAAAGGAAAGTGATTTTCCCTGAAAGGACAGCATTTAGAAAGTGAAGTAACATTCCATTCACTTCGCACAGTGAATTGAAGTGTTGGAACAGACTGCTTCTCTTTCAGAGAAATGCATATGAGTTTCTGTTGAATGCTTGAAAGTAGCTTAAGGCACTTTCAAAGGAAAGTTATTTTGTCTGAAAGGACAGCATTTAGAAAGTGAAGCACCGCTCCATTCACTTCGCACAGTGAATTGAAGTGTTGGAACAGACTGCTTCTCTTTCAGAGAAACGCATGTGAGTTTCTTCCTAATGCTTGCAAGTAGCTTAAGGCACTATCAAAGGAAAGTGATTTTCTCTGAAAGGACAGCCTTTAGAAAGTGAAGCAACACTCCATTCACTTCGCACAGTGAATTGAAGTGTTGGAACAGACTGCTTCTCTTTCAGAGAAACGCATTAGTGTTTCTTGTAATGCTTGCAAGTAGCTTAAGGCACTTTCAAAGGAAAGTGATTTTCTCTGAAAGGACAGCATTTAGAAAGTGAAGCACCACTCCATTCACTTCGCACAGTGAATTGAAGTGTTGGAACAGACTGCTTCTCTTTCAGAGAAACGCATGTGAGTTTCTTCCTAATGCTTGCAAGTAGCTTAAGGCACATTCAAAGGAAAGTGATTTTCTCTGAAAGGACAGCCTTTAGAAAGTGAAGCAACACTCCATTCACTTCGCACAGTGAATTGAAGTGTTGGAACAGACTTCTTCTCTTTCAGAGAAATGGATGTGAGTTTCTGTTGAATGCTTGTAAGTAGCTTAAGGCACTTTCAAAGGAAAGTGATTTTCTCTGAAAGGACAGCATTTAGAAAGTGAAGCAACACTCCATTCACTTCGCACATTGAATTGAAGTGTTGGAACAGACTGCATCTCTTTCAGAGAAACGCATGTGAGTTTCTGTTGAATGCTTGTAAGTAGCTTAAGGCACTTTCAAAGGAAAGTGATTTTCTCTGAAAGGACAGCATTTAGAAAGTGAGGCAATACTCCATTCACTTTACACAGTGAATTGAAGTGTTGGAACAGACTGCTTCTCTTTCAGAGAAACGCATGTGAGTTTCTTCCTAATGCTTGCAAGTAGCTTAAGGCACTTTCAAAGGAAAGTGATTTTCTCTGAAAGGACAGTATTTAGAAAGTGAAGCAACACTCCATTCACTTTGCACAGTGAATTGAAGTGTTGGAACAGATTGCTTCTCTTTCAGAGAAACACATGTGAGTTTCTGGTGAATGCTAGTAAGTAGCTTAAGGCTATTTCAAAGGAACGTGATTTTCTCTGAAAGGACAGCATTTAGAAAGTGAAGCAACACTCCATTCACTTCGCACAGTGAATTGAAGTGTTGGAAGAGAAGGCTTCTCTTTCAGAGAAATGCATGTGAATTTCTTGTGAATGCTTGAAAGTTGCTTAAGGCACTTTCAAACAAAAGTGATTTTCTCTGAAAGGACAGGATTTAGAAAGTGAAGCAACACTCCATTCACTTCGCACAGTGAATTGAAGTGTTGGAACAGACTGCTTCTATTTCAGAGAAACGCATGTGTGTTTCCTGTGAATGCTTGAAAGTAGCTTAAGGCACTTTCAAAGGAAAGTGATTTTCTCTGAAAGGACAGCATTTAGAAAGTGAAGTAACATTCCATTCACTTCGCACAGTGAATTGAAGTGTTGGAACAGACTGCTTCTCTTTCAGAGAAATGCATATGAGTTTCTGTTGAATGCTTGTAAGTAGCTCAAGGCTCTTTCAAAGGAAAGTGATTTTCTCTGAAAGGACAGCATTTAGAAAGTAAAGCAACACTCCATTCCCTTCGTGCAATGAATTGAAGTGTTGGAACAGACTGCTTCTCTTTCAGAGAAACGCATTAGTGTTTCTTGTGAATGTTTGCAAGTAGCTTAAGGCACTTTCAAAGGAAAGTGATTTTCTCTGAAAGGACAGCATTTAGAAAGTGAAGCAACACTCCATTCACTTCGTACAGAGAATTGAAGTGTTGGAACAGACTGCTTCTCTTTCAGAGAAATGCATGTGAGTTTCTGTTGAATGCTTGTAAGTAGCTTAAGGCACTTTCAAAGGAAAGTGATTTTCTCTGAAAGGACAGCATTTAGAAAGTGAAGTAACACTCCGTTCACCTTGCACAGTGAATTGAAGTGTTGGAACAGACTGCTTCTCTTTCAGAGAAACGCATGTGAGTTTCTTCCTAATGCTTGCAAGAAGCTTAAGGCACTTTCAAAGGAAAGTGATTTTCTCTGAAATGACAGCAATTCGAAGGTGAGGCAACACTCCATTCACTTTGCACAGTGAATTGAAGTGTTGGAACAGATTGTTTCTCTTTCAGAGAAACACATGTGAGTTTCTGGTGAATGCCTGTAAGTAGCTTAAGGCAATTTCAAAGGAACGTGATTTTCTCTGAAAGGACAGCATTTAGAAAGTGAAGCAACACTCCATTTACTTCGCACAGTGAATTGAAGTGTTGGAACAGACTGCTTCTCTTTCAGAGAAATGCATGTGAGTTTCTTGTGAATGCTTGAAAGTTGCTTAAGGCACTTTCAAACAAAAGTGATTTTCTCTGAAAGGACAGGATTTAGAAAGTGAAGCAACACTCCATTCACTTCGCACAGTGAATTGAAGTGTTGGAACAGACTGCTTCTATTTCAGAGAAACGCATGTGTGTTTCCTGTGAATGCTTGAAAGTAGCTTAAGGCACTTTCAAAGGAAAGTGATTTTCTCTGAAAGGACAGCATTTAGAAAGTGAAGTAACATTCCATTCACTTCGCACAGTGAATTGAAGTGTTGGAACAGACTGCTTCTCTTTCAGAGAAATGCATATGAGTTTCTGTTGAATGCTTGTAAGTAGCTCAAGGCTCTTTCAACGGAAAGTGATTTTCTCTGAAATGACAGCATTTAGAAAGTAAAGCAACACTCCATTCCCTTCGTGCAATGAATTGAAGTGTTGGAACAGACTGCATCTCTTTCAGAGAAACGCATGTGAGTTTCTGTTGAATGCTTGTAAGTAGCTTAAGGCACTTTCAAAGGAAAGTGATTTTCTCTGAAAGGACAGCATTTAGAAAGTGAGGCAACACTCCATTCACTTCGCACAGTGAATTGAAGTGTTGGAACAGACTGCTTCTCTTTCAGAGAAACACATGTGAGTTTCTTCCTAATGCTTGCAAATAGCTTAAGGCACTTTCAAAGGAAAGTGATTTTCTCTGAAAGGACAGCATTTAGAAAGTGAAGCAACACTCCATTCCCTTCGTGCAGTGAATTGAAGTGTTGGAACAGAGTGCTTCTCTTTCATATAAACGCATTAGTGTTTCTTGTGAATGCTTGCCAGTTGCTTAAGGCACTTTCAAAGGAAAGTGATTTTCTCTGAAAGGACAGCATTTAGAAAGTGAAGGAACACTCCATACACTTTGTACAGTGAATTGAAGTGTTGAAACAGACTGCTTCTCTTTCAGAGAAACGCATGTGAGCTTTTTGTGAATGCTTGAAAGTAGTTTAAGGCACTTTCAAAAGAAAGTGATTTTCTCTGAAAGGACAGAATTTAGAAAGTGAAGCAACACTCCATTCACTTTGCACAGTGAATTGAAGTGTTGGAACAGACTGATTCCCTTTCAGAGAAATGCATGTGAGTTTCTGATGAATGCTTGTAAGTAGCTTAAGGCACTTTCAAAGGAAAGTGATTTTCTCTGAAAGGACAGCATTTAGAAAGTGAAGCAACACTCCATACACTTCGCACATTGAATTGAACTGTTGGAACAGACTGCTTCTCTTTCAGAGAAACGCATGTGAGTTTCTGTTGAATGCTTGTAAGTAGCTTAAGGCATTTTCAAAGGAAAGTGATTTTCTCTGAAAGGACAGCATTTAGAAAGTGAGGCAAGACTCCATTCACTTCACACAGTGAATTGAAGTTTTGGAACAGACTGCTTCTCTTTCAGAGAAACGCATGTGAGTTTCTTCCTAATGCTTGCAATAAGCTTAAGGCACTTTCAAAGGAAAGTGATTTTCTCTGAAATGACAGCATTTCGAAAGTGAGGCAACACACCATTCACTTTGCACAGTGAATTGAAGTGTTGGAACAGATTGCTTCTCTTTCAGAGAAACACATGTGAGTTTCTGGTGAATGCTTGTAAGTAGCTCAAGGCTCTTTCAAAGGAAAGTGATTTTCTCTGAAAGGACAGCATTTAGAAAGTGAAGCAACACTCCATTCACTTCGCACAGTGAATTGAAGTGTTGGAACAGACTGCTTCTATTTCAGAGAAACGCATGTGTGTTTCCTGTGAATGCTTGAAAATAGCTTAAGGCACTTTCAAAGGAAAGTGATTTTCTCTGAAAGGACAGCATTTAGAAAGTGAAGTAACATTCCATTCACTTCGCACAGTGAATTGAAGTGTTGGAACAGACTGGTTCTCTTTCAGAGAAACGCATGTGAGTTTCTTCCTAATGCTTGCAAGTAGCTTAAGGCACTTTCAAAGGAAAGTGATTTTCTCTGAAAGGACAGCATTTAGAAAGTGAAGCAACACTCCATTAACTTCGCACAGTGAATTGAAGTGTTGCAACAGAATGCTTCTCTTTCATAGAAATGCATTAGTGTTTCTTGTGAATGCTTGCAAGTAGCTTAAGGCACTTTCAAAGGAAAGTAAATTTCTCTGAAAGGACAGCATTTAGAAAGTGAAGCCACACTCCATTCACTTCGCACAGTGAATTGAAGTGTTGGAAGAGAAGGCTTTACTTTCATAGAAATGCATGTGAATTTCTTGTGAATGCTTGAATGTTGCTTAAGGCACTTTCAAACAAACGTGATTTTCTCTGAAAGGACAGGATTTAGAAAGTGAAGCAACACTCCATTCACTTCGCACAGTGAATTGAAGTGTTGGAACAGACTGCTTCTATTTCAGAGAAACGCATGTGTGTTTCCTGTGAATGCTTGTAAGTAGCTCAAGGCACTTTCAAAGGAAAGTGATTTTCTCTGAATGGACAGCATTTAGAAAGTAAAGCAACACTCCATTAACTTCGTGCAATGAATTGAAGTGTTGGAACCGTCTGCTTCTCTTTCATAGAAACGCATTAGTGTTTCTTGTTAATGCTTGCAAGTAGCTTAAGGCACTTTCAAAGGAAAGTGATTTTCTCTGAAAGGACAGCATTTAGAAAGTGAAGGAACACTCCATTCACTTCGCACAGAGAATTGAAGTGTTGGAACAGACTGCTTGTCTTTCATAGAAACGCATTAGTATTTCTTGTGAATGCTTGCAAGTAGCTTAAGGCACTTTCAAAGGAAAGTGATTTTCTCTGAAAGACAGCATTTAGAAAGTGAAGCAACACTCCATTCACTTCACACAGTGAATTGAAGTGTTGGAACAGACTGCTTCTCTTTCAGAGAAACGCATGTTAGTTTCTTCCTAATGCTTGCAAGAAGCTTAAGGCACTTTCAAAGGAAAGTGATTTTCTCTGAAATGACAGCATTTCGAAAGTGAGGCAACACACCATTCACTTTGCACAGTGAATTGAAGTGTTGGAACAGATTGCTTCTCTTTCAGAGAAACACATGTGAGTTTCTGGTGAATGCTTGTAAGTAGCTCAAGGCTCTTTCAAAGGAAAGTGATATTCTCTGAAAGGACAGCATTTAGAAAGTGAAGCAACACTCCATTCACTTCCCACAGTGAATTGAAGTGTTGCAACAGAATGCTTCTCTTTCATAGAAATGCATTAGTGTTTCTTGTGAATGCTTGCAAGTAGCTTAAGGCACTTTCAAAGGAAAGTGATTTTCTCTGAAAGGACAGCATTTAGAAAGTGAAGCCACACTCCATTCACTTCGCACAGTGAATTGAAGTGTTGGAAGAGAAGGCTTTACTTTCATAGAAATGCATGTGAATTTCTTGTGAATGCTTGAAAGTTGCTAAAGGCACTTTTAGACAAAAGTGATTTTCTCTGAAAGGACAGGATTTAGAAAGTGAAGCAACACTCCATTCACTTCGCACAGTGAATTGAAGTGTTGGAACAGACTGCTTCTATTTCAGAGAAACGCATGTGTGTTTCCTGTGAATGCTTGAAAGTAGCTTAAGGCACTTTCAAAGGAAAGTGATTTTCTCTGAAAGGACAGCATTTAGAAAGTGAAGTAACATTCCATTCACTTCGCACAGTGAATTGAAGTGTTGGAACAGACTGGTTCTCTTTCAGAGAAACGCATGTGAGTTTCTTCCTAATGCTTGCAAGTAGCTTAAGGCACTTTCAAAGGAAAGTGATTTTCTCTGAAAGGACAGCATTTAGAAAGTGAAGCAACACTCCATTCACTTCGCACAGAGAATTGAAGTGTTGGAACAGACTGCTTCTCTTTCAGAGAAATGCATGTGAGTTTCTGTTGAATGCTTGCAAGTAGCTTAAGGCACTTTCAAAGGAAAGTGATTTTCTTTGAAAGGACAGCATTTAGAAAGTGAAGCAACACTCCATTCACTTCCCACAGTGAATTGAAGTGTTGGAACAGACTGCTTGTCTTTCATAGAAACGCATTAGTATTTCTTGTGAATGCTTGCAAGTAGCTTAAGGCACTTTCAAAGGAAAGTGATTTTCTCTGAAAGACAGCATTTCGAAAGTGAGGCAACACTCCATTCACTTTGCACAGTGAATTGAAGTGTTGGAACAGATTGCTTCTCTTTCAGAGAAACACATGTGAGTTTCTGGTGAATGCTTGTAAGTAGCTTAAGGCAATTTCAAAGGAACGTGATTTTCTCTGAAAGGACAGCATTTAGAAAGTGAAGCAACACTCCATTCACTTCGCACAGTGAATTGAAGTGTTGGAAGAGAAGGCTTCTCTTTCAGAGAAATGCATGTGAATTTCTTGTGAATGCTTGAAAGTTGCTTAAGGCACTTTCAAACACAAGTGATTTTCTCTGAAAGGACAGGATTTAGAAAGTGAAGCAACACTCCATTCACTTCGCACAGTGAATTGAAGTGTTGGAGCAGACTGCTTTTATTTCAGAGAAACGCATGTGTGTTTCCTGTGAATGCTTGAAAGTAGCTTAAGGCACTTTCAAAGGAAAGTGATTTTCCCTGAAAGGACAGCATTTAGAAAGTGAAGTAACATTCCATTCACTTCGCACAGTGAATTGAAGTGTTGGAACAGACTGCTTCTCTTTCAGAGAATTGCATATGAGTTTCTGTTGAATGCTTGAAAGTAGCTTAAGGCACTTTCAAAGGAAAGTTATTTTGTCTGAAAGGACAGCATTTAGAAAGTGAAGCACCGCTCCATTCACTTCGCACAGTGAATTGAAGTGTTGGAACAGACTGCTTCTATTTCAGAGAAACGCATGTGAGTTTCTTCCTAATGCTTGCAAGTAGCTTAAGGCACTATCAAAGGAAAGTGATTTTCTCTGAAAGGACAGCCTTTAGAAAGTGAAGCAACACTCCATTCACTTCGCACAGTGAATTGAAGTGTTGGAACAGACTGCTTCTCTTTCAGAGAAATGCATGTGAGTTTCTGTTGAATGCTTGTAAGTAGCTTAAGGCACTTTCAAAGGAAAGTTATTTTCTCTGAAAGGACAGCATTTAGAAAGTGAAGCAACACTCCATTCACTTCGCACATTGAATTGAAGTGTTGGAACAGACTGCATCTCTTTCAGAGAAACGCATGTGAGTTTCTGTTGAATGATTGTAAGTAGCTTAAGGCACTTTCAAAGGCAAGTGATTTTCTCTGAAAGGACAGCATTTAGAAAGTGAGGCAATACTCCATTCACTTCACACAGTGAATTGAAGTGTTGGAACAGACTGCTTCTCTTTCAGAGAAACGCATGTGAGTTTCTTCCTAATGCTTGCAAGTAGCTTAAGGCACTTTCAAAGGAAAGTGATTTTCTCTGAAAGGACAGCATTTAGAAAGTGAAGCAACACTCCATTCACTTCGCACAGTGAATTGATGTGTTGCAACAGAATGCTTTTCTTTCATAGAAACGCATTAGTGTTTCTTGTGAATGCTTGCAAGTAGCTTAAGGCACTTTCAAAGGAAAGTGATTTTCTCTGAAAGGACAGCATTTAGAAAGTGAAGCACCACTCCATTCACTTCGCACAGTGAATTGAAGTGTTGGAACAGACTGCTTCTCTTTCAGAGAAACGCATGTGATTTTCTTCCTAATGCTTGCAAGTAGCTTAAGGCACATTCAAAGGAAAGTGATTTTCTCTGAAAGGACAGCCTTTAGAAAGTGAAGCAACACTCCATTCACTTCGCACAGTGAATTGAAGTGTTGGAACAGACTTCTTCTCTTTCAGAGAAATGGATGTGAGTTTCTGTTGAATGCTTGTAAGTAGCTTAAGGCACTTTCAAAGGAAAGTGATTTTCTCTGAAAGGACAGCATTTAGAAAGTGAAGCAACACTCCATTCACTTCGCACATTGAATTGAAGTGTTGGAACAGACTGCTTCTCTTTCAGAGAAACGCATGTGAGTTTCTTCCTAATGCTTGCAAGTAGCTTAAGGCACTTTCAAAGGAAAGTGATTTTCTCTGAAAGGACAGTATTTAGAAAGTGAAGCAACACTCCATTCACTTTGCACAGTGAATTGAAGTGTTGGAACAGATTGCTTCTCTTTCAGAGAAACACATGTGAGTTTCTGGTGAATGCTAGTAAGTAGCTTAAGGCAATTTCAAAGGAACGTGATTTTCTCTGAAAGGACAGCATTTAGAAAGTGAAGCAACACTCCATTCACTTCGCACAGTGAATTGAAGTGTTGGAAGAGAAGGCTTCTCTTTCAGAGAAATGCATGTGAATTTCTTGTGAATGCTTGAAAGTTGCTTAAGGCACTTTCAAACAAAAGTGATTTTCTCTGAAAGGACAGGATTTAGAAAGTGAAGCAACACTCCATTCACTTCGCACAGTGAAGTGAAGTGTTGGAACAGACTGCTTCTATTTCAGAGAAACGCATGTGTGTTTCCTGTGAATGCTTGAAAGTAGCTTAAGGCACTTTCAAAGGAAAGTGATTTTCTCTGAAAGGACAGCATTTAGAAAGTGAAGTAACATTCCATTCACTTCGCACAGTGAATTGAAGTGTTGGAACAGACTGGTTCTCTTTCAGAGAAACGCATGTGAGTTTCTTCCTAATGCTTGCAAGTAGCTTAAGGCACTTTCAAAGGAAAGTGATTTTCTCTGAAAGGACAGCATTTAGAAAGTGAAGCAACACTCCATTCACTTCGCACAGAGAATTGAAGTGTTGGAACAGACTGCTTCTCTTTCAGAGAAATGCATGTGAGTTTCTGTTGAATGCTTGCAAGTAGCTTAAGGCACTTTCAAAGGAAAGTGATTTTCTTTGAAAGGACAGCATTTAGAAAGTGAAGCAACACTCCATTCACTTCCCACAGTGAATTGAAGTGTTGGAACAGACTGCTTGTCTTTCATAGAAACGCATTAGTATTTCTTGTGAATGCTTGCAAGTAGCTTAAGGCACTTTCAAAGGAAAGTGATTTTCTCTGAAAGACAGCATTTAGAAAGTGAAGCAACACTCCATTCACTTCACACAGTGAATTGAAGTGTTGGAACAGACTGCTTCTCTTTCAGAGAAACGCATGTTAGTTTCTTCCTAATGCTTGCAAGAAGCTTAAGGCACTTTCAAAGGAAAGTGATTTTCTCTGAAATGACAGCATTTCGAAAGTGAGGCAACACTCCATTCACTTTGCACAGTGAATTGAAGTGTTGGAACAGATTGCTTCTCTTTCAGAGAAACACATGTGAGTTTCTGGTGAATGCTTGTAAGTAGCTTAAGGCAATTTCAAAGGAACGTGATTTTCTCTGAAAGGACAGCATTTAGAAAGTGAAGCAACACTCCATTCACTTCGCACAGTGAATTGAAGTGTTGGAAGAGAAGGCTTCTCTTTCAGAGAAATGCATGTGAATTTCTTGTGAATGCTTGAAAGTTGCTTAAGGCACTTTCAAACACAAGTGATTTTCTCTGAAAGGACAGGATTTAGAAAGTGAAGCAACACTCCATTCACTTCGCACAGTGAATTGAAGTGTTGGAGCAGACTGCTTTTATTTCAGAGAAACGCATGTGTGTTTCCTGTGAATGCTTGAAAGTAGCTTAAGGCACTTTCAAAGGAAAGTGATTTTCCCTGAAAGGACAGCATTTAGAAAGTGAAGTAACATTCCATTCACTGCGCACAGTGAATTGAAGTGTTGGAACAGACTGCTTCTCTTTCAGAGAATTGCATATGAGTTTCTGTTGAATGCTTGAAAGTAGCTTAAGGCACTTTCAAAGGAAAGTTATTTTGTATGAAAGGACAGCATTTAGAAAGTGAAGCACGGCTCCATTCACTTCGCACAGTGAATTGAAGTGTTGGAACAGACTGCTTCTATTTCAGAGAAACGCATGTGAGTTTCTTCCTAATGCTTGCAAGTAGCTTAAGGCACTATCAAAGGAAAGTGATTTTCTCTGAAAGGACAGCCTTTAGAAAGTGAAGCAACACTCCATTCACTTCGCACAGTGAATTGAAGTGTTGGAACAGACTGCTTCTCTTTCAGAGAAATGCATGTGAGTTTCTGTTGAATGCTTGTAAGTAGCTTAAGGCACTTTCAAAGGAAAGTTATTTTCTCTGAAAGGACAGCATTTAGAAAGTGAAGCAACACTCCATTCACTTCGCACATTGAATTGAAGTGTTGGAACAGACTGCATCTCTTTCAGAGAAACGCATGTGAGTTTCTGTTGAATGATTGTAAGTAGCTTAAGGCACTTTCAAAGGCAAGTGATTTTCTCTGAAAGGAGAGCATTTAGAAAGTGAGGCAATACTCCATTCACTTCACACAGTGAATTGAAGTGTTGGAACAGACTGCTTCTCTTTCAGAGAAACGCATGTGAGTTTCTTCCTAATGCTTGCAAGTAGCTTAAGGCACTTTCAAAGGAAAGTGATTTTCTCTGAAAGGACAGCATTTAGAAAGTGAAGCAACACTCCATTCACTTCGCACAGTGAATTGATGTGTTGCAACAGAATGCTTTTCTTTCATAGAAACGCATTAGTGTTTCTTGTGAATGCTTGCAAGTAGCTTAAGGCACTTTCAAAGGAAAGTGATTTTCTCTGAAAGGACAGCATTTAGAAAGTGAAGCACCACTCCATTCACTTCGCACAGTGAATTGAAGTGTTGGAACAGACTGCTTCTCTTTCAGAGAAACGCATGTGATTTTCTTCCTAATGCTTGCAAGTAGCTTAAGGCACATTCAAAGGAAAGTGATTTTCTCTGAAAGGACAGCCTTTAGAAAGTGAAGCAACACTCCATTCACTTCGCACAGTGAATTGAAGTGTTGGAACAGACTTCTTCTCTTTCAGAGAAATGGATGTGAGTTTCTGTTGAATGCTTGTAAGTAGCTTAAGGCACTTTCAAAGGAAAGTGATTTTCTCTGAAAGGACAGCATTTAGAAAGTGAAGCAACACTCCATTCACTTCGCACATTGAATTGAAGTGTTGGAACAGACTGCATCTCTTTCAGAGAAACGCATGTGAGTTTCTGTTGAATGCTTGTAAGTAGCTTAAGGCACTTTCAAAGGAAAGTGATTTTCTCTGAAAGGACAGCATTTAGAAAGTGAGGCAATACTCCATTCACTTTACACAGTGAATTGAAGTGTTGGAACAGACTGCTTCTCTTTCAGAGAAACGCATGTGAGTTTCTTCCTAATGGTTGCAAGTAGCTTAAGGCACTTTCAAAGGAAAGTGATTTTCTCTGAAAGGACAGTATTTAGAAAGTGAAGCAACACTCCATTCACTTTGCACAGTGAATTGAAGTGTTGGAACAGATTGCTTCTCTTTCAGAGAAACACATGTGAGTTTCTGGTGAATGCTAGTAAGTAGCTTAAGGCAATTTCAAAGGAACGTGATTTTCTCTGAAAGGACAGCATTTAGAAAGTGAAGCAACACTCCATTCACTTCGCACAGTGAATTGAAGTGTTGGAAGAGAAGGCTTCTCTTTCAGAGAAATGCATGTGAATTTCTTGTGAATGCTTGAAAGTTGCTTAAGGCACTTTCAAACAAAAGTGATTTTCTCTGAAAGGACAGGATTTAGAAAGTGAAGCAACACTCCATTCACTTCGCACAGTGAATTGAAGTGTTGGAACAGACTGCTTCTATTTCAGAGAAACGCATGTGTGTTTCCTGTGAATGCTTGAAAGTAGCTTAAGGCACTTTCAAAGGAAAGTGATTTTCTCTGAAAGGACAGCATTTAGAAAGTGAAGTAACATTCCATTCACTTCGCACAGTGAATTGAAGTGTTGGAACAGACTGCTTCTCTTTCAGAGAAATGCATATGAGTTTCTGTTGAATGCTTGTAAGTAGCTCAAGGCTCTTTCAAAGGAAAGTGATTTTCTCTGAAAGGACAGCATTTAGAAAGTAAAGCAACACTCCATTCCCTTCGTGCAATGAATTGAAGTGTTGGAACAGACTGCTTCTCTTTCAGAGAAACGCATTAGTGTTTCTTGTGAATGTTTGCAAGTAGCTTAAGGCACTTTCAAAGGAAAGTGATTTTCTCTGAAAGGACAGCATTTAGAAAGTGAAGCAACACTCCATTCACTTCGTACAGAGAATTGAAGTGTTGGAACAGACTGCTTCTCTTTCAGAGAAATGCATGTGAGTTTCTGTTGAATGCTTGTAAGTAGCTTAAGGCACTTTCAAAGGAAAGTGATTTTCTCTGAAAGGACAGCATTTAGAAAGTGAAGTAACACTCCGTTCACCTTGCACAGTGAATTGAAGTGTTGGAACAGACTGCTTCTCTTTCAGAGAAACGCATGTGAGTTTCTTCCTAATGCTTGCAAGAAGCTTAAGGCACTTTCAAAGGAAAGTGATTTTCTCTGAAATGACAGCAATTCGAAGGTGAGGCAACACTCCATTCACTTTGCACAGTGAATTGAAGTGTTGGAACAGATTGTTTCTCTTTCAGAGAAACACATGTGAGTTTCTGGTGAATGCTTGTAAGTAGCTTAAGGCAATTTCAAAGGAACGTGATTTTCTCTGAAAGGACAGCATTTAGAAAGTGAAGCAACACTCCATTTACTTCGCACAGTGAATTGAAGTGTTGGAACAGACTGCTTCTCTTTCAGAGAAATGCATGTGAGTTTCTTGTGAATGCTTGAAAGTTGCTTAAGGCACTTTCAAACAAAAGTGATTTTCTCTGAAAGGACAGGATTTAGAAAGTGAAGCAACACTCCATTCACTTCGCACAGTGAATTGAAGTGTTGGAACAGACTGCTTCTATTTCAGAGAAACGCATGTGTGTTTCCTGTGAATGCTTGAAAGTAGCTTAAGGCACTTTCAAAGGAAAGTGATTTTCTCTGAAAGGACAGCATTTAGAAAGTGAAGTAACATTCCATTCACTTCGCACAGTGAATTGAAGTGTTGGAACAGACTGCTTCTCTTTCAGAGAAATGCATATGAGTTTCTGTTGAATGCTTGTAAGTAGCTCAAGGCTCTTTCAACGGAAAGTGATTTTCTCTGAAATGACAGCATTTAGAAAGTAAAGCAACACTCCATTCCCTTCGTGCAATGAATTGAAGTGTTGGAACAGACTGCATCTCTTTCAGAGAAACGCATGTGAGTTTCTGTTGAATGCTTGTAAGTAGCTTAAGGCACTTTCAAAGGAAAGTGATTTTCTCTGAAAGGACAGCATTTAGAAAGTGAGGCAACACTCCATTCACTTCGCACAGTGAATTGAAGTGTTGGAACAGACTGCTTCTCTTTCAGAGAAACACATGTGAGTTTCTTCCTAATGCTTGCAAATAGCTTAAGGCACTTTCAAAGGAAAGTGATTTTCTCTGAAAGGACAGCATTTAGAAAGTGAAGCAACACTCCATTCCCTTCGTGCAGTGAATTGAAGTGTTGGAACAGAGTGCTTCTCTTTCATATAAACGCATTAGTGTTTCTTGTGAATGCTTGCCAGTTGCTTAAGGCACTTTCAAAGGAAAGTGATTTTCTCTGAAAGGACAGCATTTAGAAAGTGAAGGAACACTCCATACACTTTGTACAGTGAATTGAAGTGTTGAAACAGACTGCTTCTCTTTCAGAGAAACGCATGTGAGCTTTTTGTGAATGCTTGAAAGTAGTTTAAGGCACTTTCAAAAGAAAGTGATTTTCTCTGAAAGGACAGAATTTAGAAAGTGAAGCAACACTCCATTCACTTTGCACAGTGAATTGAAGTGTTGGAACAGACTGATTCCCTTTCAGAGAAATGCATGTGAGTTTCTGATGAATGCTTGTAAGTAGCTTAAGGCACTTTCAAAGGAAAGTGATTTTCTCTGAAAGGACAGCATTTAGAAAGTGAAGCAACACTCCATACACTTCGCACATTGAATTGAACTGTTGGAACAGACTGCTTCTCTTTCAGAGAAACGCATGTGAGTTTCTGTTGAATGCTTGTAAGTAGCTTAAGGCATTTTCAAAGGAAAGTGATTTTCTCTGAAAGGACAGCATTTAGAAAGTGAGGCAAGACTCCATTCACTTCACACAGTGAATTGAAGTTTTGGAACAGACTGCTTCTCTTTCAGAGAAACGCATGTGAGTTTCTTCCTAATGCTTGCAAGAAGCTTAAGGCACTTTCAAAGGAAAGTGATTTTCTCTGAAATGACAGCATTTCGAAAGTGAGGCAACACACCATTCACTTTGCACAGTGAATTGAAGTGTTGGAACAGATTGCTTCTCTTTCAGAGAAACACATGTGAGTTTCTGGTGAATGCTTGTAAGTAGCTCAAGGCTCTTTCAAAGGAAAGTGATTTTCTCTGAAAGGACAGCATTTAGAAAGTGAAGCAACACTCCATTCACTTCGCACAGTGAATTGAAGTGTTGGAACAGACTGCTTCTATTTCAGAGAAACGCATGTGTGTTTCCTGTGAATGCTTGAAAATAGCTTAAGGCACTTTCAAAGGAAAGTGATTTTCTCTGAAAGGACAGCATTTAGAAAGTGAAGTAACATTCCATTCACTTCGCACAGTGAATTGAAGTGTTGGAACAGACTGGTTCTCTTTCAGAGAAACGCATGTGAGTTTCTTCCTAATGCTTGCAAGTAGCTTAAGGCACTTTCAAAGGAAAGTGATTTTCTCTGAAAGGACAGCATTTAGAAAGTGAAGCAACACTCCATTCACTTCGCACAGAGAATTGAAGTGTTGGAACAGACTGCTTCTCTTTCAGAGAAATGCATGTGAGTTTCTGTTGAATGCTTGCAAGTAGCTTAAGGCACTTTCAAAGGAAAGTGATTTTCTTTGAAAGGACAGCATTTAGAAAGTGAAGCAACACTCCATTCACTTCCCACAGTGAATTGAAGTGTTGGAACAGACTGCTTGTCTTTCATAGAAACGCATTAGTATTTCTTGTGAATGCTTGCAAGTAGCTTAAGGCACTTTCAAAGGAAAGTGATTTTCTCTGAAAGACAGCATTTAGAAAGTGAAGCAACACTCCATTCACTTCACACAGTGAATTGAAGTGTTGGAACAGACTGCTTCTCTTTCAGAGAAACGCATGTTAGTTTCTTCCTAATGCTTGCAAGAAGCTTAAGGCACTTTCAAAGGAAAGTGATTTTCTCTGAAATGACAGCATTTCGAAAGTGAGGCAACACTCCATTCACTTTGCACAGTGAATTGAAGTGTTGGAACAGATTGCTTCTCTTTCAGAGAAACACATGTGAGTTTCTGGTGAATGCTTGTAAGTAGCTTAAGGCAATTTCAAAGGAACGTGATTTTCTCTGAAAGGACAGCATTTAGAAAGTGAAGCAACACTCCATTCACTTCGCACAGTGAATTGAAGTGTTGGAAGAGAAGGCTTCTCTTTCAGAGAAATGCATGTGAATTTCTTGTGAATGCTTGAAAGTTGCTTAAGGCACTTTCAAACACAAGTGATTTTCTCTGAAAGGACAGGATTTAGAAAGTGAAGCAACACTCCATTCAACTTCGCACAGTGAATTGAAGTGTTGGAGCAGACAGCTTTTATTTCAGAGAAACGCATGTGTGTTTCCTGTGAATGCTTGAAAGTAGCTTAAGGCACTTTCAAAGGAAAGTTATTTTGTCTGAAAGGACAGCATTTAGAAAGTGAAGCACCGCTCCATTCACTTCGCACAGTGAATTGAAGTGTTGGAACAGACTGCTTCTATTTCAGAGAAACGCATGTGAGTTTCTTCCTAATGCTTGCAAGTAGCTTAAGGCACTATCAAAGGAAAGTGATTTTCTCTGAATGGACAGCCTTTAGAAAGTGAAGCAACACTCCATTCACTTCGCACAGTGAATTGAAGTGTTGGAACAGACTGCTTCTCTTTCAGAGAAATGCATGTGAGTTTCTGTTGAATGCTTATAAGTAGCTTAAGGCACTTTCAAAGGAAAGTTATTTTCTCTGAAAGGACAGCATTTAGAAAGTGAAGCAACACTCCATTCACTTCGCACATTGAATTGAAGTGTTGGAACAGACTGCATCTCTTTCAGAGAAACGCATGTGAGTTTCTGTTGAATGATTGTAAGTAGCTTAAGGCACTTTCAAAGGCAAGTGATTTTCTCTGAAAGGACAGCATTTAGAAAGTGAGGCAATACTCCATTCACTTCACACAGTGAATTGAAGTGTTGGAACAGACTGCTTCTCTTTCATAGAAACGCATGTGAGTTTCTTCCTAATGCTTGCAAGTAGCTTAAGGCACTTTCATAGGAAAGTGATTTTCTCTGAAAGGACAGCATTTAGAAAGTGAAGCAACACTCCATTCACTTCGCACAGTGAATTGAAGTGTTGCAACAGAATGCTTTTCTTTCATAGAAACGCATTAGTGTTTCTTGTGAATGCTTGCAAGTAGCTTAAGGCACTTTCAAAGGAAAGTGATTTTCTCTGAAAGGACAGCATTTAGAAAGTGAAGCACCACTCCATTCACTTCGCACAGTGAATTGAAGTGTTGGAACAGACTGCTTCTCTTTCAGAGAAACGCATGTGAGTTTCTTCCTAATGCTTGCAAGTAGCTTAAGGCACTATCAAAGGAAAGTGATTTTCTCTGAAAGGACAGCCTTTAGAAAGTGAAGCAACACTCCATTCACTTCGCACAGTGAATTGAAGTGTTGGAACAGACTTCTTCTCTTTCAGAGAAATGCATGTGAGTTTCTGTTGAATGCTTGTAAGTAGCTTAAGGCACTTTCAAAGGAAAGTGATTTTCTCTGAAAGGACAGCATTTAGAAAGTGAAGCAACACTCCATTCACTTCGCACATTGAATTGAAGTGTTGGAACAGACTGCATCTCTTTCAGAGAAACGCATGTGAGTTTCTGTTGAATGCTTGTAAGTAGCTTAAGGCACTTTCAAAGGAAAGTGATTTTCTCTGAAAGGACAGCATTTAGAAAGTGAGGCAATACTCCATTCACTTTACACAGTGAATTGAAGTGTTGGAACAGACTGCTTCTCTTTCAGAGAAACGCATGTGAGTTTCTTCCTAATGCTTGCAAGTAGCTTAAGGCACTTTCAAAGGAAAGTGATTTTCTCTGAAAGGACAGTATTTAGAAAGTGAAGCAACACTCTATTCACTTCGCACAGTGAATTGAAGTGTTGCAACAGAATGCTTTTCTTTCATAGAAACGCACTAGTGTTTCTTGTGAATGCTTGCAAGTAGCTTAAGGCACTTTCAAAGGAAAGTGATTTTCTCTGAAAGGACAGCATTTAGAAAGTGAAGTAACATTCCATTCACTTCGCACAGTGAATTGAAGTGTTGCAACAGACTGCTTCTCTTTCAGAGAAATGCATATGAGTTTCTGTTGAATGCTTTTAAGTAGCTCAAGGCTCTTTCAAAGGAAAGTGATTTTCTCTGAAAGGACAGCATTTAGAAAGTAAAGCAACACTCCATTCCCTTCGTGCAATGAATTGAAGTGTTGGAACCGACTGCTTCTCTTTCATAGAAACGCATTAGTGTTTCTTATGAATGTTTGCAAGTAGCTTAAGGCACTTTCAAAGGAAAGTGATTTTCTCTGAAAGGACAGCATTTAGAAAGTGAGGCAATACTCCATTCACTTTGCACAGTGAATTGAAGTGTTGGAACAGACTGCTTCTCTTTCAGAGAAACGCATGTGAGTTTCTTCCTAATGCTTGCAAGTAGCTTAAGGCACTTTCAAAGGAAAGTGATTTTCTCTGAAAGGACAGCATTTAGAAAGTGAAGCAACACTCCATTCACTTCGCACAGTGAATTGAAGTGTTGCAACAGAATGCTTCTCTTTCATAGAAATGCATTAGTGTTTCTTGTGAATGCTTGCAAGTAGCTTAAGGCACTTTCAAAGGAAAGTGATTTTCTCTGAAAGGACAGCATTTAGAAAGTGAAGCCACACTCCATTCACTTCGCACAGTGAATTGAAGTGTTGGAAGAGAAGGCTTTACTTTCATAGAAATGCATGTGAATTTCTTGTGAATGCTTGAAAGTTGCTTAAGGCACTTTCAGACAAAAGTGATTTTCTCTGAAAAGACAGGATTTAGAAAGTGAAGCAACACTCCATTCACTTCGCACAGTGAATTGAAGTGTTGGAACAGACTGCTTCTATTTCAGAGAAACGCATGTGTGTTTCCTGTGAATGCTTGAAAGTAGCTTAAGGCACTTTCAAAGGAAAGTGATTTTCTCTGAAAGGACAGCATTTAGAAAGTGAAGTAACATTCCATTCACTTCGCACAGTGAATTGAAGTGTTGGAACAGACTGCTTCTATTTCAGAGAAACGCATGTGTGTTTCCTGTGAATGCTTGAAAGTAGCTTAAGGCACTTTCAAAGGAAAGTGATTTTCTCTGAAAGGACAGCATTTAGAAAGTGAAGCAACACTCCATTCACTTCGCACAGTGAATTGAAGTGTTGGAACAGACTGCTTCTCTTTCAGAGAAATGCATGTGAGTTTCTGTTGAATGCTTGCAAGTAGCTTAAGGCACTTTCAAAGGAAAGTGATTTTCTCTGAAAGGACAGCATTTAGAAAGTGAAGCAACACTCCATTCACTTCCCACAGTGAATTGAAGTGTTGGAACAGACTGCTTGTCTTTCATAGAAACGCATTAGTATTTCTTGTGAATGCTTGCAAGTAGATTAAGGCACTTTCAAAGGAAAGTGATTTTCTCTGAAAGACAGCATTTAGAAAGTGAAGCAACACTCCATTCACTTCACACAGTGAATTGAAGTGTTGGAACAGACTGCTTCTCTTTCAGAGAAACGCATGTTAGTTTCTTCCTAATGCTTGCAAGAAGCTTAAGGCACTTTCAAAGGAAAGTGATTTTCTCTGAAATGACAGCATTTCGAAAGTGAGGCAACACTTCATTCACTTTGCACAGTGAATTGAAGTGTTGGAACAGATTGCTTCTCTTTCAGAGAAACCCATGTGAGTTTCTGGTGAATGCTTGTAAGTAGCTTAAGGCAATTTCAAAGGAACGTGATTTTCTCTGAAAGGACAGCATTTAGAAAGTGAAGCAACACTCCATTCACTTCGCACAGTGAATTGAAGTGTTGGAAGAGAAGGCTTCTCTTTCAGAGAAATGCATGTGAATTTCTAGTGAATGCTTGAAAGTTGCTTAAGGCACTTTCAAACACAAGTGATTTTCTCTGAAAGGACAGGATTTAGAAAGTGAAGCAACACTCCATTCACTTCGCACAGTGAATTGAAGTGTTGGAGCAGACTGCTTTTATTTCAGAGAAACGCATGTGTGTTTCCTGTGAATGCTTGAAAGTAGCTTAAGGCACTTTCAAAGGAAAGTGATTTTCCCTGAAAGGACAGCATTTAGAAAGTGAAGTAACATTCCATTCACTTCGCACAGTGAATTGAAGTGTTGGAACAGACTGCTTCTCTTTCAGAGAAATGCATATGAGTTTCTGTTGAATGCTTGAAAGTAGCTTAAGGCACTTTCAAAGGAAAGTGATTTTCTCTGAAAGGACAGCATTTAGAAAGTGAAGCACCGCTCCATTCACTTCGCACAGTGAATTGAAGTGTTGGAACAGACTGCTTCTCTTTCAGAGAAACGCATGTGAGTTTCTTCCTAATGCTTGCAAGTAGCTTAAGGCACTATCAAAGGAAAGTGATTTTCTCTGAAAGGACAGCCTTTAGAAAGTGAAGCAACACTCCATTCATTTCGCACAGTGAATTGAAGTGCTGGAACAGACTGCTTCTATTTCAGAGAAATGCATGTGAGTTTCTGTTGAATGCTTGTAAGTAGCTTAAGGCACTTTCAAAGGAAAGTTATTTTCTCTGAAAGGACAGCATTTAGAAAGTGAAGCAACACTCCATTCACTTCGCACATTGAATTGAAGTGTTGGAACAGACTGCATCTCTTTCAGAGAAACGCATGTGAGTTTCTGTTGAATGATTGTAAGTAGCTTAAGGGACTTTCAAAGGAAAGTGATTTTCTCTGAAAGGACAGCATTTAGAAAGTGAGGCAATACTCCATTCACTTCACACAGTGAATTGAAGTGTTGGAACAGACTGCTTCTCTTTCAGAGAAACGCATGTGAGTTTCTTCCTAATGCTTGCAAGTAGCTTAAGGCACTTTCAAAGGAAAGTGATTTTCTCTGAAAGGACAGCATTTAGAAAGTGAAGCAACACTCCATTCACTTCGCACAGTGAATTGAAGTGTTGCAACAGAATGCTTTTCTTTCATAGAAACGCATTAGTGTTTCTTGTGAATGCTTGTAAGTAGCTTAAGGCACTTTCAAAGGAAAGTGATTTTCTCTGAAAGGACAGCCTTTAGAAAGTGAAGCAACACTCCATTCACTTCGCACAGTGAATTGAAGTGTTGGAACAGACTTCTTCTCTTTCAGAGAAATGCATGTGAGTTTCTGTTGAATGCTTGTAAGTAGCTTAAGGCACTTTTAAAGGAAAGTGATTTTCTCTGAAAGAACAGCATTTAGAAAGTGAAGCAACACTCCATTCACTTCGCACAGTGAATTGAAGTGTTGGAACAGACTGCATCTCTTTCAGAGAAACGCATGTGAGTTTCTGTTGAATGCTTGTAAGTAGCTTAAGGCACTTTCAAAGGAAAGTGATTTTCTCTGAAAGGACAGCATTTAGAAAGTGAGGCAATACTCCATTCACTTCACACAGTGAATTGAAGTGTTATAACAGACTGCTTCTCTTTCAGAGAAACGCATGTGAGTTTCTTCCTAATGCTTGCAAGTAGCTTAAGGCACTTTCAAAGGAAAGTGATTTTCTCTGAAAGGACAGCATTTAGAAAGTGAAGCAACACTCCATTCACTTCGCACAGTGAATTGAAGTGTTGCAACAGAATGCTTTTCTTTCATAGAAACGCATTAGTGTTTCTTGTGAATGCTTGCAAGTAGCTTAAGGCACTTCCAAAGAAAGTGATTTTCTCTGAAAGGACAGCATTTAGAAAGTGAAGCAACACTCCATTAACTTCGCACAGTGAATTGAAGTGTTGGAAGAGAAGGCTTCACTTTCAGAGGAATGCATGTAAATTTCTTGTGAATGCTTGAAAGTTGCTTAAGGCACTTTCAAACAAAAGTGATTTTCTCAGAAAGGACAGGATTTAGAAAGTGAAGCAACACTCCATTCACTTCGCACAGTGAATTGAAGTGTTGGAACAGACTGCTTCTATTTCAGAGAAACGCATGTGTGTTTCCTGTGAATGTTTGAAAGTAGCTTAAGGCACTTTCAAAGGAAAGTGATTTTCTCTGAAAGGACAGCATTTAGAAAGTGAAGTAACATTCCATTCACTTCGCACAGTGAATTGAAGTGTTGGAACAGACTGCTTCTCTTTCAGAGAAATGCATATGAGTTTCTGTTGAATGCTTGTAAGTAGCTTAAGGCACTTTCAAAGGAAAGTGATTTTCTCTGAACGGACAGCATTTAGAAAGTAAAGCAACACTCCATTCACTTCGTGCAATGAATTGAAGTGTTGGAACCGACTGCTTCTCTTTCATAGAAACGCATTAGTGTTTCTTGTTAATGCTTGCAAGTAGCTTAAGGTACTTTCAAAGGAAAGTGATTTTCTCTGAAAGGACAGCATTTAGAAAGTGAAGCAACACTCCATTCACTTCGCACAGAGAATTGAAGTGTTGGAACAGACTGCTTCTCTTTCAGAGAAATGCATGTGAGTTTCCTCCTAATGCTTGCAAGTAGTTTAAGGCACTTTCAAAGGAAAGTGATTTTCTCTGAAAGGACAGCATTTAGAAAGTGAAGCAACACTCCATTCACTTCCCACAGTGAATTGAAGTGTTGGAACAGACTGCTTGTCTTTCATAGAAACGCATTAGTATTTCTTGTGAATGCTTGCAAGTAGCTTAAGGCACTTTCAAAGGAAAGTGATTTTCTCTGAAAGACAGCATTTAGAAAGTGAAGCAACACTCCATTCACTTCACACAGTGAATTGAAGTGTTGGAACAGACTGCTTCTCTTTCAGAGAAACGCATGTTAGTTTCTTCCTAATGCTTGCAAGAAGCTTAAGGCACTTTCAAAGGAAAGTGATTTTCTCTGAAATGACAGCATTTCGAAAGTGAGGCAACACTCCATTCACTTTGCACAGTGAATTGAAGTGTTGGAACAGATTGCTTCTCTTTCAGAGAAACACATGTGAGTTTCTGGTGAATGCTAGTAAGTAGCTTAAGGCAATTTCAAAGGAACGTGATTTTCTCTGAAAGGACAGCATTTAGAAAGTGAAGCAACACTCCATTCACTTCGCACAGTGAATTGAAGTGTTGGAAGAGAAGGCTTCTCTTTCAGAGAAATGCATGTGAATTTCTTGTGAATGCTTGAAAGTTGCTTAAGGCACTTTCAAACAAAAGTGATTTTCTCTGAAAGGACAGGATTTAGAAAGTGAAGCAACACTCCATTCACTTCGCACAGTGAATTGAAGTGTTGGAACAGACTGCTTCTCTTTCAGAGAAATGCATGTGAGTTTCTTGTGAATGCTTGAAAGTTGCTTAAGGCACTTTCAAACAAAAGTGATTTTCTCTGAAAGGACAGGATTTAGAAAGTGAAGCAACACTCCATTCACTTCGCACAGTGAATTGAAGTGTTGAAACAGACTGCTTCTATTTCAGAGAAACGCATGTGTGTTTCCTGTGAATGCTTGAAAGTAGCTTAAGGCACTTTCAAACGAAAGTGATTTTCTCTGAAAGGACAGCATTTAGAAAGTGAAGTAACATTCCATTCACTTCGCACAGTGAATTGAAGTGTTGGAACAGACTGCTTCTCTTTCAGAGAAATGCATATGAGTTTCTGTTGAATGCTTGTAAGTAGCTCAAGGCTCTTTCAAAGGAAAGTGATTTTCTCTGAAAGGACAGCATTTAGAAAGTAAAGCAACACTCCATTCCCTTCGTGCAATGAATTGAAGTGTTGGAACCGACTGCTTCTCTTTCATAGAAACGCATTAGTGTTTCTTGTGAATGTTTGCAAGTAGCTTAAGGCACTTTCAAAGGAAAGTGATTTTCTCTGAAAGGACAGCATTTAGAAAGTGAAGCAACACTCCATTCACTTCGCACAGTGAATTGAAGTGTTGGAACAGACTGCATCTCTTTCAGAGAAACGCATGTGAGTTTCTGGTGAATGCTTGTAAGTAGCTTAAGGCACTTTCAAAGGAAAGTGATTTTCTCTGAAAGGACAGCATTTAGAAAGTGAAGCAACACTCCATTCCCTTCGTGCAGTGAATTGAAGTGTTGGAACAGAGTGCTTCTCTTTCATATAAACGCATTTTTGTTTATTGTGAATGCTTGCCAGTTGCTTAAGGCACTTTCAAAGGAAAGTGATTTTCTCTGAAAGGACAGCATTTAGAAAGTGAAGGAACACTCCATACACTTTGTACAGTGAATTGAAGTGTTGAAACAGACTGCTTCTCTTTCAGAGAAACGCATGTGAGCTTTTTGTGAATGCTTGAAAGTAGTTTAAGGCACTTTCAAAAGAAAGTGATTTTCACTGAAAGGACAGAATTTAGAAAGTGAAGCAACACTCCATTCACTTTGCACAGTGAATTGAAGTGTTGGAACAGACTGATTCTCTTTCAGAGAAATGCATGTGAGTTTCTGATGAATGCTTGTAAGTAGCTTAAGGCACTTTCAAAGCAAAGTGATTTTCTCTGAAAGGACAGCATTTAGAAAGTGAAGCAACACTCCATACACTTCGCAAATTGAATTGAACTGTTGGAACAGACTGCTTCTCTTTCAGAGAAACGCATGTGAGTTTCTGTTGAATGCTTGTAAGTAGCTTAAGGCATTTTCAAAGGAAAGTGATTTTCTCTGAAAGGACAGCATTTAGAAAGTGAGGCAAGACTCCATTCACTTCACACAGTGAATTGAAGTTTTGGAACAGACTGCTTCTCTTTCAGAGAAACGCATGTGAGTTTCTTGTGAATACTTGCAAGTTGATTAAGGCACTTTCAAAGGAAAGTGATTTTCTCTGAAAGGACAGCATTTAGAAAGTGAAGCAACACTCCATTCACTTCGCACAGTGAATTGAAGTGCTGGAACAGACTGCTTCTATTTCAGAGAAACGCATTAGTGTTTCTTGTGAATGCTTGCAAGTAGCTTAAGGCACTTTCAAAGGAAAGTGATTTTCTCTGAAAGGACAGCATTTAGAAAGTGAAGCAACACTCCATTCACTTAGCACAGAGAATTGAAGTGTTGGAACAGACTGCTTCTCTTTCAGAGAAATGCATGGGAGTTTCTGATGAATGCTTGCAAGTAGCTTAAGGCACTTTCAAAGGAAAGTGATTTTCCCTGAAAGGACAGCATTTAGAAAGTGAAGCAACACTCCATTCACTTTGCACAGTGAATTGAAGTGTTGGAACAGACTGCTTCTCTTTCAGAGAAACGCATGTGAGTTTCTTCCTAATGCTTACAAGTAGCTTAAGGCACTTTCAAAGGAAAGTGATTTTCTCTGAAAGGACAGCATTTAGAAAGTGAAGCAACACTCCATTCACTTCGCACAGTGAATTGAAGTGTTGGAACAGACTGCATCTCTTTCAGAGAAACGCATGTGAGTTTCTGTTGAATGCTTGTAAGTAGCTTAAGGCACTTTCAAAGGAAAGTGATTTTCTCTGAAAGGACAGCATTTAGAAAGTGAAGCAACACTCCATTCCCTTCGTGCAGTGAATTGAAGTGTTGGAACAGAGTGCTTGTCTTTCTTATAAACGCATTAGTGTTTCTTGTGAATGCTTGCCAGTTGCTTAAGGCACTTTCAAAGGAAAGTGATTTTCTCTGAAAGGACAGCATTTAGAAAGTGAAGGAACACTCCATACACTTTGCACAGTGAATTGAATTGTTGAAACAGACTGCTTCTCTTTCAGAGAAATGCATGTGAGTTTCTGGTGAATCCTTGCCAGTTGCTTAAGGCACTTTCAAAAGAAAGTGATTTTCTCTGAAAGGACAGCATTTAGAAAGTGAAGCAACACTCCATTCACTTCGCACAGTGAATTGAAGTGTTGGAACAGACTGCTTCTCTTTCAGAGAAATGCATGTGAGTTTCTGGTGAATGCTTGTAAGTAGCATAAGGCACTTTCAAAGGAAAGTGATTTTCTCTGAAAGGACAGCATTTAGAACCTGAAGCAACACTCCATTCACTTCGCACAGTGAATTGAAGTGTTGGAACAGACTGCTTCTCTTTCAGAGAAACGCATGTGAGTTTCTTCCTAATGCTTGCAAGTAGCTTAAGGCACTTTCAAAGAAAAGTGATTTTCTCTAAAAGGACAGCATTTGGAAAGTGAAGCACCACTCCATTCACTTCGCACAGTGAATTGAAGTGTTGGAACAGACTGCTTCTCTTTCAGAGAAACGCATGTGAGTTTCTGTTGAATGCTTGTAAGTAGCATAAGGCACTTTGAAAGGAAAGTGATTTTCTCTGAAAGGACAGCATTTAGAAAGTGAAGCAACACTCCACTCACTTCGCACAGTGAATTGAAGTGTTGGAACAGACAGCTTCTCTTTCAGAGAAACGCATGTGAGTTTCTTCCTAATGCTTGCAAGTAGCTTAAGGCACTTTCAAAGGAAAGTGATTTTCTCTGAAAGAAGAGCATTTAGAAAGTGAAGCAACACTCCATTCACTTCGCACAGTGAATTGAAGTTTTGGAACAGACTGCTTCTTTTTAGAGAAACGCATTAGTGTTTCTTGTAAATGCTTGCAAGTAGCTTAAGGCACTTTCAAAGGAAAGTGATTTTATCTGAAAGGACAGCATTTAGAAAGTGAAGCAACACTCCATTCACTTCGCTCAGTGAATTGAAGTGTTGGAACAGACTGCTTCTCTTTCAGAGAAATGCATGTGAGTTTCTGTTGAATGCTTGTAAGTAGCTTAGGGCACTTTCAAAGGAAAGTGATTTTCTCTGAAAGGACAGCATTTAGAAAGTGAGGCAACACTCCATTCACTTCGCACAGTGAATTGAAGTGTTGGAACAGACTGCTTCTCTTTCAGAGAAACGCATGTATGTTTCTTCCTAATGCTTGCAAGTAGCTTAAGGCACTTTCAAAGGAAAGTGATTTTCTCTGAAAGGACAGCATTTAGAAAGTGAAGCAACACTCCATTCACTTCGCACAGTGAATTGAAGTGTTGGAACAGACTGCTTCTCTTTCAGAGAAATGCATGTGAGTTTCTGTTGAATGCTTGTAAGTAGCTTAAGGCACTTTCAAAGGAAAGGTATTTTCTCTGAAAGGACAACATTTAGAAATTGAAGCAACACTCCATTCACTTCTCACAGTGAATTGAAGTGTTGGAACAGACTGCTTCTCTTTCAGAGAAATGCATGTGAGTTTCTTGTGAATGCTTGAAAGTTGCTTAAGGCACTTTCAAACAAAAGTGATTTTCTCTGAAAGGACAGGATTTAGAAAGTGAAGCAACACTCCATTCACTTCGCACAGTGAATTGAAGTGTTGGAACAGACTGCTTCTATTTCAGAGAAACGCATGTGTGTTTCCTGTGAATGCTTGAAAGTAGCTTAAGGCACTTTCAAAGGAAAGTGATTTTCTCTGAAAAGACAGCATTTAGAAAGTGAAGTAACATTCCATTCACTTCGCACAGTGAATTGAAGTGTAGGAACAGACTGCTTCTCTTTCAGAGAAATGCATATGAGTTTCTGGTGAATGCTTGTAAGTAGCTAAAGGCTCTTTCAAAGGAAAGTGATTTTCTCTGAAAGGACAGCATTTAGAAAGTGAAGCAACACTCCATTCACTTAGCACAGAGAATTGAAGTGTTGGAACAGACTGCTTCTCTTTCAGAGAAATGCATGTGAGTTTCTGTTGAATGCTTGTAAGTAGCTTAAGGCACTTTCAAAGGAAAGTGATTTTCTCTGAAAGGACAGCATTTAGAAAGTGAAGCAACACTCCATTCACTATGCACAGTGAATTGAAGTGTTGGAACAGACTGCTTCTCTTTCAGAGAAACGCATGTGAGTTTCTGGTGAATGCTTGTAAGTAGCTTAAGGCACTTTCAAAGGAAAGTGATTTTCTCTGAAAGGACAGCATTTAGAAAGTGAAGCAACACTCCATTTCCTTCGTGCAGTGAATTGAAGTGTTGGAACAGAGTGCTTCTCTTTCATATAAACGCATTAGTGTTTCTTGTGAATGCTTGCAAGTTGCTTAAGGCACTTTCAAAGGAAAGTGATTTTCTCTGAAAGGACAGCATTTAGAACGTGAAGCAACACTCCATTCACTTCGCACAGTGAATTGAAGTGTTGCAATAGACTGCTTCTCTTTCACAGAAACGCATCTGAGTTTCTTCCTAATGCTTGCAAGTAGCTTAAGGCACTTTCAAAGGAAAGTGATTTTCTCTAAAAGGACAGCATTTGGAAAGTGAAGCACCACTCCATTCACTTCGCACAGTGAATTGAAGTGTTGGAACAGACTGCTTCTCTTTCAGAGAAACGCATGTGAGTTTCTGTTGAATGCTTGTAAGTAGCTTAAGGCACTTTCAAAGGAAAGTGATTATCTCGGAAAGGACAGCATTTAGAAAGTGAAGCAACACTCCATTCACTTTGCACAGTGAATTGAAGTGTTGGAACAGACTGCTTCTCTTTCAGAGTAACGCATGTGAGTTTCTTCCTAATGCTTGCAAGAAGCTTAAGGCACTTTCAAAGGAAAGTGATTTTCTCTGAAAGGACAGCATTTCGAAAGTGAGGCAACACTCCATTCAATTTGCACAGTGAATTGAAGTGTTGGACAGATTGCTTCTCTTTCAGAGAAACACATGTGAGTTTCTGGTGAATGCTTGTAAGTAGCTTAAGGCAATTTCAAAGGAACGTGATTTTCTCTGAAAGGACAGCATTTAGAAAGTGAAGCAACACTGCATTCACTTCGCACAGTGAATTGAAGTGTTGGAAGAGAAGGCTTCTCTTTCAGAGAAATGCATGTGAATTTCTTGTGAATGCTTGAAAGTTGCTTAAGGCACTTTCAAACAAAAGTGATTTTCTCTGAAAGGACAGGATTTAGAAAGTGAAGCAACACTCCATTCATTTCGCACAGTGAATTGAAGTGTTGGATCAGACTGCTTCTATTTCAGAGAAACGCATGTGTGTTTCCAGTGAATGCTTGAAAGTAGCTTAAGGCACTATCAAAGGAAAGTGATTTTCTCTGAAAGGACAGCATTTGGAAAGTGAAGTAACATTCCATTCACTTTGCACAGTGAATTGAAGTGTTGGAACAGACTGCTTCTCTTTCAGAGAAATGCATATGAGTTTCTGTTGAATGCTTTTAAGTAGCTCAAGGCTCTTTCAAAGGAAAGTGATTTTCTCTGAAAGGACAGCATTTAGAAAGTAAAGCAACACTCCATTCCCTTCGTTCAATGAATTGAAGTGTTAGAACAGACTGCTTCTCTTTCATAGAAACGCATTAGTGTTTCTTGTGAATGCTTGCAAGTAGGTTAAGGCACTTTCAAAGGAAAGTGATTTTCTCTGAAAGGACAGCATTTAGAAAGTGAGGCAACACTCCATTCACTTCACACAGTGAATTGAAGTTTTGGAACAGACTTCATCTCTTTCAGAGAAACGCATGTGAGTTTCTTCCTAATGCTTGCAAGTAGCTTAAGGCACTTTCAAAGGAAAGTGATTTTCTCTGAAAGGACAGCATTTAGAAAGTGAAGCAACACTCCATTCACTTCCCACAGTGAATTGAAGTGTTGGAACAGACTGCTTGTCTTTCATAGAAACGCATTAGTATTTCTTGTGAATGCTTGCAAGTAGATTAAGGCACTTTCAAAGGAAAGTGATTTTCTCTGAAAGACAGCATTTAGAAAGTGAAGCAACACTCCATTCACTTCACACAGTGAATTGAAGTGTTGGAACAGACTGCTTCTCTTTCAGAGAAACGCATGTTAGTTTCTTCCTAATGCTTGCAAGAAGCTTAAGGCACTTTCAAAGGAAAGTGATTTTCTCTGAAATGACAGCATTTCGAAAGTGAGGCAACACTTCATTCACTTTGCACAGTGAATTGAAGTGTTGGAACAGATTGCTTCTCTTTCAGAGAAACCCATGTGAGTTTCTGGTGAATGCTTGTAAGTAGCTTAAGGCAATTTCAAAGGAACGTGATTTTCTCTGAAAGGACAGCATTTAGAAAGTGAAGCAACACTCCATTCACTTCGCACAGTGAATTGAAGTGTTGGAAGAGAAGGCTTCTCTTTCAGAGAAATGCATGTGAATTTCTAGTGAATGCTTGAAAGTTGCTTAAGGCACTTTCAAACACAAGTGATTTTCTCTGAAAGGACAGGATTTAGAAAGTGAAGCAACACTCCATTCACTTCGCACAGTGAATTGAAGTGTTGGAGCAGACTGCTTTTATTTCAGAGAAACGCATGTGTGTTTCCTGTGAATGCTTGAAAGTAGCTTAAGGCACTTTCAAAGGAAAGTGATTTTCCCTGAAAGGACAGCATTTAGAAAGTGAAGTAACATTCCATTCACTTCGCACAGTGAATTGAAGTGTTGGAACAGACTGCTTCTCTTTCAGAGAAATGCATATGAGTTTCTGTTGAATGCTTGAAAGTAGCTTAAGGCACTTTCAAAGGAAAGTGATTTTCTCTGAAAGGACAGCATTTAGAAAGTGAAGCACCGCTCCATTCACTTCGCACAGTGAATTGAAGTGTTGGAACAGACTGCTTCTCTTTCAGAGAAACGCATGTGAGTTTCTTCCTAATGCTTGCAAGTAGCTTAAGGCACTATCAAAGGAAAGTGATTTTCTCTGAAAGGACAGCCTTTAGAAAGTGAAGCAACACTCCATTCATTTCGCACAGTGAATTGAAGTGCTGGAACAGACTGCTTCTATTTCAGAGAAATGCATGTGAGTTTCTGTTGAATGCTTGTAAGTAGCTTAAGGCACTTTCAAAGGAAAGTTATTTTCTCTGAAAGGACAGCATTTAGAAAGTGAAGCAACACTCCATTCACTTCGCACATTGAATTGAAGTGTTGGAACAGACTGCATCTCTTTCAGAGAAACGCATGTGAGTTTCTGTTGAATGATTGTAAGTAGCTTAAGGGACTTTCAAAGGAAAGTGATTTTCTCTGAAAGGACAGCATTTAGAAAGTGAGGCAATACTCCATTCACTTCACACAGTGAATTGAAGTGTTGGAACAGACTGCTTCTCTTTCAGAGAAACGCATGTGAGTTTCTTCCTAATGCTTGCAAGTAGCTTAAGGCACTTTCAAAGGAAAGTGATTTTCTCTGAAAGGACAGCATTTAGAAAGTGAAGCAACACTCCATTCACTTCGCACAGTGAATTGAAGTGTTGCAACAGAATGCTTTTCTTTCATAGAAACGCATTAGTGTTTCTTGTGAATGCTTGTAAGTAGCTTAAGGCACTTTCAAAGGAAAGTGATTTTCTCTGAAAGGACAGCCTTTAGAAAGTGAAGCAACACTCCATTCACTTCGCACAGTGAATTGAAGTGTTGGAACAGACTTCTTCTCTTTCAGAGAAATGCATGTGAGTTTCTGTTGAATGCTTGTAAGTAGCTTAAGGCACTTTTAAAGGAAAGTGATTTTCTCTGAAAGAACAGCATTTAGAAAGTGAAGCAACACTCCATTCACTTCGCACAGTGAATTGAAGTGTTGGAACAGACTGCATCTCTTTCAGAGAAACGCATGTGAGTTTCTGTTGAATGCTTGTAAGTAGCTTAAGGCACTTTCAAAGGAAAGTGATTTTCTCTGAAAGGACAGCATTTAGAAAGTGAGGCAATACTCCATTCACTTCACACAGTGAATTGAAGTGTTATAACAGACTGCTTCTCTTTCAGAGAAACGCATGTGAGTTTCTTCCTAATGCTTGCAAGTAGCTTAAGGCACTTTCAAAGGAAAGTGATTTTCTCTGAAAGGACAGCATTTAGAAAGTGAAGCAACACTCCATTCACTTCGCACAGTGAATTGAAGTGTTGCAACAGAATGCTTTTCTTTCATAGAAACGCATTAGTGTTTCTTGTGAATGCTTGCAAGTAGCTTAAGGCACTTCCAAAGAAAGTGATTTTCTCTGAAAGGACAGCATTTAGAAAGTGAAGCAACACTCCATTAACTTCGCACAGTGAATTGAAGTGTTGGAAGAGAAGGCTTCACTTTCAGAGGAATGCATGTAAATTTCTTGTGAATGCTTGAAAGTTGCTTAAGGCACTTTCAAACAAAAGTGATTTTCTCAGAAAGGACAGGATTTAGAAAGTGAAGCAACACTCCATTCACTTCGCACAGTGAATTGAAGTGTTGGAACAGACTGCTTCTATTTCAGAGAAACGCATGTGTGTTTCCTGTGAATGTTTGAAAGTAGCTTAAGGCACTTTCAAAGGAAAGTGATTTTCTCTGAAAGGACAGCATTTAGAAAGTGAAGTAACATTCCATTCACTTCGCACAGTGAATTGAAGTGTTGGAACAGACTGCTTCTCTTTCAGAGAAATGCATATGAGTTTCTGTTGAATGCTTGTAAGTAGCTTAAGGCACTTTCAAAGGAAAGTGATTTTCTCTGAACGGACAGCATTTAGAAAGTAAAGCAACACTCCATTCACTTCGTGCAATGAATTGAAGTGTTGGAACCGACTGCTTCTCTTTCATAGAAACGCATTAGTGTTTCTTGTTAATGCTTGCAAGTAGCTTAAGGTACTTTCAAAGGAAAGTGATTTTCTCTGAAAGGACAGCATTTAGAAAGTGAAGCAACACTCCATTCACTTCGCACAGAGAATTGAAGTGTTGGAACAGACTGCTTCTCTTTCAGAGAAATGCATGTGAGTTTCCTCCTAATGCTTGCAAGTAGTTTAAGGCACTTTCAAAGGAAAGTGATTTTCTCTGAAAGGACAGCATTTAGAAAGTGAAGCAACACTCCATTCACTTCCCACAGTGAATTGAAGTGTTGGAACAGACTGCTTGTCTTTCATAGAAACGCATTAGTATTTCTTGTGAATGCTTGCAAGTAGCTTAAGGCACTTTCAAAGGAAAGTGATTTTCTCTGAAAGACAGCATTTAGAAAGTGAAGCAACACTCCATTCACTTCACACAGTGAATTGAAGTGTTGGAACAGACTGCTTCTCTTTCAGAGAAACGCATGTTAGTTTCTTCCTAATGCTTGCAAGAAGCTTAAGGCACTTTCAAAGGAAAGTGATTTTCTCTGAAATGACAGCATTTCGAAAGTGAGGCAACACTCCATTCACTTTGCACAGTGAATTGAAGTGTTGGAACAGATTGCTTCTCTTTCAGAGAAACACATGTGAGTTTCTGGTGAATGCTAGTAAGTAGCTTAAGGCAATTTCAAAGGAACGTGATTTTCTCTGAAAGGACAGCATTTAGAAAGTGAAGCAACACTCCATTCACTTCGCACAGTGAATTGAAGTGTTGGAAGAGAAGGCTTCTCTTTCAGAGAAATGCATGTGAATTTCTTGTGAATGCTTGAAAGTTGCTTAAGGCACTTTCAAACAAAAGTGATTTTCTCTGAAAGGACAGGATTTAGAAAGTGAAGCAACACTCCATTCACTTCGCACAGTGAATTGAAGTGTTGGAACAGACTGCTTCTCTTTCAGAGAAATGCATGTGAGTTTCTTGTGAATGCTTGAAAGTTGCTTAAGGCACTTTCAAACAAAAGTGATTTTCTCTGAAAGGACAGGATTTAGAAAGTGAAGCAACACTCCATTCACTTCGCACAGTGAATTGAAGTGTTGAAACAGACTGCTTCTATTTCAGAGAAACGCATGTGTGTTTCCTGTGAATGCTTGAAAGTAGCTTAAGGCACTTTCAAACGAAAGTGATTTTCTCTGAAAGGACAGCATTTAGAAAGTGAAGTAACATTCCATTCACTTCGCACAGTGAATTGAAGTGTTGGAACAGACTGCTTCTCTTTCAGAGAAATGCATATGAGTTTCTGTTGAATGCTTGTAAGTAGCTCAAGGCTCTTTCAAAGGAAAGTGATTTTCTCTGAAAGGACAGCATTTAGAAAGTAAAGCAACACTCCATTCCCTTCGTGCAATGAATTGAAGTGTTGGAACCGACTGCTTCTCTTTCATAGAAACGCATTAGTGTTTCTTGTGAATGTTTGCAAGTAGCTTAAGGCACTTTCAAAGGAAAGTGATTTTCTCTGAAAGGACAGCATTTAGAAAGTGAAGCAACACTCCATTCACTTCGCACAGTGAATTGAAGTGTTGGAACAGACTGCATCTCTTTCAGAGAAACGCATGTGAGTTTCTGGTGAATGCTTGTAAGTAGCTTAAGGCACTTTCAAAGGAAAGTGATTTTCTCTGAAAGGACAGCATTTAGAAAGTGAAGCAACACTCCATTCCCTTCGTGCAGTGAATTGAAGTGTTGGAACAGAGTGCTTCTCTTTCATATAAACGCATTTTTGTTTATTGTGAATGCTTGCCAGTTGCTTAAGGCACTTTCAAAGGAAAGTGATTTTCTCTGAAAGGACAGCATTTAGAAAGTGAAGGAACACTCCATACACTTTGTACAGTGAATTGAAGTGTTGAAACAGACTGCTTCTCTTTCAGAGAAACGCATGTGAGCTTTTTGTGAATGCTTGAAAGTAGTTTAAGGCACTTTCAAAAGAAAGTGATTTTCACTGAAAGGACAGAATTTAGAAAGTGAAGCAACACTCCATTCACTTTGCACAGTGAATTGAAGTGTTGGAACAGACTGATTCTCTTTCAGAGAAATGCATGTGAGTTTCTGATGAATGCTTGTAAGTAGCTTAAGGCACTTTCAAAGCAAAGTGATTTTCTCTGAAAGGACAGCATTTAGAAAGTGAAGCAACACTCCATACACTTCGCAAATTGAATTGAACTGTTGGAACAGACTGCTTCTCTTTCAGAGAAACGCATGTGAGTTTCTGTTGAATGCTTGTAAGTAGCTTAAGGCATTTTCAAAGGAAAGTGATTTTCTCTGAAAGGACAGCATTTAGAAAGTGAGGCAAGACTCCATTCACTTCACACAGTGAATTGAAGTTTTGGAACAGACTGCTTCTCTTTCAGAGAAACGCATGTGAGTTTCTTGTGAATACTTGCAAGTTGATTAAGGCACTTTCAAAGGAAAGTGATTTTCTCTGAAAGGACAGCATTTAGAAAGTGAAGCAACACTCCATTCACTTCGCACAGTGAATTGAAGTGCTGGAACAGACTGCTTCTATTTCAGAGAAACGCATTAGTGTTTCTTGTGAATGCTTGCAAGTAGCTTAAGGCACTTTCAAAGGAAAGTGATTTTCTCTGAAAGGACAGCATTTAGAAAGTGAAGCAACACTCCATTCACTTAGCACAGAGAATTGAAGTGTTGGAACAGACTGCTTCTCTTTCAGAGAAATGCATGGGAGTTTCTGATGAATGCTTGCAAGTAGCTTAAGGCACTTTCAAAGGAAAGTGATTTTCCCTGAAAGGACAGCATTTAGAAAGTGAAGCAACACTCCATTCACTTTGCACAGTGAATTGAAGTGTTGGAACAGACTGCTTCTCTTTCAGAGAAACGCATGTGAGTTTCTTCCTAATGCTTACAAGTAGCTTAAGGCACTTTCAAAGGAAAGTGATTTTCTCTGAAAGGACAGCATTTAGAAAGTGAAGCAACACTCCATTCACTTCGCACAGTGAATTGAAGTGTTGGAACAGACTGCATCTCTTTCAGAGAAACGCATGTGAGTTTCTGTTGAATGCTTGTAAGTAGCTTAAGGCACTTTCAAAGGAAAGTGATTTTCTCTGAAAGGACAGCATTTAGAAAGTGAAGCAACACTCCATTCCCTTCGTGCAGTGAATTGAAGTGTTGGAACAGAGTGCTTGTCTTTCTTATAAACGCATTAGTGTTTCTTGTGAATGCTTGCCAGTTGCTTAAGGCACTTTCAAAGGAAAGTGATTTTCTCTGAAAGGACAGCATTTAGAAAGTGAAGGAACACTCCATACACTTTGCACAGTGAATTGAATTGTTGAAACAGACTGCTTCTCTTTCAGAGAAATGCATGTGAGTTTCTGGTGAATCCTTGCCAGTTGCTTAAGGCACTTTCAAAAGAAAGTGATTTTCTCTGAAAGGACAGCATTTAGAAAGTGAAGCAACACTCCATTCACTTCGCACAGTGAATTGAAGTGTTGGAACAGACTGCTTCTCTTTCAGAGAAATGCATGTGAGTTTCTGGTGAATGCTTGTAAGTAGCATAAGGCACTTTCAAAGGAAAGTGATTTTCTCTGAAAGGACAGCATTTAGAACCTGAAGCAACACTCCATTCACTTCGCACAGTGAATTGAAGTGTTGGAACAGACTGCTTCTCTTTCAGAGAAACGCATGTGAGTTTCTTCCTAATGCTTGCAAGTAGCTTAAGGCACTTTCAAAGAAAAGTGATTTTCTCTAAAAGGACAGCATTTGGAAAGTGAAGCACCACTCCATTCACTTCGCACAGTGAATTGAAGTGTTGGAACAGACTGCTTCTCTTTCAGAGAAACGCATGTGAGTTTCTGTTGAATGCTTGTAAGTAGCATAAGGCACTTTGAAAGGAAAGTGATTTTCTCTGAAAGGACAGCATTTAGAAAGTGAAGCAACACTCCACTCACTTCGCACAGTGAATTGAAGTGTTGGAACAGACAGCTTCTCTTTCAGAGAAACGCATGTGAGTTTCTTCCTAATGCTTGCAAGTAGCTTAAGGCACTTTCAAAGGAAAGTGATTTTCTCTGAAAGAAGAGCATTTAGAAAGTGAAGCAACACTCCATTCACTTCGCACAGTGAATTGAAGTTTTGGAACAGACTGCTTCTTTTTAGAGAAACGCATTAGTGTTTCTTGTAAATGCTTGCAAGTAGCTTAAGGCACTTTCAAAGGAAAGTGATTTTATCTGAAAGGACAGCATTTAGAAAGTGAAGCAACACTCCATTCACTTCGCTCAGTGAATTGAAGTGTTGGAACAGACTGCTTCTCTTTCAGAGAAATGCATGTGAGTTTCTGTTGAATGCTTGTAAGTAGCTTAGGGCACTTTCAAAGGAAAGTGATTTTCTCTGAAAGGACAGCATTTAGAAAGTGAGGCAACACTCCATTCACTTCGCACAGTGAATTGAAGTGTTGGAACAGACTGCTTCTCTTTCAGAGAAACGCATGTATGTTTCTTCCTAATGCTTGCAAGTAGCTTAAGGCACTTTCAAAGGAAAGTGATTTTCTCTGAAAGGACAGCATTTAGAAAGTGAAGCAACACTCCATTCACTTCGCACAGTGAATTGAAGTGTTGGAACAGACTGCTTCTCTTTCAGAGAAATGCATGTGAGTTTCTGTTGAATGCTTGTAAGTAGCTTAAGGCACTTTCAAAGGAAAGGTATTTTCTCTGAAAGGACAACATTTAGAAATTGAAGCAACACTCCATTCACTTCTCACAGTGAATTGAAGTGTTGGAACAGACTGCTTCTCTTTCAGAGAAATGCATGTGAGTTTCTTGTGAATGCTTGAAAGTTGCTTAAGGCACTTTCAAACAAAAGTGATTTTCTCTGAAAGGACAGGATTTAGAAAGTGAAGCAACACTCCATTCACTTCGCACAGTGAATTGAAGTGTTGGAACAGACTGCTTCTATTTCAGAGAAACGCATGTGTGTTTCCTGTGAATGCTTGAAAGTAGCTTAAGGCACTTTCAAAGGAAAGTGATTTTCTCTGAAAAGACAGCATTTAGAAAGTGAAGTAACATTCCATTCACTTCGCACAGTGAATTGAAGTGTAGGAACAGACTGCTTCTCTTTCAGAGAAATGCATATGAGTTTCTGGTGAATGCTTGTAAGTAGCTAAAGGCTCTTTCAAAGGAAAGTGATTTTCTCTGAAAGGACAGCATTTAGAAAGTGAAGCAACACTCCATTCACTTAGCACAGAGAATTGAAGTGTTGGAACAGACTGCTTCTCTTTCAGAGAAATGCATGTGAGTTTCTGTTGAATGCTTGTAAGTAGCTTAAGGCACTTTCAAAGGAAAGTGATTTTCTCTGAAAGGACAGCATTTAGAAAGTGAAGCAACACTCCATTCACTATGCACAGTGAATTGAAGTGTTGGAACAGACTGCTTCTCTTTCAGAGAAACGCATGTGAGTTTCTGGTGAATGCTTGTAAGTAGCTTAAGGCACTTTCAAAGGAAAGTGATTTTCTCTGAAAGGACAGCATTTAGAAAGTGAAGCAACACTCCATTTCCTTCGTGCAGTGAATTGAAGTGTTGGAACAGAGTGCTTCTCTTTCATATAAACGCATTAGTGTTTCTTGTGAATGCTTGCAAGTTGCTTAAGGCACTTTCAAAGGAAAGTGATTTTCTCTGAAAGGACAGCATTTAGAACGTGAAGCAACACTCCATTCACTTCGCACAGTGAATTGAAGTGTTGCAATAGACTGCTTCTCTTTCACAGAAACGCATCTGAGTTTCTTCCTAATGCTTGCAAGTAGCTTAAGGCACTTTCAAAGGAAAGTGATTTTCTCTAAAAGGACAGCATTTGGAAAGTGAAGCACCACTCCATTCACTTCGCACAGTGAATTGAAGTGTTGGAACAGACTGCTTCTCTTTCAGAGAAACGCATGTGAGTTTCTGTTGAATGCTTGTAAGTAGCTTAAGGCACTTTCAAAGGAAAGTGATTATCTCGGAAAGGACAGCATTTAGAAAGTGAAGCAACACTCCATTCACTTTGCACAGTGAATTGAAGTGTTGGAACAGACTGCTTCTCTTTCAGAGTAACGCATGTGAGTTTCTTCCTAATGCTTGCAAGAAGCTTAAGGCACTTTCAAAGGAAAGTGATTTTCTCTGAAAGGACAGCATTTCGAAAGTGAGGCAACACTCCATTCAATTTGCACAGTGAATTGAAGTGTTGGACAGATTGCTTCTCTTTCAGAGAAACACATGTGAGTTTCTGGTGAATGCTTGTAAGTAGCTTAAGGCAATTTCAAAGGAACGTGATTTTCTCTGAAAGGACAGCATTTAGAAAGTGAAGCAACACTGCATTCACTTCGCACAGTGAATTGAAGTGTTGGAAGAGAAGGCTTCTCTTTCAGAGAAATGCATGTGAATTTCTTGTGAATGCTTGAAAGTTGCTTAAGGCACTTTCAAACAAAAGTGATTTTCTCTGAAAGGACAGGATTTAGAAAGTGAAGCAACACTCCATTCATTTCGCACAGTGAATTGAAGTGTTGGATCAGACTGCTTCTATTTCAGAGAAACGCATGTGTGTTTCCAGTGAATGCTTGAAAGTAGCTTAAGGCACTATCAAAGGAAAGTGATTTTCTCTGAAAGGACAGCATTTGGAAAGTGAAGTAACATTCCATTCACTTTGCACAGTGAATTGAAGTGTTGGAACAGACTGCTTCTCTTTCAGAGAAATGCATATGAGTTTCTGTTGAATGCTTTTAAGTAGCTCAAGGCTCTTTCAAAGGAAAGTGATTTTCTCTGAAAGGACAGCATTTAGAAAGTAAAGCAACACTCCATTCCCTTCGTTCAATGAATTGAAGTGTTAGAACAGACTGCTTCTCTTTCATAGAAACGCATTAGTGTTTCTTGTGAATGCTTGCAAGTAGGTTAAGGCACTTTCAAAGGAAAGTGATTTTCTCTGAAAGGACAGCATTTAGAAAGTGAGGCAACACTCCATTCACTTCACACAGTGAATTGAAGTTTTGGAACAGACTTCATCTCTTTCAGAGAAACGCATGTGAGTTTCTTCCTAATGCTTGCAAGTAGCTTAAGGCACTTTCAAAGGAAAGTGATTTTCTCTGAAAGGACAGCATTTAGAAAGTGAAGCAACACTCCATTCACTTCGCAAAGAGAATTGAAGTGTTGGAACAGATTGCTTCTCTTTCAGAGAAATGCATGTGAGTTTCTGTTGAATGCTTGTAAGTAGCTTAAGGCACATTCAGAGGAAAGGGATTTTCTCTGAAAGGACAGCATTTAGAAAGTGAAGCAACACTCCATTCACTTCGCACATTGAATTGAAGTGTTGGAACAGACTGCTTCTCTTTCAGAGAAACGCATGTGAGTTTCTGTTGAATGCTTGTAAGTAGCTTAAGGCACTTTCAAAGGAAAGTGATTTTCTCTGAAAGGACAGCATTTAGAAAGTGAGGCAACACTCCATTTCCTTCGTGCAGTGAATTGAAGTGTTGGAACAGAGTGCTTCTCTTTCATATAAACGCATTAGTGTTTCTTGTGAATGCTTGCAAGTTGCTTAAGGCACTTTCAAAGGAAAGTGATTTTCTCTGAAAGGACAGCATTTAGAACGTGAAGCAACACTCCATTCACTTCGCACAGAGAATTGAAGTGTTGGAACAGATTGCTTCTCTTTCAGAGAAATGCATGTGAGTTTCTGTTGAATGCTTGTAAGTAGCTTAAGGCACATTCAGAGGAAAGGAATTTTCTCTGAAAAGACAGCATTTAGAAAATGAAGCAAAACTCCATTCACTTCGCACAGTGAATTGAAGTGTTGGAACAGACTGCTTCTCTTTCAGAGAAACGCATGTGAGTTTCTTGTGAATGCTTGCAAGTAGCTTAAGGCACTTTCAAAGGAAAATAATTTTCTCTGAAAGGACAGCATTTAGAAAGTGAAGCACCGCTCCATTCACTTCGCACAGTAAATTGAAGTGTTGGAACAGACTGCTTCTCTTTTAGAGAAATGCATGTGAGTTTCTGGTGAATGCTTGTAAGTAGCGTAAGGCACTTTCAAAGGAAAGTGATTTTCTCTGAAAGGACAGCATTTAGAACGTGAAGCAACACTCCATTCACTTCGCACAGTGAATTGAAGTGTTGGAATAGACTGCTTCTCTTTCACAGAAACGCATCTGAGTTTCTTCCTAATGCTTGCAAGTAGCTTAAGGCACTTTCAAAGGAAAGTGATTTTCTCTAAAAGGACAGCATTTGGAAAGTGAAGGACCACTCCATTCACTTCGCACAGTGAATTGAAGTGTTGGAACAGACTGCTTCTCTTTCAGAGAAACGCATGTGGGTTTCTGTTGAATGCTTGTAAGTAGCTTAAGGCACTTTCAAAGGAAAGTGATTCTCTCTGAAAGGACAGCATTTAGAAAGTGAAGCAACACTCCATTCACTTTGCACAGTGAATTGAAGTGTTGGAACAGACTGCTTCTCTTTCAGAGAAACGCATGTGAGTTTCTTCCTAATGCTTGCAAGAAGCTTAAGGCACTTTCAAAGGAAAGTGATTTTCTCTGAAAGGACAGCATTTCGAAAGTGAGGCAACACTCCATTCACTTTGCACAGTGAATTGAAGTGTTGGAACAGATTGCTTCTCTTTCAGAGAAACACATGTGAGTTTCTGGTGAATGCTTGTAAGTAGCTTAAGGCAATTTCAAAGCAACGTGATTTTCTCTGAAAGAACAGCATTTAGAAAGTGAAGCAACACTCCATTCACTTCGCGCACTGAATTGAAGTGTTGGAAGAGAAGGCTTCTCTTTCAGAGAAATGCATGTGAATTTCTTGTGAATGCTTGAAAGTTGCTTAAGGCACTTTCAAACAAAAGTGATTTTCTCTGAAAGGACAGGATTTAGAAAGTGAAGCAACACTCCATTCATTTTGCACAGTGAATTGAAGTGTTGGAACAGACTGCTTCTCTATCAGAGAAACGCATGTGAGTTTCTGGTGAATGCTTGTAAGTAGCTTAAGGCACTTTCAAAGGAAAGTGATTTTCTCTGAAAGGACAGCATTTAGAAAGTGAAGCAACACTCCATTCCCTTCGTGCAGTGAATTGAAGTGTTGGAACAGAGTGCTTCTCTTTCATATAAACGCATTAGTGTTTCTTGTGAATGCTTGCAAGTTGCTTAAGGCACTTTCAAAGGAAAGTGATTTTCTCTGAAAGGACAGCATTTAGAAAGTGAAGCAACACTCCATACACTTTGCACAGTGAATTGAAGTGTTGAAAAAGACTGCTTCTCTTTCAGAGAAACACATGTGAGCTTTTTGTGAATGCTTGAAAGTAGTTTAAGTCACTTTCAAAAAAAAGTGATTTTCTCTGAAAGGACAGAATTTAGAAAGTGAAGCAACACTCCATTCACTTCGCACAGTGAATTGAAGTGTTGGAACAGACTGCTTCTCTTTCAGAGAAATGCATGTGAGTTTCTGATGAATGCTTGTAAGTAGCTTAAGGCACTTTCAAAGGAAAGTGATTTTCTCTGAAAGCACAGCATTTAGAAAGTGAAGCAACACTCCATTCACTTCGCACATTGAATTGAAGTGTTGGAACAGACTGCTTCTCTTTCAGAGAAACGCATGTGAGTTTCTGTTGAATGCTTGTAAGTAGCTAAAGGCACTTTCAAAGGAAAGTGATTTTCTCTGAAAGGACAGCATTTAGAAAGTGAGGCAACACTCCATTCACTTCGCACAGAGAATTGAAGTTTTGGAACAGACTTCTTCTCTTTCAGAGAAACGCATGTGAGTTTCTTCCTAATGCTTGCAAGTAGCTTAAGGCACTTTCAAAGGAAAGTGATTTTCTCTGAAAGGACAGCATTTAGAAAGTGAAGCAACACTCCATTCACTTCGCACAGAGAATTGAAGTGTTGGAACAGATTGCTTCTCTTTCAGAGAAATGCATGTGAGTTTCTGTTGAATGCTTGTAAGTAGCTTAAGGCACATTCAGAGGAAAGGGATTTTCTCTGAAAGGACAGCATTTAGAAAGTGAAGCAACACTCCATTCACTTCGCACAGTGAATTGAAGTGTTGGAACAGACTGCTTCTCTTTCAGAGAAACGCATGTGAGTTTCTTCCTAATGCTTTCAAGTAGCTTAAGGCACTTTCAAAGGAAAATAATTTTCTCTGAAAGGACAGCATTTAGAAAGTGAAGCAACACTCCATTCACTTCGCACAAAGAATTGAAGTGTTGGAACAGACTGCTTCTCTTTCAGAGAAACGCATGTGAGTTTTTTATGAATGCTTGAAAGTAGTTTAAGGCACTTTCAAAGGAAAGTGATTTTCTCTGAAAGGACAGAATTTAGAAAGTGAAGCAGCACTCCACTCACTTCGCACAGTGAATTGAAGTGTTGGAACAGACTGCTTCTCTTTCAGAGAAATGCCTGTGAGTTTCTGGTGAATGCTTGTAAGTAGCGTAAGGCACTTTCAAAGGAAAGTGATTTTCTCTGAAAGGACAGCATTTAGAAAGTGAAGCAACACTCCATTCACTTTGCACAGTGAATTGAAGTGTTGGAACAGACTGCTTCTCTTTCAGAGAAACGCATGTGAGTTTCTTCCTAATACTTGCAAGAAGCTTAAGGCACTTTCAAAGGAAAGTGATTTTCTCTGAAAGGACAGCATTTCGAAAGTGAGGCAACACTCCATTCACTTTGCACAGTGAATTGAAGTGTTGGAACAGATTGCTTCTCTTTCAGAGAAACACATGTGAGTTTCTGGTGAATTCTTGTAAGTAGATTAAGGCAATTTCAAAGGAACGTGATTTTCTCTGAAAGGACAACATTTAGAAAGTGAAGCAACACTCCATTCACTTCGCACAGTGAATTGAAGTGTTGGAAGAGAAGGCTTCTCTTTCAGAGAAATGCATGTGAATTTCTTGTGAATGCTTGAAAGTTGCTTAAGGCACTTTCAAAGGAAAGTGATTTTCTCTGAAAGGTCAGCATTTAGAAAGTGAAGCAACACTCCATTCAATTCGCACAGTGAATTGAAGTGTTGGAACAGACTGCTTCTCTATCAGAGAAACGCATGTGAGTTTCTGGTGAATGCTTGTAAGTAGCATAAGGCACTTTCAAAGGAAAGTGATTTTCTCTGAAAGGACAGCATTTAGAAAGTGAAGCAACACTCCATTCCCTTCGTGCAGTGAATTGAAGTGTTGGAACAGAGTGCTTCTCTTTCATATAAACGCAATAGTGTTTCTTGTGAATGCTTCAAGTTGCTTAAGGCACTTTCAAAGGAAAGTGATTTTCTCTGAAAGGAAAGCATTTAGAAAGTGAAGCAACACTCCATACACTTTGCACAGTGAATTGAAGTGTTGAAACAGACTGCTTCTCTTTCAGAGAAACGCATGTGAGCTTTTTGTGAATGCTTGAAAGTAGTTTAAGGCACTTTCAAAAGAAAGTGATTTTCTCTGAAAGGACAGAATTTAGAAAGTGAAGCAACACTCCATTCACTTCGCACAGTGAATTGAAGTGTTGGAACAGACTGCTCCTCTTTCAGAGAAACGCATGTGAGTTTCTTCCTAATGCTTGCAAGTAGCTTAAGGCACTTTCAAAGGAAAGTGATTTTCTCTGAAAGAACAGCATTTAGAAAGTGAAGCAACACTCCATTCACTTCGCACATTAAATTGAAGTGTTGGAACAGACTGCTTCTCTTTCAGAGAAACGCATGTGAGTTTCTGTTGAATGCTTGTAAGTAGCTTAAGGCACTTTCAAAGGAAAGTGATTTTCTCTGAAAGGACAGCATTTAGAAAGTGAGGCAACACTCCATTCACTTCACACAGTGAATTGAAGTTTTGGAACAGACTGCTTCTCTTTCAGAGAAACGCATGTGAGTTTCTTCCTAATGCTTGCAAGTAGCTTAAGGCACTTTCAAAGGAAAGTGATTTTCTCTGAAAGGACAGCGTTTAGAAAGTGAAGCAACACTCCATTCACTTCGCACAGTGAATTGAATTGTTGGAACAGACTGCTTCCTTTTAGAGAAACGCATGTGAGTTTCTTCCTAATGCTTGCAAGTAGCTTAAGGCACTTTCAAAGGAAAGTGATTTTCTCTGAAAGGACAGCATTTAGAAAGTGAAGCAACACTCCATTCCCTTCGCACAGTGAATTGAAGTGTTGGAACAGAGTGCTTCTCTTTCATATAAACGCATTAGTGTTTCTTTTGAATGCTTGCAAGTTGCTTAAGGCACTTTCAAAGGAAAGTGATTTTCTCTGAAAGGACAGCATTTAGAAAGAGAAGCAACACTCCATACACTTTGCACAGTGAATTGAAGTGTTGAAACAGACTGCTTCTCTTTCAGAGAAACGCATGTGAGCTTTTTGTTAATGCTTGAAAGTAGTTTAAGGCACTTTCAAAGAAAGTGATTTTCTCTGAAAGGACAGAATTTAGAAAGTGAAGCAACACTCCATTCACTTCGCACAGTGAATTGAAGTGTTGGAACAGACTGCTTCTCTTTCAGAGAAACGCATGTGAGTTTCCTCCTAATGCTTGCAAGTAGCTTAAGGCACTTTCAAAGGAAAGTGATTTTCTCTGAAAGGACAGCATTTAGAAAGTGAAACAACACTCCATTCACTTCGCACATTAAATTGAAGTGTTGGAACAGACTGCTTCTCTTTCAGAGAAACGCATGTGAGCTTTTTGTGAATGCTTTAAAGTAGTTTAAGGCACTTTCAAAAGAAAGTGATTTTCTCTGAAAGGACAGAATTTAGAAAGTGAAGCAACACTCCATTCACTTCGCACAGTGAATTGAAGTGTTGGAACAGACTGCTTCTCTTTCAGAGAAATGCATGTGAGTTTCTGATGAATGCTTGCAAGTAGCTTAAGGCACTTTCAAAGGAAAGTGATTTTCTCTGAAAGGACAGCGTTTAGAAAGTGAAGCAACACTCCATTCACTTCGCACAGTGAATTGAAGTGTTGGAACAGACTGCTTCTCTATCAGAGAAACGCATGTGAGTTTCTGGTGAATGCTTGTAAGTAGCTTAAGGCACTTTCAAAGGAAAGTGATTTTCTCTGAAAGGACAGCATTTAGAAAGTGAAGCAACACTCCATTCCCTTCGTGCAGTGAATTGAAGTGTTGGAACAGAGTGCTTCTCTTTCATATAAACGCATTAGTGTTTCTTGTGAATGCTTGCAAGTTGCTTAAGGCACTTTCAAAGGAAAGTGATTTTCTCTGAAAGGACAGCATTTAGAAAGTGAAGCAACACTCCATACACTTTGCACAGTGAATTGAAGTGTTGAAACAGACTGCTTCTCTTTCAGAGAAACGCATGTGAGCTTTTTGTGAATGCTTAAAAGTAGTTTAAGGCACTTTCAAAAGAAAGTGATTTTCTCTGAAAGGACAGAATTTAGAAAGTGAAGCAACACTCCATTCACTTCGCACAGTGAATTGAAGTGTTGGAACAGACTGCTTCTCTTTCAGAGAAACGCATGTGAGTTTCTTCCTAATGCTTGCAAGCAGCTTAAGGCACTTTCAAAGGAAAGTGATTTTCTCTGAAAGGACAGCATTTAGAAAGTGAAGCAACACTCCATTCACTTTGCACATTAAATTGAAGTGTTGGAACAGACTGCTTCTCTTTCAGAGAAACGCATGTGAGTTTCTGTTGAATGCTTGTAAGTAGCATAAGGCACTTTCAAAGGAAAGTGATTTTCTCTGAAAGGACAGCATTTAGAAAGTGAGGCAACACTCCATTTATTTCACACAGTGAATTGAAGTTTTGGAACAGACTGCTTCTCTTTCAGAGAAACGCATGTGAGTTTCTTCCTAATGCTTGCAAGTAGCTTAAGGCACTTTCAAAGGAAAGTGATTTTCTCTGAAAGGACAGCGTTTAGAAAGTGAAGCAACACTCCATTCACTTCGCACAGTGAATTGAATTGTTGGAACAGACTGCTTCCTTTTAGAGAAACGCATGTGAGTTTCTTCCTAATGCTTGCAAGTAGCTTAAGGCACTTTCAAAGGAAAGTGATTTTCTCTGAAAGGACAGCATTTAGAAAGTGAAGCAACACTCCATTCCCTTCGCACAGTGAATTGAAGTGTTGGAACAGAGTGCTTCTCTTTCATATAAACGCATTAGTGTTTCTTTTGAATGCTTGCAAGTTGCTTAAGGCACTTTCAAAGGAAAGTGATTTTCTCTGAAAGGACAGCATTTAGAAAGAGAAGCAACACTCCATACACTTTGCACAGTGAATTGAAGTGTTGAAACAGACTGCTTCTCTTTCAGAGAAACGCATGTGAGCATTTTGTTAATGCTTGAAAGTAGTTTAAGGCACTTTCAAAGAAAGTGATTTTCTCTGAAAGGACAGAATTTAGAAAGTGAAGCAACACTCCATTCACTTCGCACAGTGAATTGAAGTGTTGGAACAGACTGCTTCTCTTTCAGAGAAACGCATGTGAGTTTCCTCCTAATGCTTGCAAGTAGCTTAAGGCACTTTCAAAGGAAAGTGATTTTCTCTGAAAGGACAGCATTTAGAAAGTGAAACAACACTCCATTCACTTCGCACATTAAATTGAAGTGTTGGAACAGACTGCTTCTCTTTCAGAGAAACGCATGTGAGCTTTTTGTGAATGCTTTAAAGTAGTTTAAGGCACTTTCAAAAGAAAGTGATTTTCTATGAAAGGACAGAATTTAGAAAGTGAAGCAACACTCCATTCACTTCGCACAGTGAATTGAAGTGTTGGAACAGACTGCTTCTCTTTCAGAGAAATGCATGTGAGTTTCTGATGAATGCTTGCAAGTAGCTTAAGGCACTTTCAAAGGAAAGTGATTTTCTCTGAAAGGACAGCGTTTAGAAAGTGAAGCAACACTCCATTCACTTCGCACAGTGAATTGAAGTGTTGGAACAGACTGCTTCTCTATCAGAGAAACGCATGTGAGTTTCTGGTGAATGCTTGTAAGTAGCTTAAGGCACTTTCAAAGGAAAGTGATTTTCTCTGAAAGGACAGCATTTAGAAAGTGAAGCAACACTCCATTCCCTTCGTGCAGTGAATTGAAGTGTTGGAACAGAGTGCTTCTCTTTCATATAAACGCATTAGTGTTTCTTGTGAATGCTTGCAAGTTGCTTAAGGCACTTTCAAAGGAAAGTGATTTTCTCTGAAAGGACAGCATTTAGAAAGTGAAGCAACACTCCATACACTTTGCACAGTGAATTGAAGTGTTGAAACAGACTGCTTCTCTTTCAGAGAAACGCATGTGAGCTTTTTGTGAATGCTTAAAAGTAGTTTAAGGCACTTTCAAAAGAAAGTGATTTTCTCTGAAAGGACAGAATTTAGAAAGTGAAGCAACACTCCATTCACTTCGCACAGTGAATTGAAGTGTTGGAACAGACTGCTTCTCTTTCAGAGAAACGCATGTGAGTTTCTTCCTAATGCTTGCAAGCAGCTTAAGGCACTTTCAAAGGAAAGTGATTTTCTCTGAAAGGACAGCATTTAGAAAGTGAAGCAACACTCCATTCACTTCGCACATTAAATTGAAGTGTTGGAACAGACTGCTTCTCTTTCAGAGAAACGCATGTGAGTTTCTGTTGAATGCTTGTAAGTAGCATAAGGCACTTTCAAAGGAAAGTGATTTTCTCTGAAAGGACAGCATTTAGAAAGTGAGGCAACACTCCATTTATTTCACACAGTGAATTGAAGTTTTGGAACAGACTGCTTCTCTTTCAGAGAAACGCATGTGAGTTTCTTCCTAATGCTTGCAAGTAGCTTAAGGCACTTTCAAAGGAAAGTGATTTTCTCTGAAAGGACAGCGTTTAGAAAGTGAAGCAACACTCCATTCACTTCGCACAGTGAATTGAAGTGTTGGAACAGACTGCTTCCTTTTACAGAAACGCATGTGAGTTTCTTCCTAATGCTTGCAAGTAGCTTAAGGCACTTTCAAAGGAAAGTGATTTTCTCTGAAAGGACAGCATTTAGAAAGTGAAGCAACACTCCATTCACTTCGCACAAAGAATTGAAGTGTTGGAACAGACTGCTTCTCTTTCAGAGAAACGCATGTGAGTTTTTTATGAATGCTTGAAAGTAGTTTAAGGCACATTCAAAGGAAAGTGATTTTCTCTGAAAAAACTGAATTTAGAAAGTGAAGCAACACTCCATTCACTTTGCACAGTGAATTGAAGTGTTGGAACAGACTGCTTCTCTTTCAGAGAAACGCATGTGAGTTTCTTCCTAATGCTTGCAAGAAGCTTAAGGCACTTTCAAAGGAAAGTGATTTTCTCTTTAAGGACAGCATTTCGAAAGTGAGGCAACACTCCATTCACTTTGCACAGTGAATTGAAGTGTTGGAACAGATTGCTTCTCTTTCAGAGAAACACATGTGAGTTTCTGGTGAATGCTTGTAAGTAGCTTAAGGCACTTTCAAAGGAAAGTGATTTTCTCTGAAAGGACAGCATTTGGAAAGTGAAGTAACATTCCATTCACTTTGCACAGTGAATTGAAGTGTTGGAACAGACTGCTTCTCTTTCAGAGAAATGCATATGAGTTTCTGTTGAATGCTTTTAAGTAGCTCAAGGCTCTTTCAAAGGAAAGTGATTTTCTCTGAAAGGACAGCATTTATAAAGTAAAGCAACACTCCATTCCCTTCGTTCAATGAATTGAAGTGTTAGAACAGACTGCTTCTCTTTCACAGAAACGCATCTGAGTTTCTTCCTAATGCTTGCAAGTAGCTTAAGGCACTTTCAAAGGAAAGTGATTTTCTCTAAAAGAACAGCATTTGGAAAGTGAAGCACCACTCCATTCACTTCGCACAGTGAATTGAAGTGTTGGAACAGACTGCTTCTCTTTCAGAGAAACGCATGTGAGTTTCTGTTGAATGCTTGTAAGTAGCTTAAGGCACTTTCAAAGGAAAGTGATTCTCTCTGAAAGGACAGCATTTAGAAAGTGAAGCAACACTCCATTCACTTTGCACAGTGAATTGAAGTGTTGGAACAGACTGCTTCTCTTTCAGAGAAACGCATGTGAGTTTCTTCCTAATGCTTGCAAGAAGCTTAAGGCACTTTCAAAGGAAAGTGATTTTCTCTGAAAGGACAGCATTTCGAAAGTGAGGCAACACTCCATTCACTTTGCACAGTGAATTGAAGTGTTGGAACAGATTGCTTCTCTTTCAGAGAAACACATGTGAGTTTCTGGTGAATGCTTGTAAGTAGCTTAATGCAATTTCAAATCAACGTGATTTTCTCTGAAAGAACAGCATTTAGAAAGTGAAGCAACACTCCATTCACTTCGCACACTGAATTGAAGTGTTGGAAGAGAAGGCTTCTCTTTCAGAGAAATGCATGTGAATTTCTTGTGAATGCTTGAAAGTTGCTTAAGGCACTTTCAAACAAAAGTGATTTTCTCTGAAAGGACAGGATTTAGAAAGTGAAGCAACACTCCATTCATTTTGCACAGTGAATTGAAGTGTTGGAACAGACTGCTTCTCTATCAGAGAAACGCATGTGAGTTTCTGGTGAATGCTTGTAAGTAGCTTAAGGCACTTTCAAAGGAAAGTGATTTTCTCTGAAAAGACAGCATTTAGAAAGTGAAGCAACACTCCATTCCCTTCGTGCAGTGAATTGAAGTGTTGGAACAGAGTGCTTCTCTTTCATATAAACGCATTAGTGTTTCTTGTGAATGCTTGCAAGTTGCTTAAGGCACTTTCAAAGGAAAGTGATTTTCTCTGAAAGGACAGCATTTAGAAAGTGAAGCAACACTCCATACACTTTGCACAGTGAATTGAAGTGTTGAAAAAGACTGCTTCTCTTTCAGAGAAACACATGTGAGCTTTTTGTGAATGCTTGAAAGTAGTTTAAGTCACTTTCAAAAGAAAGTGATTTTCTCTGAAAGGACAGAATTTAGAAAGTGAAGCAACACTCCATTCACTTCGCACAGTGAAGTGAAGTGTTGGAACAGACTGCTTCTCTTTCAGAGAAATGCATGTGAGTTTCTGTTGAATGCTTGTAAGTAGCTAAAGGCACTTTCAAAGGAAAGTGATTTTCTCTGAAAGGACAGCATTTAGAAAGTGAGGCAACACTCCATTCACTTCACACAGTGAATTGAAGTTTTGGAACAGACTTCTTCTCTTTCAGAGAAACGCATGTGAGTTTCTTCCTAATGCTTGCAAGTAGCTTAAGGCACTTTCAAAGGAAAGTGATTTTCTCTGAAAGGACAGCATTTAGAAAGTGAAGCAACACTCCATTCACTTCGCACAGAGAATTGAAGTGTTGGAACAGATTGCTTCTCTTTCAGAGAAATGCATGTGAGTTTCTGTTGAATGCTTGTAAGTAGCTTAAGGCACATTCAGAGGAAAGGGATTTTCTCTGAAAGGACAGCATTTAGAAAGTGAAGCAACACTCCATTCACTTCGCACAGTGAATTGAAGTGTTGGAACAGACTGCTTCTCTTTCAGAGAAACGCATGTGAGTTTCTTCCTAATGCTTTCAAGTAGCTTAAGGCACTTTCAAAGGAAAATAATTTTCTCTGAAAGGACAGCATTTAGAAAGTGAAGCAACACTCCATTCACTTCCCACAGTGAATTGAAGTGTTGGAACAGACTGCTTCTCTTTCAGAGAAATGCATGTGAGTTTCTGGTGAATGCTTGTAAGTAGCGTAAGGCACTTTCAAAGGAAAGTGATTTTCTCTGAAAGGACAGCATTTAGAAAGTGAAGCAACACTCCATTCACTTTGCACAGTGAATTGAAGTGTTGGAACAGACTGCTTCTCTTTCAGAGAAACGCATGTGAGTTTCTTCCTAATGCTTGCAAGAAGCTTAAGGCACTTTCAAAGGAAAGTGATTTTCTCTGAAAGGACAGCATTTCGAAAGTGAGGCAACACTCCATTCACTTTGCACAGTGAATTGAAGTGTTGGAACAGATTGCTTCTCTTTCACAGAAACACATGTGAGTTTCTGGTGAATGCTTGTAAGTAGATTAAGGCAATTTCAAAGGAACGTGATTTTCTCTGAAAGGACAACATTTAGAAAGTGAAGCAACACTCCATTCACTTCTCACAGTGAGTTGAAGTGTTGGAAGAGAAGGCTTCTCTTTCAGAGAAATGCATGTGAATTTCTTGTGAATGCTTGAAAGTTGCTTAAGGCACTTTCAAAGGAAAGTGATTTTCTCTGAAAGGTCAGCATTTAGAAAGTGAAGCAACACTCCATTCAATTCGCACAGTGAATTGAAGTGTTGGAACAGACTGCTTTTCTATCAGAGAAACGCATGTGAGTTTCTGGTGAATGCTTGTAAGTAGCTTAAGGCACTTTCAAAGGAAAGTGATTTTCTCTGAAAGGACAGCATTTAGAAAGTGAAGCAACACTCCATTCCCTTCGTGCAGTGAATTGAAGAGTTGGAACAGAGTGCTTCTCTTTCATATAAACGCAATAGTGTTTCTTGTGAATGCTTGCAAGTTGCTTAAGGCACTTTCAAAGGAAAGTGATTTTCTCTGAAAAGAAAGCATTTAGAAAGTGAAGCAACACTCCATACACTTTGCACAGTGAATTGAAGTGTTGAAACAGACTGCTTCTCTTTCAGAGAAACGCATGTGAGCTTTTTGTGAATGCTTGAAAGTAGTTTAAGGCACTTTCAAAAGAAAGTGATTTTCTCTGAAAGGACAGAATTTAGAAAGTGACGCAACACTCCATTCACTTCGCACAGTGAATTGAAGTGTTGGAACAGACTGCTCCTCTTTCAGAGAAACGCATGTGAGTTTCTTCCTAATGCTTGCAAGTAGCTTAAGGCACTTTCAAAGGAAAGTGATTTTCTCTGAAAGGACAGCATTTAGAAAGTGAGGCAACACTCCATTCACTTCACACAGTGAATTGAAGTTTTGGAACAGACTGCTTCTCTTTCAGAGAAACGCATGTGAGTTTCTTCCTAATGCTTGCAAGTAGCTTAAGGCACTTTCAAAGGAAAGTGATTTTCTCTGAAAGGACAGCGTTTAGAAAGTGAAGCAACACTCCATTCACTTCGCACAGTGAATTGAATTGTTGGAACAGACTGCTTCCTTTTAGAGAAACGCATGTGAGTTTCTTCCTAATGCTTGCAAGTAGCTTAAGGCACTTTCAAAGGAAAGTGATTTTCTCTGAAAGGACAGCATTTAGAAAGTGAAGCAACACTCCATTCCCTTCGCACAGTAAATTGAAGTGTTGGAACAGAGTGCTTCTCTTTCATATAAACGCATTAGTGTTTCTTTTGAATGCTTGCAAGTTGCTTAAGGCACTTTCAAAGGAAAGTGATTTTCTCTGAAAGGACAGCATTTAGAAAGAGAAGCAACACTCCATACACTTTGCACAGTGAATTGAAGTGTTGAAACAGACTGCTTCTCTTTCAGAGAAACGCATGTGAGCTTTTTGTGAATGCTTGAAAGTAGTTTAAGGCACTTTCAAAGAAAGTGATTTTCTCTGAAAGGACAGAATTTAGAAAGTGAAGCAACACTCCATTCACTTCGCACAGTGAATTGAAGTGTTGGAACAGACTGCTTCTCTTTCAGAGAAACGCATGTGAGTTTCCTCCTAATGCTTGCAAGTAGCTTAAGGCACTTTCAAAGGAAAGTGATTTTCTCTGAAAGGACAGCATTTAGAAAGTGAAACAACACTCCATTCACTTCGCACATTAAATTGAAGTGTTGGAACAGACTGCTTCTATTCAGAGAAACGCATGTGAGCTTTTTGTGAATGCTTTAAAGTAGTTTAAGGCACTTTCAAAAGAAAGTGATTTTCTCTGAAAGGACAGAATTTAGAAAGTGAAGCAACACTCCATTCACTTCGCACAGTGAATTGAAGTGTTGGAACAGACTGCTTCTCTTTCAGAGAAATGCATGTGAGTTTCTGATGAATGCTTGCAAGTAGCTTAAGGCACTTTCAAAGGAAAGTGATTTTCTCTGAAAGGACAGCATTTAGAAAGTGAAGCAACACTCCATTCACTTCGCACAGTGAATTGAAGTGTTGGAACAGACTGCTTCTCTATCAGAGAAACGCATGTGAGTTTCTGGTGAATGCTTGTAAGTAGCTTAAGGCACTTTCAAAGGAAAGTGATTTTCTCTGAAAGGACAGCATTTAGAAAGTGAAGCAACACTCCATTCCCTTCGTGCAGTGAATTGAAGTGTTGGAACAGAGTGCTTCTCTTTCATATAAACGCATTAGTGTTTCTTGTGAATGCTTGCAAGTTGCTTAAGGCACTTTCAAAGGAAAGTGATTTTCTCTGAAAGGACAGCATTTAGAAAGTGAAGCAACACTCCATACACTTTGCACAGTGAATTGAAGTGTTGAAACAGACTGCTTCTCTTTCAGAGAAACGCATGTGAGCTTTTTGTGAATGCTTAAAAGTAGTTTAAGGCACTTTCAAAAGAAAGTGATTTTCTCTGAAAGGACAGAATTTAGAAAGTGAAGCAACACTCCATTCACGTCGCACAGTGAATTGAAGTGTTGGAACAGACTGCTTCTCTTTCAGAGAAACGCATGTGAGTTTCTTCCTAATGCTTGCAAGCAGCTTAAGGCACTTTCAAAGGAAAGTGATTTTCTCTGAAAGGACAGCATTTAGAAAGTGAAGCAACACTCCATTCACTTCGCACATTAAATTGAAGTGTTGGAACAGACTGCTTCTCTTTCAGAGAAACGCATGTGATTTTCTGTTGAATGCTTGTAAGTAGCTTAAGGCACTTTCAAAGGAAAGTGATTTTCTCTGAAAGGACAGCATTTAGAAAGTGAGGCAACACTCCATTTATTTCACACAGTGAATTGAAGTTTTGGAACAGACTGCTTCTCTTTCAGAGAAACGCATGTGAGTTTCTTCCTAATGCTTGCAAGTAGCTTAAGGCACTTTCAAAGGAAAGTGATTTTCTCTGAAAGGACAGCGTTTAGAAAGTGAAGCAACACTCCATTCACTTCGCACAGTGAATTGAAGTGTTGGAACAGACTGCTTCCTTTTACAGAAACGCATGTGAGTTTCTTCCTAATGCTTGCAAGTAGCTTAAGGCACTTTCAAAGGAAAGTGATTTTCTCTGAAAGGACAGCATTTCGAAAGTGAGGCAACACTCCATTCACTTTGCACAGTGAATTGAAGTGTTGGAACAGATTGCTTCTCTTTCAGAGAAACACATGTGAGTTTCTGGTGAATGCTTGTAAGTAGCTTAAGGCACTTTCAAAGGAAAGTGATTTTCTCTGAAAGGACAGCATTTAGAAAGTGAAGCAACACTCCATTCACTTCGCACAGTGAATTGAAGTGTTGGAAGAGAAGGCTTCTCTTTCAGAGAAATGCATGTGAATTTCTTGTGAATGCTTGAAAGTTGCTTAAGGCACTTTCAAACAAAAGTGATTTACTCTGAAAGGACAGGATTTAGAAAGTGAAGCAACACTCCATTCATTTCGCACAGTGAATTGAAGTGTTGGATCAGACTGCTTCTATTTCAGAGAAACGCATGTGTGTTTCCAATGAATGCTTGAAAGTAGCTTAAGGCACTGTCAAAGGAAAGTGATTTTCTCTGAAAGGACAGCATTTGGAAAGTGAAGTAACATTCCATTCACTTTGCACAGTGAATTGAAGTGTTGGAACAGACTGCTTCTCTTTCAGAGAAATGCATATGAGTTTCTGTTGAATGCTTTTAAGTAGCTCAAGGCTCTTTCAAAGGAAAGTGATTTTCTCTGAAAGGACAGCATTTAGAAAGTAAAGCAACACTCCATTCCCTTCGTTCAATGAATTGAAGTGTTAGAACAGACTACTTCTCTTTCATAGAAACGCATTAGTGTTTCTTGTGAATGCTTGCAAGTAGCTTAAGGCACTTTCAAAGGAAAGTGATTTTCTCTGAAAGGACAGCATTTAGAAAGTGAAGCAACACTCCATTCACTTCGCACAGAGAATTGAAGTGTTGGAACAGACAGCTTCTCTTTCAGAGAAATGCATGTGAGTTTCTGTTGAATGCTTGTAAGTAGCTTAAGGCACTTTCAAAGGAAAGTGATTATCTCTGAAAGGACAGCATTTAGAAAGTGAAGCAACACTCCATTCACTTTGCACAGTGAATTGAAGTGTTGGAACAGACTGCTTCTCTTTCAGAGAAACGCATTGAGTTTCTTCCTAATGCTTGCAAGTAGCTTAAGGCACTTTCAAAGAAAGTGATTTTCTCCGGAAGGACAGCATTTAGAAAGTGAAGCAACACTCCATTCCCTTCGTGCAGTGAATTGAAGTGTTGGAAAAGAGTGCTTCTCTTTCATATAAACGCATTAGTGTTTCTTGTGAATGCTTGCAAGTTGCTTAAGGCACTTTCAAAGGAAAGTGATTTTCTCTGAAAGGACAGCATTTAGAAAGTGAAGCAACACTCCATACACTTTGCACAGTGAATTGAAGTGTTGAAAAAGACTGCTTCTCTTTCAGAGAAACACATGTGAGCTTTTTGTGAATGCTTGAAGTAGTTTAAGTCACTTTCAAAAGAAAGTGATTTTCTCTGAAAGGACAGAGTTTAGAAAGTGAAGCAACACTCCATTCACTTCGCACAGTGAATTGAAGTGTTGGAACAGACTGCTTCTCTTTCAGAGAAATGCATGTGAGTTTCTGATGAATGCTTGTAAGTAGCTTAAGGCACTTTCAAAGGAAAGTGATTTTCTCTGAAATGACAGCATTTAGAAAGTGAAGCAACACTCCATTCACTTCGCACATTGAATTGAAGTGTTGGAACAGACTGCTTCTCTTTCAGAGAAACGCATGTGAGTTTCTGTTGAATGCTTGTAAGTAGCTTAAGGCACTTTCAAAGGAAAGTGATTCTCTCTGAAAGGACAGCATTTAGAAAGTGAAGCAACACTCCATTCACTTTGCACAGTGAATTGAAGTGTTGGAACAGACTTCTTCTCTTTCAGAGAACCGCATGTGAGTTTCTTCCTAATGCTTGCAAGAAGCTTAAGGCACTTTCAAAGGAAAGTGATTTTCTCTGAAAGGACAGCATTTCGAAAGTGAGGCAACACTCCATTCACTTTGCACAGTGAATTGAAGTGTTGGAACAGATTGCTTCTCTTTCAGAGAAACACATGTGAGTTTCTGGTGAATGCTTGTAAGTAGCTTAAGGCAATTTCAAAGCAACGTGATTTGCTCTGAAAGAACAGCATTTAGAAAGTGAAGCAACACTCCATTCACTTCGCACAGTGAATTGAAGTGTTGGAAGAGAAGGCTTCTCTTTCAGAGAAATGCATGTGAATTTCTTGTGAATGCTTGATAGTTGCTTAAGGCACTTTCAAACAAAAGTGATTTTCTCTGAAAGGACAGGATTTAGAAAGTGAAGCAACACTCCATTCATTTTGCACAGTGAATTGAAGTGTTGGAACAGACTGCTTCTCTATCAGAGAAACGCAAGTGAGTTTCTGGTGAATGCTTGTAAGTAGCTTAAGGCACTTTCAAAGGAAAGTGATTTTCTCTGAAAAGAAAGCATTTAGAAAGTGAAGCAACACACCATTCCCTTCGTGCAGTGAATTGAAGTGTTGGAACAGAGTGCTTCTCTTTCATATAAACGCATTAGTGTTTCTTGTGAATGCTTGCAAGTTGCTTAAGGCACTTTCAAAGGAAAGTGATTTTCTCTGAAAGGACAGAATTTAGAAAGTGAAGCAACACTCCATACACTTTGCACAGTGAATTGAAGTGTTGAAAAAGACTGGTTCTCTTTCAGAGAAACACATGTGAGCTTTTTGTGAATGCTTGAAAGTAGTTTAAGTCACTTTCAAAAGAAAGTGATTTTCTCTGAAAGGACAGAATTTAGAAAGTGAAGCAACACTCCATTCACTTCGCACAGTGAAGTGAAGTGTTGGAACAGACTGCTTCTCTTTCAGAGAAATGCATGTGAGTTTCTGATGAATGCTTGTAAGTAGCTTAAGGCACTTTCAAAGGAAAGTGATTTTCTCTGAAAGGACAGCATTTAGAAAGTAAAGCAACACTCCATTCACTTCGCACATTAAATTGAAGTGTTGGAACAGACTGCTTCTCTTTCAGAGAAACGCATGTGAGTTTCTGTTGAATGCTTGTAAGTAGCTAAAGGCACTTTCAAAGGAAAGTGATTTTCTCTGAAAGGACAGCATTTAGAAAGTGAGGCAACACTCCATTCACTTCACACAGTGAATTGAAGTTTTGGAACAGACTTCTTCTCTTTCAGAGAAACGCATGTGAGTTTCTTCCTAATGCTTGCAAGTAGCTTAAGGCACTTTCAAAGGAAAGTGATTTTCTCTGAAAGGACAGCATTTAGAAAGTGAAGCAACACTCCATTCACTTCGCACAGAGAATTGAAGTGTTGGAACAGATTGCTTCTCTTTCAGAGAAATGCATGTGAGTTTCTGTTGAATGCTTGTAAGTAGCTTAAGGCACATTCAGAGGAAAGGGATTTTCTCTGAGAGGACAGCATTTAGAAAGTGAAGCAACACTCCATTCACTTCGCACAGTGAATTGAAGTGTTGGAACAGACTGCTTCTCTTTCAGAGATACGCATGTGAGTTTCTTCCTAATGCTTTCAAGTAGCTTAAGGCACTTTCAAAGGAAAATAATTTTCTCTGAAAGGACAGCATTTAGAAAGTGAAGCAACACTCCATTCCCTTCGTGCAGTGAATTGAAGTGTTGGAACAGAGTGCTTCTCTTTCATATAAACGCATTAGTGTTTCTTGTGAATGCTTGCAAGTTGCTTAAGGCACTTTCAAAGGAAAGTGATTTTCTCTGAAAGGACAGCATTTAGAAAGTGAAGCAACACTCCATACACTTTGCACAGTGAATTGAAGTGTTGAAACAGACTGCTTCTCTTTCAGAGAAACGCATGTGAGCTTTTTGTGAATGCTTTAAAGTAGTTTAAGGCACTTTCAAAAGAAAGTGATTTTCTCTGAAAGGACAGAATTTAGAAAGTGAAGCAACACTCCATTCACTTCGCACAGTGAACTGAAGTGTTGGAACAGACTGCTTCTCTTTCAGAGAAATGCATGTGAGTTTCTGATGAATGCTTGCAAGTAGCTTAAGGCACTTTCAAAGGAAAGTGATTTTCTCTGAAAGGACAGCGTTTAGAAAGTGAAGCAACACTGCATTCACTTCGCACAGTGAATTGAAGTGTTGGAAGAGAAGGCTTCTCTTTCAGAGAAATGCATGTGAATTTCTTGTGAATGCTTGAAAGTTGCTTAAGGCACTTTCAAACAAAAGTGATTTTCTCTGAAAGGACAGAATTTAGAAAGTGAAGCAACACTCCATTCACGTCGCACAGTGAATTGAAGTGTTGGAACAGACTGCTTCTCTTTCAGAGAAACGCATGTGAGTTTCTTCCTAATGCTTGCAAGCAGCTTAAGGCACTTTCAAAGGAAAGTGATTTTCTCTGAAAGGACAGCATTTAGAAAGTGAAGCAACACTCCATTCACTTCGCACATTAAATTGAAGTGTTGGAACAGACTGCTTCTCTTTCAGAGAAACGCATGTGATTTTCTGTTGAATGCTTGTAAGTAGCTTAAGGCACTTTCAAAGGAAAGTGATTTTCTCTGAAAGGACAGCATTTAGAAAGTGAGGCAACACTCCATTTATTTCACACAGTGAATTGAAGTTTTGGAACAGACTGCTTCTCTTTCAGAGAAACGCATGTGAGTTTCTTCCTAATGCTTGCAAGTAGCTTAAGGCACTTTCAAAGGAAAGTGATTTTCTCTGAAAGGACAGCGTTTAGAAAGTGAAGCAACACTCCATTCACTTCGCACAGTGAATTGAAGTGTTGGAACAGACTGCTTCCTTTTACAGAAACGCATGTGAGTTTCTTCCTAATGCTTGCAAGTAGCTTAAGGCACTTTCAAAGGAAAGTGATTTTCTCTGAAAGGACAGCATTTCGAAAGTGAGGCAACACTCCATTCACTTTGCACAGTGAATTGAAGTGTTGGAACAGATTGCTTCTCTTTCAGAGAAACACATGTGAGTTTCTGGTGAATGCTTGTAAGTAGCTTAAGGCACTTTCAAAGGAAAGTGATTTTCTCTGAAAGGACAGCATTTAGAAAGTGAAGCAACACTCCATTCACTTCGCACAGTGAATTGAAGTGTTGGAAGAGAAGGCTTCTCTTTCAGAGAAATGCATGTGAATTTCTTGTGAATGCTTGAAAGTTGCTTAAGGCACTTTCAAACAAAAGTGATTTACTCTGAAAGGACAGGATTTAGAAAGTGAAGCAACACTCCATTCATTTCGCACAGTGAATTGAAGTGTTGGATCAGACTGCTTCTATTTCAGAGAAACGCATGTGTGTTTCCAATGAATGCTTGAAAGTAGCTTAAGGCACTGTCAAAGGAAAGTGATTTTCTCTGAAAGGACAGCATTTGGAAAGTGAAGTAACATTCCATTCACTTTGCACAGTGAATTGAAGTGTTGGAACAGACTGCTTCTCTTTCAGAGAAATGCATATGAGTTTCTGTTGAATGCTTTTAAGTAGCTCAAGGCTCTTTCAAAGGAAAGTGATTTTCTCTGAAAGGACAGCATTTAGAAAGTAAAGCAACACTCCATTCCCTTCGTTCAATGAATTGAAGTGTTAGAACAGACTACTTCTCTTTCATAGAAACGCATTAGTGTTTCTTGTGAATGCTTGCAAGTAGCTTAAGGCACTTTCAAAGGAAAGTGATTTTCTCTGAAAGGACAGCATTTAGAAAGTGAAGCAACACTCCATTCACTTCGCACAGAGAATTGAAGTGTTGGAACAGACAGCTTCTCTTTCAGAGAAATGCATGTGAGTTTCTGTTGAATGCTTGTAAGTAGCTTAAGGCACTTTCAAAGGAAAGTGATTATCTCTGAAAGGACAGCATTTAGAAAGTGAAGCAACACTCCATTCACTTTGCACAGTGAATTGAAGTGTTGGAACAGACTGCTTCTCTTTCAGAGAAACGCATTGAGTTTCTTCCTAATGCTTGCAAGTAGCTTAAGGCACTTTCAAAGAAAGTGATTTTCTCCGGAAGGACAGCATTTAGAAAGTGAAGCAACACTCCATTCCCTTCGTGCAGTGAATTGAAGTGTTGGAAAAGAGTGCTTCTCTTTCATATAAACGCATTAGTGTTTCTTGTGAATGCTTGCAAGTTGCTTAAGGCACTTTCAAAGGAAAGTGATTTTCTCTGAAAGGACAGCATTTAGAAAGTGAAGCAACACTCCATACACTTTGCACAGTGAATTGAAGTGTTGAAAAAGACTGCTTCTCTTTCAGAGAAACACATGTGAGCTTTTTGTGAATGCTTGAAGTAGTTTAAGTCACTTTCAAAAGAAAGTGATTTTCTCTGAAAGGACAGAGTTTAGAAAGTGAAGCAACACTCCATTCACTTCGCACAGTGAATTGAAGTGTTGGAACAGACTGCTTCTCTTTCAGAGAAATGCATGTGAGTTTCTGATGAATGCTTGTAAGTAGCTTAAGGCACTTTCAAAGGAAAGTGATTTTCTCTGAAATGACAGCATTTAGAAAGTGAAGCAACACTCCATTCACTTCGCACATTGAATTGAAGTGTTGGAACAGACTGCTTCTCTTTCAGAGAAACGCATGTGAGTTTCTGTTGAATGCTTGTAAGTAGCTTAAGGCACTTTCAAAGGAAAGTGATTCTCTCTGAAAGGACAGCATTTAGAAAGTGAAGCAACACTCCATTCACTTTGCACAGTGAATTGAAGTGTTGGAACAGACTTCTTCTCTTTCAGAGAACCGCATGTGAGTTTCTTCCTAATGCTTGCAAGAAGCTTAAGGCACTTTCAAAGGAAAGTGATTTTCTCTGAAAGGACAGCATTTCGAAAGTGAGGCAACACTCCATTCACTTTGCACAGTGAATTGAAGTGTTGGAACAGATTGCTTCTCTTTCAGAGAAACACATGTGAGTTTCTGGTGAATGCTTGTAAGTAGCTTAAGGCAATTTCAAAGCAACGTGATTTGCTCTGAAAGAACAGCATTTAGAAAGTGAAGCAACACTCCATTCACTTCGCACAGTGAATTGAAGTGTTGGAAGAGAAGGCTTCTCTTTCAGAGAAATGCATGTGAATTTCTTGTGAATGCTTGATAGTTGCTTAAGGCACTTTCAAACAAAAGTGATTTTCTCTGAAAGGACAGGATTTAGAAAGTGAAGCAACACTCCATTCATTTTGCACAGTGAATTGAAGTGTTGGAACAGACTGCTTCTCTATCAGAGAAACGCAAGTGAGTTTCTGGTGAATGCTTGTAAGTAGCTTAAGGCACTTTCAAAGGAAAGTGATTTTCTCTGAAAAGAAAGCATTTAGAAAGTGAAGCAACACACCATTCCCTTCGTGCAGTGAATTGAAGTGTTGGAACAGAGTGCTTCTCTTTCATATAAACGCATTAGTGTTTCTTGTGAATGCTTGCAAGTTGCTTAAGGCACTTTCAAAGGAAAGTGATTTTCTCTGAAAGGACAGAATTTAGAAAGTGAAGCAACACTCCATACACTTTGCACAGTGAATTGAAGTGTTGAAAAAGACTGGTTCTCTTTCAGAGAAACACATGTGAGCTTTTTGTGAATGCTTGAAAGTAGTTTAAGTCACTTTCAAAAGAAAGTGATTTTCTCTGAAAGGACAGAATTTAGAAAGTGAAGCAACACTCCATTCACTTCGCACAGTGAAGTGAAGTGTTGGAACAGACTGCTTCTCTTTCAGAGAAATGCATGTGAGTTTCTGATGAATGCTTGTAAGTAGCTTAAGGCACTTTCAAAGGAAAGTGATTTTCTCTGAAAGGACAGCATTTAGAAAGTAAAGCAACACTCCATTCACTTCGCACATTAAATTGAAGTGTTGGAACAGACTGCTTCTCTTTCAGAGAAACGCATGTGAGTTTCTGTTGAATGCTTGTAAGTAGCTAAAGGCACTTTCAAAGGAAAGTGATTTTCTCTGAAAGGACAGCATTTAGAAAGTGAGGCAACACTCCATTCACTTCACACAGTGAATTGAAGTTTTGGAACAGACTTCTTCTCTTTCAGAGAAACGCATGTGAGTTTCTTCCTAATGCTTGCAAGTAGCTTAAGGCACTTTCAAAGGAAAGTGATTTTCTCTGAAAGGACAGCATTTAGAAAGTGAAGCAACACTCCATTCACTTCGCACAGAGAATTGAAGTGTTGGAACAGATTGCTTCTCTTTCAGAGAAATGCATGTGAGTTTCTGTTGAATGCTTGTAAGTAGCTTAAGGCACATTCAGAGGAAAGGGATTTTCTCTGAGAGGACAGCATTTAGAAAGTGAAGCAACACTCCATTCACTTCGCACAGTGAATTGAAGTGTTGGAACAGACTGCTTCTCTTTCAGAGATACGCATGTGAGTTTCTTCCTAATGCTTTCAAGTAGCTTAAGGCACTTTCAAAGGAAAATAATTTTCTCTGAAAGGACAGCATTTAGAAAGTGAAGCAACACTCCATTCCCTTCGTGCAGTGAATTGAAGTGTTGGAACAGAGTGCTTCTCTTTCATATAAACGCATTAGTGTTTCTTGTGAATGCTTGCAAGTTGCTTAAGGCACTTTCAAAGGAAAGTGATTTTCTCTGAAAGGACAGCATTTAGAAAGTGAAGCAACACTCCATACACTTTGCACAGTGAATTGAAGTGTTGAAACAGACTGCTTCTCTTTCAGAGAAACGCATGTGAGCTTTTTGTGAATGCTTTAAAGTAGTTTAAGGCACTTTCAAAAGAAAGTGATTTTCTCTGAAAGGACAGAATTTAGAAAGTGAAGCAACACTCCATTCACTTCGCACAGTGAACTGAAGTGTTGGAACAGACTGCTTCTCTTTCAGAGAAATGCATGTGAGTTTCTGATGAATGCTTGCAAGTAGCTTAAGGCACTTTCAAAGGAAAGTGATTTTCTCTGAAAGGACAGCGTTTAGAAAGTGAAGCAACACTGCATTCACTTCGCACAGTGAATTGAAGTGTTGGAAGAGAAGGCTTCTCTTTCAGAGAAATGCATGTGAATTTCTTGTGAATGCTTGAAAGTTGCTTAAGGCACTTTCAAACAAAAGTGATTTTCTCTGAAAGGACAGGATTTAGAAAGTGAAGCAACACTCCATTCATTTCGCACAGTGAATTGAAGTGTTGGATCAGACTGCTTCTATTTCAGAGAAACGCATGTGTGTTTCCAGTGAATGCTTGAAAGTAGCTTAAGGCACTATCAAAGGAAAGTGATTTTCTCTGAAAGGACAGCATTTGGAAAGTGAAGTAACATTCCATTCACTTTGCACAGTGAATTGAAGTGTTGGAACAGACTGCTTCTCTTTCAGAGAAATGCATATGAGTTTCTGTTGAATGCTTTTAAGTAGCTCAAGGCTCTTTCAAAGGAAAGTGATTTTCTCTGAAAGGACAGGATTTAGAAAGTAAAGCAACACTCCATTCCCTTCGTTCAATGAATTGAAGTGTTAGAACAGACTGCTTCTCTTTCATAGAAACGCATTAGTGTTTCTTGTGAATGCTTGCAAGTAGCTTAAGGCACTTTCAAAGGAAAGTGATTTTCTCTGAAAGGACAGCATTTAGAAAGTGAAGCAACACTCCATTCACTTCGCACAGAGAATTGAAGTGTTGGAACAGATTGCTTCTCTTTCAGAGAAATGCATGTGAGTTTCTGTTGAATGCTTGTAAGTAGCTTAAGGCACTTTCAAAGGAAAGTGATTATCTCTGAAAGGACAGCATTTAGAAAGTGAAGCAACACTCCATTCACTTTGCACAGTGAATTGAAGTGTTGGAACAGACTGCTTCTCTTTCAGAGAAACGCATGTGAGTTTCTTCCTAATGCTTGCAAGTAGCTTAAGGCACTTTCAAAGGAAAGTGATTTTCTCTGAAAGGACAGCATTTAGAAAGTGAAGCAACACTCCATTCCCTTCGTGCAGTGAATTGAAGTGTTGGAAAAGAGTGCTTCTCTTTCATATAAACGCATTAGTGTTTCTTGTGAATGCTTGCAAGTAGCTTAAGGCACTTTCAAAGGAAAGTGATTTTCTCTGAAAGGACAGCATTTAGAAAGTGAAGCAACACTCCATACACTTTGCACAGTGAATTGAAGTGTTGAAAAAGACTGCTTCTCTTTCAGAGAAACACATGTGAGCTTTTTGTGAATGCTTGAAAGTAGTTTAAGTCACTTTCAAAAGAAAGTGATTTTCTCTGAAAGGACAGCATTTAGAAAGTGAAGCAACACTCCATTCACTTCGCACAGTGAATTGTAGTGTTGGAACAGACTGCTTTTCTTTCAGAGAAATGCATGTGAGTTTCTGATGAATGCTTGTAAGTAGCTTAAGGCACTTTCAAAGGAAAGTGATTTTCTCTGAAATGACAGCATTCAGAAAGTGAAGCAACACTCCATTCACTTCGCACATTGAATTGAAGTGTTGGAACAGACTGCTTCTCTTTCAGAGAAACGCATGTGAGTTTCTGTTGAATGCTTGTAAGTAGCTTAAGGCACTTTCAAAGGAAAGTGATTTTCTCTGAAAGGACAGCATTTAGAAAGTGAGGCAACACTCCATTCACTTCATACAGTGAATTGAAGTTTTGGAACAGACTTCTTCTCTTTCAGAGAAATGCATGTGAGTTTCTTCCTAATGCTTGCAAGTAGCTTAAGGCACTTTCAAAGGAAAGTGATTTTCTCTGAAAGGACAGCATTTAGAAAGTGAAGCAACACTCCATTCACTTCGCAAAGAGAATTGAAGTGTTGGAACAGATTGCTTCTCTTTCAGAGAAATGCATGTGAGTTTCTGTTGAATGCTTGTAAGTAGCTTAAGGCACATTCAGAGGAAAGGGATTTTCTCTTAAAGGACAGCATTTAGAAAGTGAAGCAACACTCCATTCACTTCGCACATTGAATTGAAGTGTTGGAACAGACTGCTTCTCTTTCAGAGAAACGCATGTGAGTTTCTGTTGAATGCTTGTAAGTACCTTAAGGCACTTTCAAAGGAAAGTGATTTTATCTGAAAGGACAGCATTTAGAAAGTGAGGCAACACTCCATTCACTTCACACAGTGAATTGAAGTTTTGGAACAGACTTCTTCTCTTTCAGAGAAACGCATGTGAGTTTCTTCCTAATGCTTGCAAGTAGCTTAAGGCACTTTCAAAGGAAAGTGATTTTCTCTGAAAGGACAGCATTTTGAAAGTGAAGCAACACTCCATTCACTTCGCACGGAGAATTGAAGTGTTGGAACAGATTGCTTCTCTTTCAGAGAAATGCATGTGAGTTTCTGTTGAATGCTTGCAAGTAGCTTAAGGCACTTTCAAAGGAAAATAATTTTCTCTGAAAGGACAGCATTTAGAAAGTGAAGCAACACTCCATTCACTTCGCACAGTGAATTGAAGTGTTGGAACAGACTGCTTCTCTTTTAGAGAAATGCATGTGAGTTTCTGGTGAATGCTTGTAAGTAGCGTAAGGCACTTTCAAAGGAAAGTGATTTTCTCTGAAAGGACAGCATTTAGAACGTGAAGCAACACTCCATTCACTTCGCACAGTGAATTGAAGTGTTGGAATAGACTGCTTCTCTTTCACAGAAACGCATCTGAGTTTCTTCCTAATGCTTGCAAGTAGCTTAAGGCACTTTCAAAGGAAAGTGATTTTCTCTAAAAGGACAGCATTTGGAAAGTGAAGCACCACTCCATTCACTTTGCACAGTGAATTGAAGTGTTGGAACAGACTGCTTCTCTTTCAGAGAAACACATGTGAGTTTCTGTTGAATGCTTGTAAGTAGCTTAAGGCACTTTCAAAGGAAAGTGATTCTCTCTGAAAGGACAGCATTTAGAAAGTGAAGCAACACTCCATTCACTTTGCACAGTGAATTGAAGTGTTGGAACAGACTTCTTCTCTTTCAGAGAAACGCATGTGAGTTTCTTCCTAATGCTTGCAATAAGCGTAAGGCACTTTCAAAGGAAAGTGATTTTCTCTGAAAGGACAGCATTTCAAAAGTGAAGCAACACTCCATTCACTTTGCACAGTGAATTGAAGTGTTGGAACAGATTGCTTCTCTTTCAGAGAAACACATGTGAGTTTCTGGTGAATGCTTGTAAGTAGCTTAAGGCAATTTCAAAGCAACGTGATTTGCTCTGAAAGAACAGCATTTAGAAAGTGAAGCAACACTCCATTCACTTCGCACAGTGAATTGAAGTGTTGGAAGAGAAGGCTTCTCTTTCAGAGAAATGCATGTGAATTTCTTGTGAATGCTTGATAGTTGCTTAAGGCACTTTCAAACAAAAGTGATTTTCTCTGAAAGGACAGGATTTAGAAAGTGAAGCAACACTCCATTCATTTTGCACAGTGAATTGAAGTGTTGGAACAGACTGCTTCTCTATCAGAAAAACGCATGTGAGTTTCTGGTGAATGCTTGTAAGTAGCTTAAGGCACTTTCAAAGGAAAGTGATTTTCTCTGAAAGGACAGCATTTAGAAAGTGAAGCAACACTCCATTCCCTTCGTGCAGTGAATTGAAGTGTTGGAACAGAGTGCTTCTCTTTCATATAAACGCATTAGTGTTTCTTGTGAATGCTTGCAAGTTGCTTAAGGCACTTTCAAAGGAAAGTGATTTTCTCTGAAAGGACAGCATTTAGAAAGTGAAGCAACACTCCATACACTTTGCACAGTGAATTGAAGTGTTGAAAAAGACTGCTTCTCTTTCAGAGAAACACATGTGAGCTTTTTGTGAATGCTTGAAAGTAGTTTAAGTCACTTTCAAAAGAAAGTGATTTTCTCTGAAAGGACAGAATTTAGAAAGTGAAGCAACACTCCATTCACTTCGCACAGTGAAGTGAAGTGTTGGAACAGACTGCTTCTCTTTCAGAGAAATGCATGTGAGTTTCTGATGAATGCTTGTAAGTAGCTTAAGGCACTTTCAAAGGAAAGTGATTTTCTCTGAAAGGACAGCATTTAGAAAGTGAAGCAACACTCCATTCACTTCGCACAGTGAATTGAAGTGTTGGAACAGACTGCTTCTCTTTCAGAGAAACGCATGTGAGTTTCTGTTGAATGCTTGTAAGTAGCTAAAGTCACTTTCAAAGGAAAGTGATTTTCTCTGAAAGGACAGCATTTAGAAAGTGAGGCAACACTCCATTCAATTCACACAGTGAATTGAAGTTTTGGAACAGACTTCTTCTCTTTCAGAGAAACGCATGTGAGTTTCTTCCTAATGCTTGCAAGTAGCTTAAGGCACTTTCAAAGGAAAGTGATTTTCTCTGAAAGGACAGCATTTAGAAAGTGAAGCAACACTCCATTCACTTCGCACAGAGAATTGAAGTGTTGGAACAGATTGCTTCTCTTTCAGAGAAATGCATGTGAGTTTCTGTTGAATGCTTGTAAGTAGCTTAAGGCACATTCAGAGGAAAGGGATTTTCTCTGAAAGGACAGCATTTAGAAAGTGAAGCAACACTCCATTCACTTCGCACAGTGAATTGAAGTGTTGGAACAGACTGCTTCTCTTTCAGAGAAACGCATGTGAGTTTCTTCCTAATGCTTTCAAGTAGCTTAAGGCACTTTCAAAGGAAAATAATTTTCTCTGAAAGGACAGCATTTAGAAAGTGAAGCAACACTCCTTTCCCTTTGTGCAGTGAATTGAAGTGTTGGAACAGAGTGCTTCTCTTTCATATAAACGCATTAGTGTTTCTTGTGAATGCTTGCAAGTTGCTTAAGGCACTTTCAAAGGAAAGTGATTTTCTCTGAAAGGACAGCATTTAGAAAGTGAAGCACTACTCCATACACTTTGCACAGTGAATTGAAGTGTTGAAACAGACTGCTTCTCTTTCAGAGAAACGCATGTGAGCTTTTTGTGAATGCTTTAAAGTAGTTTAAGGCACTTTCAAAAGAAAGTGATTTTCTCTGAAAGGACAGAATTTAGAAAGTGAAGCAACACTCCATTCACTTCGCACAGTGAACTGAAGTGTTGGAACAGACTGCTTCTCTTTCAGAGAAATGCATGTGAGTTTCTGATGAATGCTTGCAAGTAGCTTAAGGCACTTTCAAAGGAAAGTGATTTTCTCTGAAAGGACAGCGTTTAGAAAGTGAAGCAACACTCCATTCACTTCGCACAGTGAATTGAAGTGTTGGAACAGACTGCTTCCTTTTAGAGAAACTCATGTGAGTTTCTTCCTAATGCTTGCAAGTAGCTTAAGGCACTTTCAAAGGAAAGTGATTTTCTCTGAAAGGACAGCGTTTAGAAAGTGAAGCAACACTCCATTCACTTCGCACAGTGAATTGAAGTGTTGGAACAGACTGCTTCCTTTTAGAGAAACACATGTGAGTTTCTTCCTAATGCTTGCAAGTAGCTTAAGGCACTTTCAAAGGAAAGTGATTTTCTCTGAAAGGACAGCATTTAGAAAGTGAAGCAACACTCCATTCACTTCGCACAAAGAATTGAAGTGTTGGAACAGAGTGCTTCTCTTTCAGAGAAATGCATGTGAGTTTCTGTTGAATGCTTGTAAGTAGCTTAAGGCACTTTCAAAGGAAAGTGATTATCTCTGAAAGGACAGCATTTAGAAAGTGAAGCAACACTCCATTCCCTTCGTGCAGTGAATTGAAGTGTTGGAACAGAGTGCTTCTCTTTCATATAAACGCATTAGTGTTTCTTGTGAATGCTTGCAAGTTGCTTAAGGCACTTTCAAAGGAAAGTGATTTTCTCTGAAAGGACAGCATTTAGAAAGTGAAGCAACACTCCATTCACTTTGCGCAGTGAATTGAAGGGTTGGAACAGACTGCTTCTCTTTCAGAGAAACGCATGTGAGTTTTTTATGAATGCTTGAAAGTAGTTTAAGGCACTTTCAAAGGAAAGTGATTTTCTCTGAAAGGACAGAATTTAGAAAGTGAAGCAACACTCCATTCACTTTGCACAGTGAATTGAAGTGTTGGAACAGAGTGCTTCTCTTTCAGAGAAATGCATGTGAGTTTCTGTTGAATGCTTGTAAGTAGCTTAAGGCACTTTCAAAGGAAAGTGATTATCTCTGAAAGGACAGCATTTAGAAAGTGAAGCAACACTCCATTCCCTTCGTGCAGTGAATTGAAGTGTTGGAACAGAGTGCTTCTCTTTCATATAAACGCATTAGTGTTTCTTGTAAATGCTTGCAAGTTGCTTAAGGCACTTTCAAAGGAAAGTGATTTTCTCTGAAAGGACAGCATTTAGAAAGTGAAGCAACACTCCATTCACTTTGCGCAGTGAATTGAAGGGTTGGAACAGACTGCTTCTCTTTCAGAGAAACGCATGTGAGTTTTTTATGAAAGCTTGAAAGTAGTTTAAGGCACTTTCAAAGGAAAGTGATTTTCTCTGAAAGGACAGAATTTAGAAAGTGAAGCAACACTCCATTCACTTTGCACAGCGAATTGAAGTGTTGGAACAGACTGCTTCTCTTTCAGAGAAACGCATGTGAGTTTCTTCCTAATGCTTGCAAGTAGCTTAAGGCACTTTCAAAGGAAAGGGATTTTCTCTGAATGAACAGCATTTAGAAAGTGAAGCAACACTCCATTCACTTCGCACAGTGAATTGAAGTGTTGGAACAGACTGCTTCTCTATCAGAGAAACGCATGTGAGTTTCTGGTGAATGCTTGTAAGTAGCTTAAGGCACTTTCAAAGGAAAGTGATTTTCTCTGAAAGGACAGCATTTAGAAAGTGAAGCAACACTCCATTCCCTTCGTGCAGTGAATTGAAGTGTTGGAACAGAGTGCTTCTCTTTCATATAAACGCATTAGTGTTTCTTTTGAATGCTTGCAAGTTGCTTAAGGCACTTTCAAAGGAAAGTGATTTTCTCTGAAAGGACAGCATTTAGAAAGTGAAGCAACACTCCATACACTTTGCACAGTGAATTGAAGTGTTGAAACAGACTGCTTCTCTTTCGGAGAAACGCATGTGAGCTTTTTGTGAATGCATGAAAGTAGTTTAAGGCACTTTCAAAAGAAAGTGATTTTCTCTGAAAGGACAGAATTTAGAAAGTGAAGCAACACTCCATTCACTTCGCACAGTGAATTGAAGTGTTGGAACAGACTGCTTCTCTTTCAGAGAAACGCATGTGAGTTTCCTCCTAATGCTTGCAAGTAGCTTAAGGCACTTTCAAAGGAAAGTGATTTTCTCTGAAAGGACAGCATTTAGAAAGTGAAGCAACACTCCATTCACTTCGCACATTAAATTGAAGTGTTGGAACAGACTGCTTCTCTTTCAGAGAAACGCATGTGAGTTTCTGTTGAATGCTTGTAAGTACCTTAAGGCACTTTCAAAGGAAAGTGATTTTCTCTGAAAGGACAGCATTTAGAAAGTGAGGCAACACTCCATTCACTTCACACAGTGAATTGAAGTTTTGGAACAGACTGCTTCTCTTTCAGAGAAACGCATGTGAGTTTCTTCCTAATGCTTGCAAGTAGCTTAAGGCACTTTCAAAGGAAAGTGATTTTCTCTGAAAGGACAGCGTTTAGAAAGTGAAGCAACACTCCATTCACTTCGCACAGTGAATTGAAGTGTTGGAACAGACTGCTTCCTTTTAGAGAAACGCATGTGAGTTTCTTCCTAATGCTTGCAAGTAGCTTAAGGCTCTTTCAAAGGAAAGTGATTTTCTCTGAAAGGACAGCATTTAGAAAGTGAAGCAACACTCCATTCACTTCGCACAAAGAATTGAAGTGTTGGAACAGACTGCTTCTCTTTCAGAGAAACGCATGTGAGTTTTTTATAAATGCTTGAAAGTAGTTTAAGGCACTTTCAAAGGAAAGTGATTTTCTCTGAAAGGACAGAATTTAGAAAGTGAAGCAACACTCCATTCACTTTGCACAGTGAATTGAAGTGTTGGAACAGACTGCTTTACTTTCAGAGAAATGCATGTGAGTTTCTGTTGAATGCTTGTAATTAGCTTAAGGCACTTTCAAAGGAAAGTGATTATCTCTGAAAGGACAGCATTTAGAAAGTGAAGCAACACTCCATTCACTTTGCACAGTGAATTGAAGTGTTGGAACAGACTGCTTCTCTTTCAGAGAAACGCATGTGAGTTTCTTCCTAATGCTTGCAAGTAGCTTAAGGCACTTTCAAAGGAAAGGGATTTTCTCTGAAAGGACAGCATTTAGAAAGTGAAGCAACACTCCATTCACTTCGCACAGTGAATTGAAGTGTTGGAAAAGACTGCTTCTCTATCAGAGAAACGCATGTGAGTTTCTGGTGAATGCTTGTAAGTAGCTTAAGGCACTTTCAAAGGAAAGTGGTTTTCTCTGAAAGGACAGCATTTAGAAAGTGAAGCAACACTCCATTCCCTTCGTGCAGTGAATTGAAGTGTTGGAACAGAGTGCTTCTCTTTCCTATAAACGCATTAGTGTTTCTTGTGAATGCTTGCAAGTTGCTTAAGGCACTTTCAAAGGAAAGTGATTTTCTCTGAAAGGACAGCATTTAGAAAGTGAAGCAACACCCCATACACTTTGCACAGTGAACTGAAGTGTTGGAACAGACTGCTTCCTTTTAGAGAAACTCATGTGAGTTTCTTCCTAATGCTTGCAAGTAGCTTAAGGCACTTTCAAAGGAAAGTGATTTTCTCTGAAAGGACAGAATTTAGAAAGTGAAGCAACACTCCATTCCCTTCGCACAGTGAATTAAAGTGTTGGAACAGAGTGCTTCTCTTTCATATAAACGCATTAGTGTTTCTTGTGAATGCTTGCAAGTTGATTAAGGCACTTTCAAAGGAAAGTGATTTTCTCTGAAAGGACAGCATTTAGAAAGTGAAGCAACACTCCATACACTTTGCACAGTGAATTGAAGTGTTGAAACAGACTGCTTCTCTTTCAGAGAAACGCATGTGAGCTTTTTGTGAATGCTTGAAAGTAGTTTAAGGCACTTTCAAAAGAAAGTGATTTTCTCTGAAAGGACAGAATTTAGAAAGTGAAGCAACACTCCATTCACTTCGAACAGTGAATTGAAGTGTTGGAACAGACTGCTTCTCTTTCAGAGAAACGCATGTGAGTTTCCTCCTAATGCTTGCAAGTAGCTTAAGGCACTTTCAAAGGAAAGTGATTTTCTCTGAAAGGACAGCATTTAGAAAGTGAAGCAACACTCCATTCACTTCGCACATTAAATTGAAGTGTTGGAACAGACTGCTTCTCTTTCAGAGAAACGCATGTGAGTTTCTGTTGAATGCTTGTAAGTAGCTTAAGGCACTTTCAAAGGAAAGTGATTTTCTCTGAAAGGACAGCATTTAGAAACTGAGGCAACACTCCATTCACTTCACACAGTGAATTGAAGTTTTGGAACAGACTGCTTCTCTTTCAGAGAAACGCATGTGAGTTTCTTCCTAATGCTTGCAAGTAGCTTAAGGCACTTTCAAAGGAAAGTGATTTTCTCTGAAAGGACAGCGTTTAGAAAGTGAAGCAACACTCCATTCACTTCGCACAGTGAATTGAAGTGTTGGAACAGACTGCTTCCTTTTAGAGAAATGCATGTGAGTTTCTTCCTAATGCTTGCAAGTAGCTTAAGGCACTTTCAAAGGAAAGTGATTTTCTCTGAAAGGACAGCATTTAGAAAGTGAAGCAACACTCCATTCACTTCGCACACAGAATTGAAGTGTTGGAACAGACTGCTTCTCTTTTAGAGAAACGCATGTGAGTTTTTTATGAATGCTTGAAAGTAGTTTAAGGCACTTTCAAAGGAAAGTGATTTTCTCTGAAAGGACAGAATTTAGAAAGTGAAGCATCACTCCATTCACTTTGCACAGTGAATTGAAGTGTTGGAACAGAGTGCTTCTCTTTCAGAGAAATGCATGTGAGTTTCTGTTGAATGCTTGTAAGTAGCTTAAGGCACTTTCAAAGGAAAGTGATTATCTCTGAAAGGACAGCATTTAGAAAGTGAAGCAACACTCCATTCACTTTGCACAGCGAATTGAAGTGTTGGAACAGACTGCTTCTCTTTCAGAGAAACGCATGTGAGTTTCTTCCTAATGCTTGCAAGTAGCTTAAGGCACTTTCAAAGGAAAGTGATTTTCTCTGAAAGGACAGCATTTAGAAAGTGAAGCAACACTCCATTCCCTTCGCACAGTGAATTGAAGTGTTGGAACAGAGTGCTTCTCTTTCATATAAACGCATTAGTGTTTCTTGTGAATGCTTGCAAGTTGATTAAGGCACTTTCAAAGGAAAGTGATTTTCTCTGAAAGGACAGCATTTAGAAAGTGAAGCAACACTCCATACACTTTGCACAGTGAATTGAAGTGTTGAAACAGACTGCTTCTCTTTCAGAGAAACGCATGTGAGCTTTTTGTGAATGCTTGAAAGTAGTTTAAGGCACTTTCAAAAGAAAGTGATTTTCTCTGAAAAGACAGAATTTAGAAAGTGAAGCAACACTCCATTCACTTCGCACAGTGAATTGAAGTGTTGGAACAGACTGCTTCTCTTTCAGAGAAACGCATGTGAGTTTCCTCCTAATGCTTGCAAGTAGCTTAAGGCACTTTCAAAGGAAAGTGATTTTCTCTGAAAGGACAGCATTTAGAAAGTGAAGCAACACTCCATTCACTGCGCACATTAAATTGAAGTGTTGGAACAGACTGCTTCTCTTTCAGAGAAACGCATGTGAGTTTCTGTTGAATGCTTGTCAGTAGCTTAAGGCACTTTCAAAGGAAAGTGATTTTCTCTGAAAGGACAGCATTTAGAAAGTGAGGCAACACTCCATTCACTTCACACAGTGAATTGAAGTTTTGGAACAGACTGCTTCTCTTTCAGAGAAACGCATGTGAGTTTCTTCCTAATGCTTGCAAGTAGCTTAAGGCACTTTCAAAGGAAAGTGATTTTCTCTGAAAGGACAGCGTTTAGAAAGTGAAGCAACACTCCATTCACTTCGCACAGTGAATTGAAGTGTTGGAACAGACTGCTTCCTTTTAGAGAAACACATGTGAGTTTCTTCCTAATGCTTGCAAGTAGCTTAAGGCACTTTCAAAGGAAAGTGATTTTCTCTGAAAGGACAGCATTTAGAAAGTGAAGCAACACTCCATTCACTTCGCACAAAGAATTGAAGTGTTGGAACAGACTGCTTCTCTTTCAGAGAAACGCATGTGAGTTTTTTATGAATGCTTGAAAGTAGTTTAAGGCACTTTCAAAGGAAAGTGATTTTCTCTGAAAGGACAGAATTTAGAAAGTGAAGCATCACTCCATTCACTTTGCACAGTGAATTGAAGTGTTGGAACAGAGTGCTTCTCTTTCAGAGAAATGCATGTGAGTTTCTGTTGAATGCTTGTAAGTAGCTTAAGGCACTTTCAAAGGAAAGTGATTATCTCTGAAAGGACAGCATTTAGAAAGTGAAGCAACACTCCATTCACTTTGCACAGCGAATTGAAGTGTTGGAACAGACTGCTTCTCTTTCAGAGAAACGCATGTGAGTTTCTTCCTAATGCTTGCAAGTAGCTTAAGGCACTTTCAAAGGAAAGTGATTTTCTCTGAAAGGACAGCATTTAGAAAGTGAAGCAACACTCCATTCCCTTCGCACAGTGAATTGAAGTGTTGGAACAGAGTGCTTCTCTTTCATATAAACGCATTAGTGTTTCTTGTGAATGCTTGCAAGTTGATTAAGGCACTTTCAAAGGAAAGTGATTTTCTCTGAAAGGACAGCATTTAGAAAGTGAAGCAACACTCCATACACTTTGCACAGTGAATTGAAGTGTTGAAACAGACTGCTTCTCTTTCAGAGAAACGCATGTGAGCTTTTTGTGAATGCTTGAAAGTAGTTTAAGGCACTTTCAAAAGAAAGTGATTTTCTCTGAAAAGACAGAATTTAGAAAGTGAAGCAACACTCCATTCACTTCGCACAGTGAATTGAAGTGTTGGAACAGACTGCTTCTCTTTCAGAGAAACGCATGTGAGTTTCCTCCTAATGCTTGCAAGTAGCTTAAGGCACTTTCAAAGGAAAGTGATTTTCTCTGAAAGGACAGCATTTAGAAAGTGAAGCAACACTCCATTCACTGCGCACATTAAATTGAAGTGTTGGAACAGACTGCTTCTCTTTCAGAGAAACGCATGTGATTTTCTGTTGAATGCTTGTCAGTAGCTTAAGGCACTTTCAAAGGAAAGTGATTTTCTCTGAAAGGACAGCATTTAGAAAGTGAGGCAACACTCCATTCACTTCACACAGTGAATTGAAGTTTTGGAACAGACTGCTTCTCTTTCAGAGAAACGCATGTGAGTTTCTTCCTAATGCTTGCAAGTAGCTTAAGGCACTTTCAAAGGAAAGTGATTTTCTCTGAAAGGACAGCGTTTAGAAAGTGAAGCAACACTCCATTCACTTCGCACAGTGAATTGAAGTGTTGGAACAGACTGCTTCCTTTTAGAGAAACGCATGTGAGTTTCTTCCTAATGCTTGCAAGTAGCTTAAGGCACTTTCAAAGGAAAGTGATTTTCTCTGAAAGGACAGCATTTAGAAAGTGAAGCAACACTCCATTCACTTCGCACAAAGAATTGAAGTGTTGGAACAGACTGCTTCTCTTTCAGAGAAACGCATGTGAGTTTTTTATGAATGCTTGAAAGTAGTTTAAGGCACTTTCAAAGGAAAGTGATTTTCTCTGAAAGGACAGAATTTAGAAAGTGAAGCAACACTCCATTCACTTTGCACAGTGAATTGAAGTGTTGGAACAGAGTGCTTCTCTTTCAGAGAAATGCATGGGAGTTTCTGTTGAATGTTTGTAAGTAGCTTAAGGCACTTTCAAAGGAAAGTGATTATCTCTGAAAGGACAGCATTTAGAAAGTGAAGCAACACTCCATTCACTTTGCACAGCGAATTGAAGTGTTGGAACAGACTGCTTCTCTTTCAGAGAAACGCATGTGAGTTTCTGTTGAATGCTTGCAAGTAGCTTAAGGCACTTTCAAAGGAAAGGGATTTTCTCTGAATGGACAGCATTTAGAAAGTGAAGCAACACTCCATTCACTTCGCACAGTGAATTGAAGTGTTGGAACAGACTGCTTCTCTATCAGAGAAACGCATGTGAGTTTCTGGTGAATGCATGTAAGTAGCTTAAGGCACTTTCAAAGGAAAGTGATTTTCTCTGAAAGGACAGCATTTAGAAAGTGAAGCAACACTCCATTCCCTTCGTGCAGTGAATTGAAGTGTTGGAACAGAGTGCTTCTCTTTCATATAAACGCATTAGTGTTTCTTGTGAATGCTTGCAAGTTGCTTAAGGCACTTTCAAAGGAAAGTGATTTTCTCTGAAAGGAAAGCATTTAGAAAGTGAAGCAACACTCCATACACTTTGCACAGTGAATTGAAGTGTTGAAACAGACTGCTTCTCTTTCGGAGAAACGCATGTGAGCTTTTTGTGAATGCATGAAAGTAGTTTAAGGCACTTTCAAAAGAAAGTGATTTTCTCTGAAAGGACAGAATTTAGAAAGTGAAGCAACACTCCATTCACTTCGCACAGTGAATTGAAGTGTTGGAACAGACTGCTTCTCTTTCAGAGAAACGCATGTGAGTTTCCTCCTAATGCTTGCAAGTAGCTTAAGGCACTTTCAAAGGAAAGTGATTTTCTCTGAAAGGACAGCATTTAGAAAGTGAAGCAACACTCCATTCACTGCGCACATTAAATTGAAGTGTTGGAACAGACTGCTTCTCTTTCAGAGAAACGCATGTGAGATTCTGTTGAATGCTTGTAAGTAGCTTAAGGCACTTTCAAAGGAAAGTGATTTTCTCTGAAAGGACAGCATTTAGAAAGTGAGGCAACACTCCATTCACTTCACACAGTGAATTGAAGTTTTGGAACAGACTGCTTCTCTTTCAGAGAAACGCATGTGAGTTTCTTCCTAATGCTTGCAAGTAGCTTAAGGCACTTTCAAAGGAAAGTGATTTTCTCTGAAAGGACAGCGTTTAGAAAGTGAAGCAACACTCCATTCACTTCGCACAGTGAATTGAAGTGTTGGAACAGACTGCTTCCTTTTAGAGAAACGCATGTGAGTTTCTTCCTAATGTTTGCAAGTAGCTTAAGGCACTTTCAAAGGAAAGTGATTTTCTCTGAAAGGACAGCATTTAGAAAGTGAAGCAACACTCCATTCACTTCGCACAAAGAATTGAAGTGTTGGAACAGACTGCTTCTCTTTCAGAGAAACGCATGTGAGTTTTTTATGAATGCTTGAAAGTAGTTTAAGGCACTTTCAAAGGAAAGTGATTTTCTCTGAAAGGACAGAATTTAGAAAGTGAAGCAACACTCCATTCACTTCGCACAGTGAATTGAAGTGTTGGAACATACTGCTTCTCTTTCAGAGAAACGCATGTGAGTTTCCTCCTAATGCTTGCAAGTAGCTTAAGGCACTTTCAAAGGAAAGTGATTTTCTCTGAAAGGACAGCATTTAGAAAGTGAAGCAACACTCCATTCACTGCGCACATTAAATTGAAGTGTTGGAACAGACTGCTTCTCTTTCAGAGAAACGCATGTGATTTTCTGTTGAATGCTTGTCAGTAGCTTAAGGCACTTTCAAAGGAAAGTGATTTTCTCTGAAAGGACAGCATTTAGAAAGTGAGGCAACACTCCATTCACTTCACACAGTGAATTGAAGTTTTGGAACAGACTGCTTCTCTTTCAGAGAAACGCATGTGAGTTTCTTCCTAATGCTTGCAAGTAGCTTAAGGCACTTTCAAAGGAAAGTGATTTTCTCTGAAAGGACAGCGTTTAGAAAGTGAAGCAACACTCCATTCACTTCGCACAGTGAATTGAAGTGTTGGAACAGACTGCTTCCTTTTAGAGAAACGCATGTGAGTTTCTTCCTAATGCTTGCAAGTAGCTTAAGGCACTTTCAAAGGAAAGTGATTTTCTCTGAAAGGACAGCATTTAGAAAGTGAAGCAACACTCCATTCACTTCGCACAAAGAATTGAAGTGTTGGAACAGACTGCTTCTCTTTCAGAGAAACGCATGTGAGTTTTTTATGAATGCTTGAAAGTAGTTTAAGGCACTTTCAAAGGAAAGTGATTTTCTCTGAAAGGACAGAATTTAGAAAGTGAAGCAACACTCCATTCACTTTGCACAGTGAATTGAAGTGTTGGAACAGAGTGCTTCTCTTTCAGAGAAATGCATGGGAGTTTCTGTTGAATGTTTGTAAGTAGCTTAAGGCACTTTCAAAGGAAAGTGATTATCTCTGAAAGGACAGCATTTAGAAAGTGAAGCAACACTCCATTCACTTTGCACAGCGAATTGAAGTGTTGGAACAGACTGCTTCTCTTTCAGAGAAACGCATGTGAGTTTCTGTTGAATGCTTGCAAGTAGCTTAAGGCACTTTCAAAGGAAAGGGATTTTCTCTGAATGGACAGCATTTAGAAAGTGAAGCAACACTCCATTCACTTCGCACAGTGAATTGAAGTGTTGGAACAGACTGCTTCTCTATCAGAGAAACGCATGTGAGTTTCTGGTGAATGCTTGTAAGTAGCTTAAGGCACTTTCAAAGGAAAGTGATTTTCTCTGAAAGGACAGCATTTAGAAAGTGAAGCAACACTCCATTCCCTTCGTGCAGTGAATTGAAGTGTTGGAACAGAGTGCTTCTCTTTCATATAAACGCATTAGTGTTTCTTGTGAATGCTTGCAAGTTGCTTAAGGCACTTTCAAAGGAAAGTGATTTTCTCTGAAAGGAAAGCATTTAGAAAGTGAAGCAACACTCCATACACTTTGCACAGTGAATTGAAGTGTTGAAACAGACTGCTTCTCTTTCGGAGAAACGCATGTGAGCTTTTTGTGAATGCATGAAAGTAGTTTAAGGCACTTTCAAAAGAAAGTGATTTTCTCTGAAAGGACAGAATTTAGAAAGTGAAGCAACACTCCATTCACTTCGCACAGTGAATTGAAGTGTTGGAACAGACTGCTTCTCTTTCAGAGAAACGCATGTGAGTTTCCTCCTAATGCTTGCAAGTAGCTTAAGGCACTTTCAAAGGAAAGTGATTTTCTCTGAAAGGACAGCATTTAGAAAGTGAAGCAACACTCCATTCACTGCGCACATTAAATTGAAGTGTTGGAACAGACTGCTTCTCTTTCAGAGAAACGCATGTGAGATTCTGTTGAATGCTTGTAAGTAGCTTAAGGCACTTTCAAAGGAAAGTGATTTTCTCTGAAAGGACAGCATTTAGAAAGTGAGGCAACACTCCATTCACTTCACACAGTGAATTGAAGTTTTGGAACAGACTGCTTCTCTTTCAGAGAAACGCATGTGAGTTTCTTCCTAATGCTTGCAAGTAGCTTAAGGCACTTTCAAAGGAAAGTGATTTTCTCTGAAAGGACAGCGTTTAGAAAGTGAAGCAACACTCCATTCACTTCGCACAGTGAATTGAAGTGTTGGAACAGACTGCTTCCTTTTAGAGAAACGCATGTGAGTTTCTTCCTAATGTTTGCAAGTAGCTTAAGGCACTTTCAAAGGAAAGTGATTTTCTCTGAAAGGACAGCATTTAGAAAGTGAAGCAACACTCCATTCACTTCGCACAAAGAATTGAAGTGTTGGAACAGACTGCTTCTCTTTCAGAGAAACGCATGTGAGTTTTTTATGAATGCTTGAAAGTAGTTTAAGGCACTTTCAAAGGAAAGTGATTTTCTCTGAAAGGACAGAATTTAGAAAGTGAAGCAACACTCCATTCACTTTACACAGTGAATTGAAGTGTTGGAACAGACTGCTTCTCTTTCAGAGAAATGCATGTGAGTTTCTGTTGAATGCTTGTAATTAGCTTAAGGCACTTTCAAAGGAAAGTGATTATCTCTGAAAGGACAGCATTTAGAAAGTGAAGCAACACTCCATTCACTTCGCACAGTGAATTGAAGTGTTGGAACAGACTGCTTCTCTATCAGAGAAACGCATGTGAGTTTCTGGTGAATGCTTGTAAGTAGCTTAAGGCACTTTCAAAGGAAAGTGATTTTCTCTGAAAGGACAGCATTTAGAAAGTGAAGCAACACTCCATTCCCTTCGTGCAGTGAATTGAAGTGTTGGAACAGAGTGCTTCTCTTTCATATAAACGCATTAGTGTTTCTTGTGAATGCTTGCAAGTTGCTTAAGGCACTTTCAAAGGAAAGTGATTTTCTCTGAAAGGACAGCATTTAGAAAGTGAAGCAACACTCCATACACTTTGCACAGTGAATTGAAGTGTTGAAACAGACTGCTTCTCTTTCAGAGAAACGCATGTGAGCTTTTTGTGAATGCTTGAAAGTAGTTTAAGGCACTTTCAAAAGAAAGTGATTTTCTCTGAAAGGACAGAATTTAGAAAGTGAAGCAACACTCCATTCACTTCGCACAGTGAATTGAAGTGTTGGAACAGACTGCTTCTCTTTCAGAGAAACGCATATGAGTTTCTTCCTAATGCTTGCAAGCAGCTTAAGGCACTTTCAAAGGAAAGTGATTTTCTCTGAAAGGACAGCATTTAGAAAGTGAAGCAACACTCCATTCACTTCGCACATTAAATTGAAGTGTTGGAACAGACTGCTTCTCTTTCAGAGAAACGCATGTGAGTTTCTGTTGAATGCATGTAAGTAGCTTAAGGCACTTTCAAAGGAAAGTGATTTTCTCTGAAAGGACAGCATTTAGAAAGTGAGGCAACACTCCATTTATTTCACACAGTGAATTGAAGTTTTGGAACAGACTGCTTCTCTTTCAGAGAAACGCATGTGAGTTTCTTCCTAATGCTTGCAAGTAGCTTAAGGCACTTTCAAAGGAAAGTGATTTTCTCTGAAAGGACAGCGTTTAGAAAGTGAAGCAACACTCCATTCACTTCGCACAGTGAATTGAAGTGTTGGAACAGACTGCTTCCTTTTACAGAAACGCATGTGAGTTTCTTCCTAATGCTTGCAAGTAGCTTAAGGCACTTTTAAAGGAAAGTGATTTTCTCTGAAAGGACAGCATTTAGAAAGTGAAGCAACACTCCATTCACTTCGCACACAGAATTGAAGTGTTGGAACAGACTGCTTCTCTTTCAGAGAAACGCATGTGAGTTTTTTATGAATGCTTGAAAGTAGTTTAAGGCACATTCAAAGGAAAGTGATTTTCTCTGAAAAAACAGAATTTAGAAAGTGAAGCAACACTCCATTCACTTTGCACAGTGAATTGAAGTGTTGGAACTGACTGCTTCTCTTTCAGAGAAATGCATGTGAGTTTCTGTTGAATGCTTGTAAGTAGCTTAAGGTACTTTCAAAGGAAAGTGATTTTCTCTGAAAGGACAGCATTTAGAAAGTGAAGCAACACTCCATTAACTTTGCACAGTGAATTGAAGTGTTGGAACAGAATGCTTCTCTTTCAGAGAAACGCATGTGAGTTTCTTCCTAATGCTTGCAAGAAGCTTAAGGCACTTTCAAAGGAAAGTGATTTTCTCTGAAAGGACAGCATTTCGAAAGTGAGGCAACACTCCATTCACTTTGCACAGTGAATTGAAGTGTTGGAACAGATTGCTTCTCTTTCAGAGAAACACATGTGAGTTTCTGGTGAATGCTTGTAAGTAGCTTAAGGCAATTTCAAAGGAACGTGATTTTCTCTGAAAGGACAGCATTTAGAAAGTGAAGCAACACTGCATTCACTTCGCACAGTGAATTGAAGTGTTGGAAGAGAAGGCTTCTCTTTCAGAGAAATGCATGTGAATTTCTTGTGAATGCTTGAAAGTTGCTTAAGGCACTTTCAAACAAAAGTGATTTTCTCTGAAAGGACAGGATTTAGAAAGTGAAGCAACACTCCATTCACTTCGCACAGTGAATTGAAGTGTTGGATCAGACTGCTTCTATTTCAGAGAAACGCATTTGTGTTTCCTGTGAATGCTTGTAAGTAGCTTAAGGCACTATCAAAGGAAAGTGATTTTCTCTGAAAGGACAGCATTTAGAAAGTGAAGCAACACTCCATTCACTTCGCACATTAAATTGAAGTGTTGGAACAGACTGCTTCTCTTTGAGAGAAACGCATGTGAGATTCTGTTGAATGCTTGTAAGTAGCTTAAGGCACTTTCAAAGGAAAGTGATTTTCTCTGAAAGGACAGCATTTAGAAAGTGAGGCAACACTCCATTCACTTCACACAGTGAATTGAAGTTTTGGAACAGACTGCTTCTCTTTCAGAGAAACGCATGTGAGTTTCTTCCTAATGCTTGCAAGTAGCTTAAGGCACTTTCAAAGGAAAGTGATTTTCTCTGAAAGGACAGCGTTTAGAAAGTGAAGCAACACTCCATTCACTTCGCACAGTGAATTGAAGTGTTGGAACAGACTGCTTCCTTTTAGAGAAACGCATGTGAGTTTCTTCCTAATGTTTGCAAGTAGCTTAAGGCACTTTCAAAGGAAAGTGATTTTCTCTGAAAGGACAGCATTTAGAAAGTGAAGCAACACTCCATTCACTTCGCACAAAGAAGTGAAGTGTTGGAACAGACTGCTTCTCTTTTAGAGAAACGCATGTGAGTTTTTTATGAATGCTTGAAAGTAGTTTAAGGCACTTTCAAAGGAAAGTGATTTTCTCTGAAAGGACAGAATTTAGAAAGTGAAGCAACACTCCATTCACTTTGCACAGTGAATTGAAGTGTTGGAACAGACTGCTTCTCTTTCAGAGAAATGCATGTGAGTTTCTGTTGAATGCTTGTAATTAGCTTAAGGCACTTTCAAAGGAAAGTGATTATCTCTGAAAGGACAGCATTTAGAAAGTGAAGCAACACTCCATTCACTTTGCACAGTGAATTGAAGTGTTGGAACAGACTGCTTCTCTTTCAGAGAAACGCATGTGAGTTTCTTCCTAATGCTTGCAAGTAGCTTAAGGCACTTTCAAAGGAAAGGGATTTTCTCTGAAAGGACATAATTTAGAAAGTGAAGCAACACTCCATTCCCTTCGCACTGTGAATTGAAGTGTTGGAACAGACTGCTTCTCTATCAGAGAAACGCATGTGAGTTTCTGGTGAATGCTTGTAAGTAGCTTAAGGCACTTTCAAAGGAAAGTGATTTTCTCTGAAAGGACAGCATTTAGAAAGTGAAGCAACACTCCATTCCCTTCGTGCAGTGAATTGAAGTGTTGGAACACAGTGCTTCTCTTTCATATAAACGCATTAGTGTTTCTTGTGAATGCTTGCAAGTTGCTTAAGGCACTTTCAAAGGAAAGTGATTTTCTCTGAAAGGACAGCATTTAGAAAGTGAAGCAACACTCCATACACTTTGCACAGTGAATTGAAGTGTTGAAACAGACTGCTTCTCTTTCAGAGAAACGCATGTGAGCTTTTTGTGAATGCTTGAAAGTAGTTTAAGGCACTTTCAAAAGAAAGTGATTTTCTCTGAAAGGACAGAATTTAGAAAGTGAAGCAACACTCCATTCACTTCGCACAGTGAATTGAAGTGTTGGAACAGACTGCTTCTCTTTCAGAGAAACGCATGTGAGTTTCTTCCTAATGTTTGCAAGCAGCTTAAGGCACTTTCAAAGGAAAGTGATTTTCTCTGAAAGGACAGCATTTAGAAAGTGAAGCAACACTCCATTCACTTCGCACATTAAATTGAAGTGTTGGAACAGACTGCTTCTCTTTCAGAGAAACGCATGTGAGTTTCTGTTGAATGCTTGTAAGTAGCTTAAGGCACTTTCAAAGGAAAGTGATTTTCTCTGAAAGGACAGCATTTAGAAAGTGAGGCAACACTCCATTTATTTCACACAGTGAATTGAAGTTTTGGAACAGACTGCTTCTCTTTCAGAGAAACGCATGTGAGTTTCTTCCTAATTTTGCAAGTAGCTTAAGGCACTTTCAAAGGAAAGTGATTTTCTCTGAAAGGACAGCGTTTAGAAAGTGAAGCAACACTCCATTCACTTCGCACAGTGAATTAAAGTGTTGGAACAGACTGCTTCCTTTTACAGAAACGCATGTGAGTTTCTTCCTAATGCTTGCAAGTAGCTTAAGGCACTTTCAAAGGAAAGTGATTTTCTCTGAAAGGACAGCATTTAGAAAGTGAAGCAACACTCCATTCACTTCGCACAAAGAATTGAAGTGTTGGAACAGACTGCTTCTCTTTCAGAGAAACGCATGTGAGTTTTTTATGAATGCTTGAAAGTAGTTTAAGGCACATTCAAAGGAAAGTGATTTTCTCTGAAAAAACAGAATTTAGAAAGTGAAGCAACACTCCATTCACTTTGCACAGTGAATTGAAGTGTTGGAACAGATTGCTTCTCTTTCAGAGAAACACATGTGAGTTTCTGGTGAATGCTTGTAAGTAGCTTAAGGCAATTTCAAAGGAACGTGATTTTCTCTGAAAGGACAGCATTTAGAAAGTGAAGCAACACTCCATTCACTTCGCACAGTGAATTGAAGTGTTGGAAGAGAAGGCTTCTCTTTCAGAGAAATGCATGTGAATTTCTTGTGAATGCTTGAAAGTTGCTTAAGGCACTTTCAAACAAAAGTGATTTTCTCTGAAAGGACAGGATTTAGAAAGTGAAGCAACACTCCATTCACTTCGCACAGTGAATTGAAGTGTTGGATCAGACTGCTTCTATTTCAGAGAAACGCATGTGTGTTTCCTGTGAATGCTTGTAAGTAGCTTAAGGCACTATCAAAGGAAAGTGATTTTCTCTGAAAGGACAGCATTTGGAAAGTGAAGTAACATTCCATTCACTTCGCACAGTGAATTGAAGTGTTGGAACAGACTGCTTCTCTTTCAGAGAAATGCATATGAGTTTCTGTTGAATGCTTGTAAGTAGCTCAAGGCTCTTTCAAAGGAAAGTGATTTTCTCTGAAAGGATAGCATTTAGAAAGTAAAGCAACACTCCATTCCCTTCGTGCAATGAATTGAAGTGTTGGAACAGACTGCTTCTCTATCAGAGAAACGCATGTGAGTTTCTGGTGAATGCTTGTAAGTAGCTTAAGGCACTTTCAAAGGAAAGTGATTTTCTCTGAAAGGACAGCATTTAGAAAGTGAAGCAACACTCCATTCCCTTCGTGCAGTGAATTGAAGTGTTGGAACAGAGTGCTTCTCTTTCATATAAACGCATTAGTGTTTCTTGTGAATGCTTGCAAGTTGCTTAAGGCACTTTCAAAGGAAAGTGATTTTCTCTGAAAGGACAGCATTTAGAAAGTGAAGCAACACTCCATACACTTTGCACAGTGAATTGAAGTGTTGAAACAGACTGCTTCTCTTTCGGAGAAACGCATGTGAGCTTTTTGTGAATGCATGAAAGTAGTTTAAGGCACTTTCAAAAGAAAGTGATTTTCTCTGAAAGGACAGAATTTAGAAAGTGAAGCAACACTCCATTCACTTCGCACAGTGAATTGAAGTGTTGGAACAGACTGCTTCTCTTTCAGAGAAACGCATGTGAGTTTCCTCCTAATGCTTGCAAGTAGCTTAAGGCACTTTCAAAGGAAAGTGATTTTCTCTGAAAGGACAGCATTTAGAAAGTGAGGCAACACTCCATTCCCTTCGTGCAGTGAATTGAAGTGTTGGAACAGAGTGCTTCTCTTTCATATAAACGCATTAGTGTTTCTTGTGAATGCTTGCAAGTTGATTAAGGCACTTTCAAAGGAAAGTGATTTTCTCTGAAAGGACAGCATTTAGAAAGTGAAGCAACACTCCATACACTTTGCACAGTGAATTGAAGTGTTGAAACCGACTGCTTCTCTTTCAGAGAAACGCATGTGAGCTTTTTGTGAATGCTTGAAAGTAGTTTAAGGCACTTTCAAAAGAAAGTGATTTTCTCTGAAAGGACAGAATTTAGAAAGTGAAGCAACACTCCATTCACTTCGCACAGTGAATTGAAGTGTTGGAACAGACTGCTTCTCTTTCAGAGAAACGCATGTGAGTTTCTTCCTAATGCTTGCAAGCAGCTTAAGGCACTTTCAAAGGAAAGTGATTTTCTCTGAAAGGACAGCATTTAGAAAGTGAAGCAACACTCCATTCACTTCGCACATTTAATTGAAGTGTTGGAACAGACTGCTTCTCTTTCAGAGAAACGCATGTGAGTTTCTGTTGAATGCTTGTAAGTAGCTTAAGGCACTTTCAAAGGAAAGTGATTTTCTCGGAACGGACAGCATTTAGAAAGTGAGGCAACACTCCATTTATTTCACACAGTGAATTGAAGTTTTGGAACAGACTGCTTCTCTTTCAGAGAAACGCATGTGAGTTTCTTCCTAATGCTTGCAAGTAGCTTAAGGCACTTTCAAAGGAAAGTGATTTTCTCTGAAAGGACAGCGTTTAGAAAGTGAAGCAACACTCCATTCACTTCGCACAGTGAATTGAAGTGTTGGAACAGACTGCTTCCTTTTACAGAAACGCATGTGAGTTTCTTCCTAATGCTTGCAAGTAGCTTAAGGCACTTTCAAAGGAAAGTGATTTTCTCTGAAAGGACAGCATTTAGAAAGTGAAGCAACACTCCATTCACTTCGCACAAAGAATTGAAGTTTTGGAACAGACTGCTTCTCTTTCAGAGAAACGCATGTGAGTTTTTTATGAATGCTTGAAAGTAGTTTAAGGCACATTCAAAGGAAAGTGATTTTCTCTGAAAAAACAGAATTTAGAAAGTGAAGCAACACTCCATTCACTTTGCACAGTGAATTGAAGTGTTGGAACTGACTGCTTCTCTTTCAGAGAAATGCATGTGAGTTTCTGTTGAATGCTTGTAAGTAGCTTAAGGTACTTTCAAAGGAAAGTGATTTTCTCTGAAAGGACAGCATTTAGAAAGTGAAGCAACACTCCATTAACTTTGCACAGTGAATTGAAGTGTTGGAACAGACTGCTTCTCTTTCAGAGAAACGCATGTGAGTTTCTTCCTAATGCTTGCAAGAAGCTTAAGGCACTTTCAAAGGAAAGTGATTTTCTCTGAAAGGACAGCATTTCGAAAGTGAGGCAACACTCCATTCACTTTGCACAGTGAATTGAAGTGTTGGAACAGATTGCTTCTCTTTCAGAGAAACACATGTGAGTTTCTGGTGAATGCTTGTAAGTAGCTTAAGGCAATTTCAAAGGAACGTGATTTTCTCTGAAAGGACAGCATTTAGAAAGTGAAGCAACACTCCATTCACTTCGCACAGTGAATTGAAGTGTTGGAAGAGAAGGCTTCTCTTTCAGAGAAATGCATGTGAATTTCTTGTGAATGCTTGAAAGTTGCTTAAGGCACTTTCAAACAAAAGTGATTTTCTCTGAAAGGACAGGATTTAGAAAGTGAAGCAACACTCCATTCACTTCGCACAGTGAATTGAAGTGTTGGATCAGACTGCTTCTATTTCAGAGAAACGCATGTGTGTTTCCTGTGAATGCTTGTAAGTAGCTTAAGGCACTATCAAAGGAAAGTGATTTTCTCTGAAAGGACAGCATTTGGAAAGTGAAGTAACATTCCATTCACTTCGCACAGTGAATTGAAGTGTTGAAACAGACTGCTTCTCTTTCAGAGAAATGCATATGAGTTTCTGTTGAATGCTTGTAAGTAGCTCAAGGCTCTTTCAAAGGAAAGTGATTTTCTCTGAAAGGACAGCATTTAGAAAGTAAAGCAACACTCCATTCCCTTCGTGCAATGAATTGAAGTGTTAGAACAGACTGCTTCTCTTTCATAGAAACGCATTAGTGTTTCTTGTGAATGTTTGCAAGTAGCTTAAGGCACTTTCAAAGGAAAGTGATTTTCTCTGAAAGGACAGCATTTAGAAAGTGAAGCAACACTCCATTCACTTCGCACAGAGAATTGAAGTGTTGGAACAGACTGCTTCTCTTTCAGAGAAATGCATGTGAGTTTCTGTTGAATGCTTGTAAGTAGCTTAAGGCACTTTCAAAGGAAAGTGATTTTCTTTGAAAGGACAGCATTTAGAAAGTGAAGCAACACTCCATTCACTTCGCACATTGAATTGAAGTGTTGGAACAGACTGCTTCTCTTTCAGAGAAACGCATGTGAGTTTCTTCCTAATGCTTGCAAGTAGCTTAAGGCACTTTCAAAGGAAAGTGATTTTCTCTGAAAGGACAGCGTTTAGAATGTGAAGCAACACTCCATTCACTTCGCACAGTGAATTGAAGTGTTGGAACAGACTGCTTCTTTTTCATGGAAATGCTTGTGAGTTTCTGTTGAATGCTTGTAAGTAGCTCAAGGCTCTTTCAAAGGAAAGTGATTTTTTCTGAAAGGACAGCATTTAAAAAGTAAAGTAACACTCCATTTCCTTCGTGCAATGAATTGAAGTGTTGGAACAGACTGCTTCACTTTCATAGAAACGCATTAGTGTTTCTTGTGAATGCTTGCAGGTAGCTTAAGGAACTTTCAAAGGAAAGTGATTTTCTCTGAAAGGACAGCATTTAGAAAGTGAAGCAACACTCCATTCACTTTGCACAGTGAATTGAAGTGTTGGAACAGACTGCTTCTCTTTCAGAGAAACGCATGTGAGTTTCTTCCTAATGCTTGCAAGTAGCTTAAGGCACTTTCAAAGGAAAGGGATTTTCTCTGAAAGGACAGCATTTAGAAAGTGAAGCAACACTCCATTCACTTCGCACAGTGAATTGAAGTGTTGGAACAGACTGCTTCTCTATCAGAGAAACGCATGTGAGTTTCTGGTGAATGCTTGTAAGTAGCTTAAGGCACTTTCAAAAGAAAGTGATTTTCTCTGAAAGGACAGCATTTAGAAAGTGAAGCAACACTCCATTCCCTTCGTGCAGTTAATTGAAGTGTTGGAACAGAGTGCTTCTCTTTCATATAAACGCATTAGTGTTTCTTGTGAACGCTTGCAAGTTGCTTAAGGCACTTTCAAAGGAAAGTGATTTTCTCTGAAAGGACAGCATTTAGAAAGTGAAGCAACACTCCATACACTTTGCACAGTGAATTGAAGTGTTGAAACAGACTGCTTCTCTTTCAGAGAAACGCATGTGAGCTTTTTGTGAATGCTTTAAAGTAGTTTAAGGCACTTTCAAAAGAAAGTGATTTTCTCTGAAAGGACAGAATTTAGAAAGTGAAGCAACACTCCATTCACTTCGCACAGTGAACTGAAGTGTTGGAACAGACTGCTTCTCTTTCAGAGAAATGCATGTGAGTTTCTGATGAATGCTTGCAAGTAGCTTAAGGCACTTTCAAAGGAAAGTGATTTTCTCTGAAAGGACAGCGTTTAGAAAGTGAAGCAACACTCCATTCACTTCGCACAGTGAATTGAAGTGTTGGAACAGACTGCTTCCTTTTAGAGAAACTCATGTGAGTTTCTTCCTAATGCTTGCAAGTAGCTTAAGGCACTTTCAAAGGAAAGTGATTTTCTCTGAAAGGACAGCATTTAGAAAGTGAAGCAACACTCCATTCCCTTCGTGCAGTGAATTGAAGTGTTGGAACAGAGTGCTTCTCTTTCATATAAACGCATTAGTGTTTCTTGTGAATGCTTTCAAGTTGATTAAGGCACTTTCAAAGGAAAGTGATTTTCTCTGAAAGGACAGCATTTAGAAAGTGAAGCAACACTCCATTCACTTCGCACAAAGAATTGAAGTGTTGGAACAGACTGCTTCTCTTTCAGAGAAACGCATGTGAGCTTTTTGTGAATGCTTGAAAGTAGTTTAAGGCACTTTCAAAAGAAAGTGATTTTCTCTAAAAGGACAGAATTTAGAAAGTGAAGCAACACTCCATTCACTTCGCACAGTGAATTGAAGTGTTGGAACAGACTGCTTCTCTTTCAGAGAAACGCATGTGAGTTTCCTCCTAATGCTTGCAAGTAGCTTAAGGCACTTTCAAAGGAAAGTGATTTTCTCTGAAAGGACAGCATTTAGAAAGTGAAGCAACACTCCATTCACTTCGCACATTAAATTGAAGTGTTGGAACAGACTGCTTCTCTTTCAGAGAAACGCATGTGAGTTTCTGTTGAATGCTTGTAAGTAGCTTAAGGCACTTTCAAAGGAAAGTGATTTTCTCTGAAAGGACAGCATTTAGAAAGTGAGGCAACACTCCATTCACTTCACACAGTGAATTGAAGTTTTGGAACAGACTGCTTCTCTTTCAGAGAAACGCATGTGAGTTTCTTCCTAATGCTTGCAAGTAGCTTAAGGCACTTTCAAAGGAAAGTGATTTTCTCTGAAAGGACAGCGTTTAGAAAGTGAAGCAACACTCCATTCACTTCGCACAGTGAATTGAAGTGTTGGAACAGACTGCTTCCTTTTAGAGAAACGCATGTGAGTTTCTTCCTAATGCTTGCAAGTAGCTTAAGGCACTTTCAAAGGAAAGTGATTTTCTCTGAAAGGACAGCATTTAGAAAGTGAAGCAACACTCCATTCACTTCGCACAAAGAATTGAAGTGTTGGAACAGACTGCTTCTCTTTCAGAGAAATGCATGTGAGTTTTTTGTGATTGCTTGAAAGTAGTTTAAGGCACTTTCAAAGGAAAGTGATTTTCTCTGAAAGGACAGAATTTAGAAAGTGAAGCAACACTCCTTTCACTTTGCACAGTGAATTGAAGTGTTGGAACAGACTGCTTCTCTTTCAGAGAAATGCATGTGAGTTTCTGTTGAATGCTTGTAAGTAGCTTAAGGCACTTTCAAAGGAAAGTGATTATCTCTGAAAGGACAGCATTTAGAAAGTGAAGCAACACTCCATTCACTTTGCACAGCGAATTTAAGTGTTGGAACAGACTGCTTCTCTTTCAGAGAAACGCATGTGAGTTTCTTCCTAATGCTTGCAAGTAGCTTAAGGCACTTTCAAAGGAAAGGGATTTTCTCTGAATGGACAGCATTTAGAAAGTGAAGCAACACTCCATTCACTTCGCACAGTGAATTGAAGTGTTGGAACAGACAGCTTCTCTATCAGAGAAACGCATGTGAGTTTCTGGTGAATGCTTGTAAGTAGCTTAAGGCACTTTCAAAGGAAAGTGATTTTCTCTGAAAGGACAGCATTTAGAAAGTGAAGCAACACTCCATTCCTTTCGTGCAGTGAATTGAAGTGTTGGAACAGAGTGCTTTTCTTTCATATAAACGCATTAGTGTTGCTTGTGAATGCTTGCAAGTTGCTTAAGGCACTTTCAAAGGAAAGTGATTTTCTCTGAAAGGACAGCGTTTAGAAAGTGAAGCAACACTCCATTCACTTCGCACAGTGAATTGAAGTGTTGGAACAGACTGCTTCCTTTTACAGAAACGCATGTGAGTTTCTTCCTAATGCTTGCAAGTAGCTTAAGGCACTTTCAAAGGAAAGTGATTTTCTCTGAAAGGACAGCATTTAGAAAGTGAAGCAACACTCCATTCACTTCGCACAAAGAATTGAAGTGTTGGAACAGACTGCTTCTCTTTCAGAGAAATGCATGTGAGTTTTTTATGAATGCTTGAAAGTAGTTTAAGGCACATTCAAAGGAAAGTGATTTTCTCTGAAAAAACAGAATTTAGAAAGTGAAGCAACACTCCATTCACTTTGCACAGTGAATTGAAGTGTTGGAACTGACTGCTTCTCTTTCAGAGAAATGCATGTGAGTTTCTGTTGAATGCTTGTAAGTAGCTTAAGGTACTTTCAAAGGAAAGTGATTTTCTCTGAAAGGACAGCATTTAGAAAGTGAAGCAACACTCCATTAACTTTGCACAGTGAATTGAAGTGTTGGAACAGACTGCTTCTCTTTCAGAGAAACGCATGTGAGTTTCTTCCTAATGCTTGCAAGAAGCTTAAGGCACTTTCAAAGGAAAGTGATTTTCTCTGAAAGGACAGCATTTCGAAAGTGAGCAACACTCCATTCACTTTGCACAGTGAATTGAAGTGTTGGAACAGATTGCTTCTCTTTCAGAGAAACACATGTGAGTTTCTGGTGAATGCTTGTAAGTAGCTTAAGGCAATTTCAAAGGAACGTGATTTTCTCTGAAAGGACAGCATTTAGAAAGTGAAGCAACACTCCATTCACTTCGCACAGTGAATTGAAGTGTTGGAAGAGAAGGCTTCTCTTTCAGAGAAATGCATGTGAATTTCTTGTGAATGCTTGAAAGTTGCTTAAGGCACTTTCAAACAAAAGTGATTTTCTCTGAAAGGACAGGATTTAGAAAGTGAAGCAACACTCCATTCACTTCGCACAGTGAATTGAAGTGTTGGATCAGACTGCTTCTATTTCAGAGAAACGCATGTGTGTTTCCTGTGAATGCTTGTAAGTAGCTTAAGGCACTATCAAAGGAAAGTGATTTTCTCTGAAAGGACAGCATTTGGAAAGTGAAGTAACATTCCATTCACTTCGCACAGTGAATTGAAGTGTTGAAACAGACTGCTTCTCTTTCAGAGAAATGCATATGAGTTTCTGTTGAATGCTTGTAAGTAGCTCAAGGCTCTTTCAAAGGAAAGTGATTTTCTCTGAAAGGACAGCATTTAGAAAGTAAAGCAACACTCCATTCCCTTCGTGCAATGAATTGAAGTGTTAGAACAGACTGCTTCTCTTTCATAGAAACGCATTAGTGTTTCTTGTGAATGTTTGCAAGTAGCTTAAGGCACTTTCAAAGGAAAGTGATTTTCTCTGAAAGGACAGCATTTAGAAAGTGAAGCAACACTCCATTCACTTCGCACAGAGAATTGAAGTGTTGGAACAGACTGCTTCTCTTTCAGAGAAATGCATGTGAGTTTCTGTTGAATGCTTGTAAGTAGCTTAAGGCACTTTCAAAGGAAAGTGATTTTCTTTGAAAGGACAGCATTTAGAAAGTGAAGCAACACTCCATTCACTTCGCACATTGAATTGAAGTGTTGGAACAGACTGCTTCTCTTTCAGAGAAACGCATGTGAGTTTCTTCCTAATGCTTGCAAGTAGCTTAAGGCACTTTCAAAGGAAAGTGATTTTCTCTGAAAGGACAGCGTTTAGAATGTGAAGCAACACTCCATTCACTTCGCACAGTGAATTGAAGTGTTGGAACAGACTGCTTCTTTTTCATGGAAATGCTTGTGAGTTTCTGTTGAATGCTTGTAAGTAGCTCAAGGCTCTTTCAAAGGAAAGTGATTTTTTCTGAAAGGACAGCATTTAAAAAGTAAAGTAACACTCCATTTCCTTCGTGCAATGAATTGAAGTGTTGGAACAGACTGCTTCACTTTCATAGAAACGCATTAGTGTTTCTTGTGAATGCTTGCAGGTAGCTTAAGGAACTTTCAAAGGAAAGTGATTTTCTCTGAAAGGACAGCATTTAGAAAGTGAAGCAACACTCCATTCACTTTGCACAGTGAATTGAAGTGTTGGAACAGACTGCTTCTCTTTCAGAGAAACGCATGTGAGTTTCTTCCTAATGCTTGCAAGTAGCTTAAGGCACTTTCAAAGGAAAGGGATTTTCTCTGAAAGGACAGCATTTAGAAAGTGAAGCAACACTCCATTCACTTCGCACAGTGAATTGAAGTGTTGGAACAGACTGCTTCTCTATCAGAGAAACGCATGTGAGTTTCTGGTGAATGCTTGTAAGTAGCTTAAGGCACTTTCAAAAGAAAGTGATTTTCTCTGAAAGGACAGCATTTAGAAAGTGAAGCAACACTCCATTCCCTTCGTGCAGTTAATTGAAGTGTTGGAACAGAGTGCTTCTCTTTCATATAAACGCATTAGTGTTTCTTGTGAACGCTTGCAAGTTGCTTAAGGCACTTTCAAAGGAAAGTGATTTTCTCTGAAAGGACAGCATTTAGAAAGTGAAGCAACACTCCATACACTTTGCACAGTGAATTGAAGTGTTGAAACAGACTGCTTCTCTTTCAGAGAAACGCATGTGAGCTTTTTGTGAATGCTTTAAAGTAGTTTAAGGCACTTTCAAAAGAAAGTGATTTTCTCTGAAAGGACAGAATTTAGAAAGTGAAGCAACACTCCATTCACTTCGCACAGTGAACTGAAGTGTTGGAACAGACTGCTTCTCTTTCAGAGAAATGCATGTGAGTTTCTGATGAATGCTTGCAAGTAGCTTAAGGCACTTTCAAAGGAAAGTGATTTTCTCTGAAAGGACAGCGTTTAGAAAGTGAAGCAACACTCCATTCACTTCGCACAGTGAATTGAAGTGTTGGAACAGACTGCTTCCTTTTAGAGAAACTCATGTGAGTTTCTTCCTAATGCTTGCAAGTAGCTTAAGGCACTTTCAAAGGAAAGTGATTTTCTCTGAAAGGACAGCATTTAGAAAGTGAAGCAACACTCCATTCCCTTCGTGCAGTGAATTGAAGTGTTGGAACAGAGTGCTTCTCTTTCATATAAACGCATTAGTGTTTCTTGTGAATGCTTTCAAGTTGATTAAGGCACTTTCAAAGGAAAGTGATTTTCTCTGAAAGGACAGCATTTAGAAAGTGAAGCAACACTCCATTCACTTCGCACAAAGAATTGAAGTGTTGGAACAGACTGCTTCTCTTTCAGAGAAACGCATGTGAGCTTTTTGTGAATGCTTGAAAGTAGTTTAAGGCACTTTCAAAAGAAAGTGATTTTCTCTAAAAGGACAGAATTTAGAAAGTGAAGCAACACTCCATTCACTTCGCACAGTGAATTGAAGTGTTGGAACAGACTGCTTCTCTTTCAGAGAAACGCATGTGAGTTTCCTCCTAATGCTTGCAAGTAGCTTAAGGCACTTTCAAAGGAAAGTGATTTTCTCTGAAAGGACAGCATTTAGAAAGTGAAGCAACACTCCATTCACTTCGCACATTAAATTGAAGTGTTGGAACAGACTGCTTCTCTTTCAGAGAAACGCATGTGAGTTTCTGTTGAATGCTTGTAAGTAGCTTAAGGCACTTTCAAAGGAAAGTGATTTTCTCTGAAAGGACAGCATTTAGAAAGTGAGGCAACACTCCATTCACTTCACACAGTGAATTGAAGTTTTGGAACAGACTGCTTCTCTTTCAGAGAAACGCATGTGAGTTTCTTCCTAATGCTTGCAAGTAGCTTAAGGCACTTTCAAAGGAAAGTGATTTTCTCTGAAAGGACAGCGTTTAGAAAGTGAAGCAACACTCCATTCACTTCGCACAGTGAATTGAAGTGTTGGAACAGACTGCTTCCTTTTAGAGAAACGCATGTGAGTTTCTTCCTAATGCTTGCAAGTAGCTTAAGGCACTTTCAAAGGAAAGTGATTTTCTCTGAAAGGACAGCATTTAGAAAGTGAAGCAACACTCCATTCACTTCGCACAAAGAATTGAAGTGTTGGAACAGACTGCTTCTCTTTCAGAGAAATGCATGTGAGTTTTTTGTGAATGCTTGAAAGTAGTTTAAGGCACTTTCAAAGGAAAGTGATTTTCTCTGAAAGGACAGAATTTAGAAAGTGAAGCAACACTCCTTTCACTTTGCACAGTGAATTGAAGTGTTGGAACAGACTGCTTCTCTTTCAGAGAAATGCATGTGAGTTTCTGTTGAATGCTTGTAAGTAGCTTAAGGCACTTTCAAAGGAAAGTGATTATCTCTGAAAGGACAGCATTTAGAAAGTGAAGCAACACTCCATTCACATTGCACAGCGAATTTAAGTGTTGGAACAGACTGCTTCTCTTTCAGAGAAACGCATGTGAGTTTCTTCCTAATGCTTGCAAGTAGCTTAAGGCACTTTCAAAGGAAAGGGATTTTCTCTGAATGGACAGCATTTAGAAAGTGAAGCAACACTCCATTCACTTCGCACAGTGAATTGAAGTGTTGGAACAGACAGCTTCTCTATCAGAGAAACGCATGTGAGTTTCTGGTGAATGCTTGTAAGTAGCTTAAGGCACTTTCAAAGGAAAGTGATTTTCTCTGAAAGGACAGCATTTAGAAAGTGAAGCAACACTCCATTCCCTTCGTGCAGTGAATTGAAGTGTTGGAACAGAGTGCTTTTCTTTCATATAAACGCATTAGTGTTGCTTGTGAATGCTTGCAAGTTGCTTAAGGCACTTTCAAAGGAAAGTGATTTTGTCTGAAAGGACAGCATTTAGAAAGTGAAGCAACACTCCATTAACTTTGCACAGTGAATTGAAGTGTTGGAACAGACTGCTTCTCTTTCAGAGAAACGCATGTGAGTTTCTTCCTAATGCTTGCAAGAAGCTTAAGGCACTTTCAAAGGAAAGTGATTTTCTCTGAAAGGACAGCATTTCGAAAGTGAGGCAACACTCCATTTACTTCGCACAGTGAATTGAAGTGTTGGAACAGACTGCTTCTCTATCAGAGAAACGCATGTGAGTTTCTGGTGAATGCTTGTAAGTAGCTTAAGGCACTTTCAAAGGAAAGTGATTTTCTCTGAAAGGACAGCATTTAGAAAGTGAAGCAACACTCCATTCCCTTCGTGCAGTGAATTGAAGTGTTGGAACAGAGTGCTTCTCTTTCATATAAACGCATTAGTGTTTCTTGTGAATGCTTGCAAGTTGCTTAAGGCACTTTCAAAGGAAAGTGATTTTCTCTGAAAGGACAGCATTTAGAAAGTGAAGCAACACTCCATACACTTTGCACAGTGAATTGAAGTGTTGAAACAGACTGCTTCTCTTTCAGAGAAACGCATGTGAGCTTTTTGTGAATGCTTTAAAGTAGTTTAAGGCACTTTCAAAAGAAAGTGATTTTCTCTGAAAGGACAGAATTTAGAAAGTGAAGCAACACTCCATTCACTTCGCACAGTGAACTGAAGTGTTGGAACAGACTGCTTCTCTTTCAGAGAAATGCATGTGAGTTTCTGATGAATGCTTGCAAGTAGCTTAAGGCACTTTCAAAGGAAAGTGATTTTCTCTGAAAGGACAGCGTTTAGAAAGTGAAGCAACACTCCATTCACTTCGCACAGTGAATTGAAGTGTTGGAACAGACTGCTTCCTTTTAGAGAAACTCATGTGAGTTTCTTCCTAATGCTTGCAAGTAGCTTAAGGCACTTTCAAAGGAAAGTGATTTTCTCTGAAAGGACAGCATTTAGAAAGTGAAGCAACACTCCATTCCCTCGCACAGTGAATTGAAGTGTTGGAACAGAGTGCTTCTCTTTCATATAAACGCATTAGTGTTTCTTGTGAATGCTTTCAAGTTGATTAAGGCACTTTCAAAGGAAAGTGATTTTCTCTGAAAGGACAGCATTTAGAAAGTGAAGCAACACTCCATACACTTTGCACAGTGAATTGAAGTGTTGAAACAGACTGCTTCTCTTTCAGAGAAACGCATGTGAGCTTTTTGTGAATGCTTGAAAGTAGTTTAAGGCACTTTCAAAAGAAAGTGATTTTCTCTGAAAGGACAGAATTTAGAAAGTGAAGCAACACTCCATTCACTTCGCACAGTGAATTGAAGTGTTGGAACAGACTGCTTCTCTTTCAGAGAAACGCATGTGAGTTTCCTCCTAATGCTTGCAAGTAGCTTAAGGCACTTTCAAAGGAAAGTGATTTTCTCTGAAAGGACAGCATTTAGAAAGTGAAGCAACACTCCATTCACTTCGCACATTAAATTGAAGTGTTGGAACAGACTGCTTCTCTTTCAGAGAAACGCATGTGAGTTTCTGTTGAATGCTTGTAAGTAGCTTAAGGCACTTTCAAAGGAAAGTGATTTTCTCTGAAAGGACAGCATTTAGAAAGTGAGGCAACACTCCATTCACTTCACACAGTGAATTGAAGTTTTGGAACAGACTGCTTCTCTTTCAGAGAAACGCATGTGAGTTTCTTCCTAATGCTTGCAAGTAGCTTAAGGCACTTTCAAAGGAAAGTGATTTTCTCTGAAAGGACAGCGTTTAGAAAGTGAAGCAACACTCCATTCACTTCGCACAGTGAATTGAAGTGTTGGAACAGACTGCTTCCTTTTAGAGAAACGCATGTGAGTTTCTTCCTAATGCTTGCAAGTAGCTTAAGGCACTTTCAAAGGAAAGTGATTTTCTCTGAAAGGACAGCATTTAGAAAGTGAAGCAACACTCCATTCACTTCGCACAAAGAATTGAAGTGTTGGAACAGACTGCTTCTCTTTCAGAGAAACGCATGTGAGTTTTTTATTAATGCTTGAAAGTAGTTTAAGGCACTTTCAAAGGAAAGTGATTTTCTCTGAAAGGACAGAATTTAGAAAGTGAAGCAACACTCCTTTCACTTTGCACAGCGAATTGAAGTGTTGGAACAGACTGCTTCTCTTTCAGAGAAATGCATGTGAGTTTCTGTTGAATGCTTGTAAGTAGCTTAAGGCACTTTCAAAGGAAAGTGATTTTCTCTGAAAGGACAGCATTTAGAAAGTGAAGCAACACTCCATTCCCTCGCACAGTGAATTGAAGTGTTAGAACAGAGTGCTTCTCTTTCATATAAACGCATTAGTGTTTCTTGTGAATGCTTTCAAGTTGATTAAGGCACTTTCAAAGGAAAGTGATTTTCTCTGAAAGGACAGCATTTAGAAAGTGAAGCAACACTCCATACACTTTGCACAGTGAATTGAAGTGTTGAAACAGACTGCTTCTCTTTCAGAGAAACGCATGTGAGCTTTTAGTGAATGCTTGAAAGTAGTTTAAGGCACTTTCAAAAGAAAGTGATTTTCTCTGAAAGGACAGAATTTAGAAAGTGAAGCAACACTCCATTCACTTCGCACAGTGAATTGAAGTGTTGGAACAGACTGCTTCTCTTTCAGAGAAACGCATGTGAGTTTCCTCCTAATGCTTGCAAGTAGCTTAAGGCACTTTCAAAGGAAAGTGATTTTCTCTGAAAGGACAGCATTTAGAAAGTGAAGCAACACTCCATTCACTTCGCACATTAAATTGAAGTGTTGGAACAGACTGCTTCTCTTTCAGAGAAACGCATGTGAGTTTCTGTTGAATGCTTGTAAGTAGTTTAAGGCACTTTCAAAGGAAAGTGATTTTCTCTGAAAGGACAGCATTTAGAAAGTGAGGCAACACTCCATTCACTTCACATAGTGAATTGAAGATTTGGAACAGACTGCTTCTCTTTCAGAGAAACGCATGTGAGTTTCTTCCTAATGCTCGCAAGTACCTTAAGGCACTTTCAAAGGAAAGTGATTTTCTCTGAAAGGACAGCGTTTAGAAAGTGAAGCAACACTCCATTCACTTCGCACAGTGAATTGAAGTGTTGGAACAGACTGCTTCCTTTTAGAGAAACGCATGTGAGTTTCTTCCTAATGCTTGCAAGTAGCTTAAGGCACTTTCAAAGGAAAGTGATTTTCTCTGAAAGGACAGCATTTAGAAAGTGAAGCAACACTCCATTCACTTCGCACAAAGAATTGAAGTGTTGGAACAGACTGCTTCTCTTTCAGAGAAACGCATGTGAGTTTTTTATGAATGCTTGAAAGTAGCTTAAGGCACTTTCAAAGGAAAGTGATTTTCTCTGAAAGGACAGAATTTAGAAAGTGAAGCAACACTCCTTTCACTTTGCACAGTGAATTGAAGTGTTGGAACAGACTGCTTCTCTTTCAGAGAAATGCATGTGAGTTTCTGTTGAATGCTTGTAAGTAGCTTAAGGCACTTTCAAAGGAAAGTGATTATCTCTGAAAGGACAGCATTTAGAAAGTGAAGCAACACTCCATTCACTTTGCACAGCGAATTGAAGTGTTGGAACAGACTGCTTCTCTTTCAGAGAAACGCATGTGAGTTTCTTCCTAATGCTTGCAAGTAGCTTAAGGCAATTTCAAAGGAAAGGGATTTTCTCTGAATGGACAGCATTTAGAAAGTGAAGCAACACTCCATTCACTTCGCACAGTGAATTGAAGTGTTGGAACAGACAGCTTCTCTATCAGAGAAACGCATGTGAGTTTCTGGTGAATGCTTGTAAGTAGCTTAAGGCACTTTCAAAGGAAAGTGATTTTCTCTGAAAGGACAGCATTTAGAAAGTGAAGCAACACTCCATTCCCTTCGTGCAGTGAATTGAAGTGTTGGAACAGAGTGCTTCTCTTTCATATAAACGCATTAGTGTTGCTTGTGAATGCTTGCAAGCTGCTTAAGGCACTTTCAAAGGAAAGTGATTTTGTCTGAAAGGACAGCATTTAGAAAGTGAAGCAACACTCCATTAACTTTGCACAGTGAATTGAAGTGTTGGAACAGACTGCTTCTCTTTCAGAGAAACGCATGTGAGTTTCTTCCTAATGCTTGCAAGAAGCTTAAGGCACTTTCAAAGAAAAGTGAATTTCTCTGAAAGGACAGCATTTCGAAAGTGAGGCAACACTCCATTCACTTTGCACAGTGAATTGAAGTGTTGGAACAGATTGCTTCCCTTTCAGAGAAACACATGTGAGTTTCTGGTGAATGCTTGTATGTAGCTTAAGGCAATTTCAAAGGAACGTGATTTTCTCTGAAAGGACAGCATTTAGAAAGTGAAGCAACACTCCATTCACTTCGCACAGTGAATTGAAGTGTTGGAAGAGAAGGCTTCTCTTTCAGAGAAATGCATGTGAATTTCTTGTGAATGCTTGAAAGTTGCTTAAGGCACTTTCAAAGAAAAGTGATTTTCTCTGAAAGGACAGGATTTAGAAAGTGAAGCAACACTCCATTCACTTCGCAAAGTGAATTGAAGTGTTGGATCAGACTGCTTCTATTTCAGAGAAACGCATGTGTGTTTTCTGTGAATACTTGAAAGTAGCTTAAGGCACTATCAAAGGAAAGTGATTTTCTCTGAAAGGACAGCATTTGGAAAGTGAAGTAGCATTCCATTCACTTCGCACAGTGAATTGAAGTGTTGGAACAGACTGCTTCTCTTTCAGAGAAATGCATATGAGTTTCTCTTGAATGCTTGTAAGTAGCTCAAGGCTCTTTCAAAGGAAAGTGATTTTCTCTGAAAGGACAGCATTTAGAAAGTAAAGCAACACTCCATTCCCTTCGTGAAATGAATTGAAGTGTTGGAACAGACTGCTTCTCTTTCATAGAAACGCATTAGTGTTTCTTGTGAATGCTTGCAAGTAGCTTAAGGCACTTTCAAAGGAAAGTGATTTTCTCTGAAAGGACAGCATTTAGAACGTGAAGCAACACTCCATTCACTTCGCACAGTGAATTGAAGTGTTGGAACAGACTGCTTCTCTTTCAGAGAAACGCATGTGAGTTTCTTCCTAATGCTTGCAAGTAGCTTAAGGCACTTTCAAAGGAAAGTGATTTTCTCTAAAAGGACAGCATTTGGAAAGTGACGCAACACTCCATTCACTTCACACAGTGAATTGAAGTTTTGGAACAGACTGCTTCTCTTTCAGAGAAACGCATTAGTGTTTCTTGTGAATGCTTGCAAGTAGCTTAAGGCACTTTCAAAGGAAAGTGATTTTCTCTGAAAGGACAGCATTTAGAAAGTGAAGCAACACTCCATTCACTTCCAACAGAGAATTGAAGTGTTGGAACAGACTGCTTCTCTTTCAGAGAAATGCATGTGAGTTTCTGTTGAATGCTTGTAAGTAGCTTAAGGCACTTTCAAAGGAAAGTGATTTTCTCTGAAAGGACAGCATTTAGAAAGTGAAGCAACACTCCATTCACTTCGAACAGAGAATTGAAGTGTTGGAACAGACTGCTTCTCTATCAGAGAAACGCATGTGAGTTTCTGTTGAATGCTTGTAAGTAGCTTAAGGCACTTTCAAAGGAAAGTGATTTTCTCTGAAAGGACAGCATTTAGAAAGTGAAGCAACACTCCATTCCCTTCGTGCAGTGAATTGAAGTGTTGGAACAGAGTGCTTCTCTTTCATATAAACGCATTAGTGTTTCTTGTGAATGCTTGCAAGTTGCTTAAGGCACTTTCAAAGGAAAGTGATTTTGTCTGAAAGGACAGCATTTAGAAAGTGAAGCAACACTCCATTAACTTTGCACAGTGAATTGAAGTGTTGGAACAGACTGCTTCTCTTTCAGAGAAACGCATGTGAGTTTCTTCCTAATGCTTGCAATAAGCTTAAGGCACTTTCAAAGGAAAGTGATTTTCTCTGAAAGGACAGCATTTCGAAAGTGAGGCAACACTCCATTCACTTAGCACAGTGAATTGAAGTGTTGGAACAGATTGCTTCTCTTTCAGAGAAACACATGTGAGTTTCTGGTGAATGCTTGTAAGTAGCTTAAGGCAATTTCAAAGGAACGTGATTTTCTCTGAAAGGACAGCATTTAGAAAGTGAAGCAACACTCCATTCACTTCACACAGTGAATTGAAGTGTTGGAAGAGAAGGCTTCTCTTTCAGAGAAATGCATGTGAATTTCTTGTGAATGCTTGAAAGTTGCTTAAGGCACTTTCAAACAAAAGTGATTTTCTCTAAAAGGACAGGATTTAGAAAGTGAAGCAACACTCCATTCACTTCACACAGTGAATTGAAGTGTTGGATCAGACTGCTTCTATTTCAGAGAAACGCATGTGTGTTTTCTGTGAATGCTTGAAAGTAGCTTAAGGCACTATCAAAGGAAAGTGATTTTCTCTGAAAGGACAGCATTTGGAAAGTGAAGTAACATTCCATTCACTTCGCACAGTGAATTGAAGTGTTGGAACAGACTGCTCCTCTTTCAGAGAAATGCATATGAGTTTCTGTTGAATGCTTGTAAGTAGCTCAAGGCTCTTTCAAAGGAAAGTGATTTTCTCTGAAAGGACAGCATTTAGAAAGTAAAGCAACACTCCATTCCCTTCGTGCAATGAATTGAAGTGTTAGAACAGACTGCTTCTCTTTCATAGAAACGCATTAGTGTTTCTTGTGAATGTTTGCAAGTAGCTTAAGGCACTTTCAAAGGAAAGTGATTTTCTCTGAAAGGACAGCATTTAGAAAGTGAAGCAACACTCCATTCCCTTCGTGCAGTGAATTGAAGTGTTGGAACAGAGTGCTTCTCTTTCATATAAACGCATTAGTGTTTCTTGTGAATGCTTGCAAGTTACTTAAGGCACTTTCAAAGAAAAGTGATTTTCTCTGAAAGGACAGAATTTAGAAAGTGAAGCAACACTCCATACACTTTGCACAGTGAATTGAAGTGTTGAAACAGACTGCTTCTCTTTCAGAGAAACGCATGTGAGCTTTTTGTGAATGCTTGAAAGTAGTTTAAGGCACTTTCAAAAGAAAGTGATTTTCTCTGAAAGGACAGAATTTAGAAAGTGAAGCAACACTCCATTCACTTCGCACAGTGAATTGAAGTGTTGGAACAGACTGCTTCTCTTTCAGAGAAATGCATTTGAGTTTCTGATGAATGCTTGTAAGTAGCTTAAGGCACTTTACAAGGAAAGTGATTTTCACTGAAAGGACAGCATTAAGAAAGTGAAGCAACACTCCATTCACTTCGCACATTGAATTGAAGTGTTGGAACAGACTGCTTCTCTTTCAGAGAAACGCATGTGAGTTTCTTCCTAATGCTTGCAAGTAGCTTAAGGCACTTTCAAAGGAAAGTGATTTTCTCTGAAAGGACAGCGTTTAGAATGTGACGAAACACTCCATTCACTTCGCACAGTGAATTGAAGTGTTGGAACAGACTGCTTCTTTTTCATGGAAATGCATGTGAGTTTCAGTTGAATGCTTGTAAGTAGCTCAAGGCTCTTTCAAAGGAAAGTGATTTTTTCTGAAAGGACAGCATTTAGAAAGTAAAGTAACACTCCATTCCCTTCGTGAAATGAATTGAAGTGTTGGAACAGACTGCTTCTCTTTCATAGAAACGCATTAGTGTTTCTTGTGAATGCTTGCAAGTAGCTTAAGGCACTTTCAAAGGAAAGTGATTTTCTCTGAAAGGACAGCATTTAGAACGTGAAGCAACACTCCATTCACTTCGCACAGTGAATTGAAGTGTTGGAACAGACTGCTTCTCTTTCAGAGAAACGCATGTGAGTTTCTTCCTAATGCTTGCAAGTAGCTTAAGGCACTTTCAAAGGAAAGTGATTTTCTCTAAAAGGACAGCATTTGGAAAGTGACGCAACACTCCATTCACTTCACACAGTGAATTGAAGTTTTGGAACAGACTGCTTCTCTTTCAGAGAAACGCATGTGAGTTTCTGTTGAATGCTTGTTAGTAACTTAAGGCACTTTCAAAGGAAAGTGATTTTCTCTGAAAGGACAGCATTTAGAAAGTGAGGCAACACTCCATTCACTTCACACAGTGAATTGAAGTGTTGGAACAGACTGCTTCCTTTTACAGAAACGCATGTTTTTTTCTTCCTAATGCTTGCAAGTAGCTTAAGGCACTTTCAAAGGAAAGTGATTTTCTCTGAAAGGACAGCATTTAGAAAGTGAAGCAACACTCCATTCACTTCGCACAAAGAATTGAAGTGTTGAAACAGACTGCTTCTCTTTCAGAGAAACGCATGTGAGCTTTTAGTGAATGCTTGAAAGTAGTTTAAGGCACTTTCAAAAGAAAGTGATTTTCTCTGAAAGGACAGAATTTAGAAAGTGAAGCAACACTCCATTCACTTCGCACAGTGAATTGAAGTGTTGGAACAGACTGCTTCTCTTTCAGAGAAACGCATGTGAGTTTCCTCCTAATGCTTGCAAGTAGCTTAAGGCACTTTCAAAGGAAAGTGATTTTCTCTGAAAGGACAGCATTTAGAAAGTGAAGCAACACTCCATTCACTTCGCACATTAAATTGAAGTGTTGGAACAGACTGCTTCTCTTTCAGAGAAACGCATGTGAGTTTCTGTTGAATGCTTGTAAGTAGTTTAAGGCACTTTCAAAGGAAAGTGATTTTCTCTGAAAGGACAGCATTTAGAAAGTGAGGCAACACTCCATTCACTTCACATAGTGAATTGAAGATTTGGAACAGACTGCTTCTCTTTCAGAGAAACGCATGTGAGTTTCTTCCTAATGCTCGCAAGTACCTTAAGGCACTTTCAAAGGAAAGTGATTTTCTCTGAAAGGACAGCGTTTAGAAAGTGAAGCAACACTCCATTCACTTCGCACAGTGAATTGAAGTGTTGGAACAGACTGCTTCCTTTTAGAGAAACGCATGTGAGTTTCTTCCTAATGCTTGCAAGTAGCTTAAGGCACTTTCAAAGGAAAGTGATTTTCTCTGAAAGGACAGCATTTAGAAAGTGAAGCAACACTCCATTCACTTCGCACAAAGAATTGAAGTGTTGGAACAGACTGCTTCTCTTTCAGAGAAACGCATGTGAGTTTTTTATGAATGCTTGAAAGTAGCTTAAGGCACTTTCAAAGGAAAGTGATTTTCTCTGAAAGGACAGAATTTAGAAAGTGAAGCAACACTCCTTTCACTTTGCACAGTGAATTGAAGTGTTGGAACAGACTGCTTCTCTTTCAGAGAAATGCATGTGAGTTTCTGTTGAATGCTTGTAAGTAGCTTAAGGCACTTTCAAAGGAAAGTGATTATCTCTGAAAGGACAGCATTTAGAAAGTGAAGCAACACTCCATTCACTTTGCACAGCGAATTGAAGTGTTGGAACAGACTGCTTCTCTTTCAGAGAAACGCATGTGAGTTTCTTCCTAATGCTTGCAAGTAGCTTAAGGCAATTTCAAAGGAAAGGGATTTTCTCTGAATGGACAGCATTTAGAAAGTGAAGCAACACTCCATTCACTTCGCACAGTGAATTGAAGTGTTGGAACAGACAGCTTCTCTATCAGAGAAACGCATGTGAGTTTCTGGTGAATGCTTGTAAGTAGCTTAAGGCACTTTCAAAGGAAAGTGATTTTCTCTGAAAGGACAGCATTTAGAAAGTGAAGCAACACTCCATTCCCTTCGTGCAGTGAATTGAAGTGTTGGAACAGAGTGCTTCTCTTTCATATAAACGCATTAGTGTTGCTTGTGAATGCTTGCAAGCTGCTTAAGGCACTTTCAAAGGAAAGTGATTTTGTCTGAAAGGACAGCATTTAGAAAGTGAAGCAACACTCCATTAACTTTGCACAGTGAATTGAAGTGTTGGAACAGACTGCTTCTCTTTCAGAGAAACGCATGTGAGTTTCTTCCTAATGCTTGCAAGAAGCTTAAGGCACTTTCAAAGAAAAGTGAATTTCTCTGAAAGGACAGCATTTCGAAAGTGAGGCAACACTCCATTCACTTTGCACAGTGAATTGAAGTGTTGGAACAGATTGCTTCTCTTTCAGAGAAACACATGTGAGTTTCTGGTGAATGCTTGTATGTAGCTTAAGGCAATTTCAAAGGAACGTGATTTTCTCTGAAAGGACAGCATTTAGAAAGTGAAGCAACACTCCATTCACTTCGCACAGTGAATTGAAGTGTTGGAAGAGAAGGCTTCTCTTTCAGAGAAATGCATGTGAATTTCTTGTGAATGCTTGAAAGTTGCTTAAGGCACTTTCAAAGAAAAGTGATTTTCTCTGAAAGGACAGGATTTAGAAAGTGAAGCAACACTCCATTCACTTCGCAAAGTGAATTGAAGTGTTGGATCAGACTGCTTCTATTTCAGAGAAACGCATGTGTGTTTTCTGTGAATACTTGAAAGTAGCTTAAGGCACTATCAAAGGAAAGTGATTTTCTCTGAAAGGACAGCATTTGGAAAGTGAAGTATCATTCCATTCACTTCGCACAGTGAATTGAAGTGTTGGAACAGACTGCTTCTCTTTCAGAGAAATGCATATGAGTTTCTCTTGAATGCTTGTAAGTAGCTCAAGGCTCTTTCAAAGGAAAGTGATTTTCTCTGAAAGGACAGCATTTAGAAAGTAAAGCAACACTCCATTCCCTTCGTGAAATGAATTGAAGTGTTGGAACAGACTGCTTCTCTTTCATAGAAACGCATTAGTGTTTCTTGTGAATGCTTGCAAGTAGCTTAAGGCACTTTCAAAGGAAAGTGATTTTCTCTGAAAGGACAGCATTTAGAACGTGAAGCAACACTCCATTCACTTCGCACAGTGAATTGAAGTGTTGGAACAGACTGCTTCTCTTTCAGAGAAACGCATGTGAGTTTCTTCCTAATGCTTGCAAGTAGCTTAAGGCACTTTCAAAGGAAAGTGATTTTCTCTAAAAGGACAGCATTTGGAAAGTGACGCAACACTCCATTCACTTCACACAGTGAATTGAAGTTTTGGAACAGACTGCTTCTCTTTCAGAGAAACGCATGTGAGTTTCTGTTGAATGCTTGTTAGTAACTTAAGGCACTTTCAAAGGAAAGTGATTTTCTCTGAAAGGACAGCATTTAGAAAGTGAAGCAACACTCCATTCACTTCCAACAGAGAATTGAAGTGTTGGAACAGACTGCTTCTCTTTCAGAGAAATGCATGTGAGTTTCTGTTGAATGCTTGTAAGTAGCTTTAGGCACTTTCAAAGGAAAGTGATTTTCTCTGAAAGGACAGCATTTAGAAAGTGAAGCAACACTCCATTCACTTCGAACAGAGAATTGAAGTGTTGGAACAGACTGCTTCTCTATCAGAGAAACGCATGTGAGTTTCTGTTGAATGCTTGTAAGTAGCTTAAGGCACTTTCAAAGGAAAGTGATTTTCTCTGAAAGGACAGCATTTAGAAAGTGAAGCAACACTCCATTCCCTTCGTGCAGTGAATTGAAGTGTTGGAACAGAGTGCTTCTCTTTCATATAAACGCATTAGTGTTTCTTGTGAATGCTTGCAAGTTGCTTAAGGCACTTTCAAAGGAAAGTGATTTTGTCTGAAAGGACAGCATTTAGAAAGTGAAGCAACACTCCATTAACTTTGCACAGTGAATTGAAGTGTTGGAACAGACTGCTTCTCTTTCAGAGAAACGCATGTGAGTTTCTTCCTAATGCTTGCAATAAGCTTAAGGCACTTTCAAAGGAAAGTGATTTTCTCTGAAAGGACAGCATTTCGAAAGTGAGGCAACACTCCATTCACTTCGCACATTAAATTGAAGTGTTGGAACAGACTGCTTCTCTTTCAGAGAAACGCATGTGAGTTTCTGTTGAATGCTTGTAAGTAGTTTAAGGCACTTTCAAAGGAAAGTGATTTTCTCTGAAAGGACAGCATTTAGAAAGTGAGGCAACACTCCATTCACTTCACATAGTGAATTGAAGATTTGGAACAGACTGCTTCTCTTTCAGAGAAACGCATGTGAGTTTCTTCCTAATGCTCGCAAGTACCTTAAGGCACTTTCAAAGGAAAGTGATTTTCTCTGAAAGGACAGCGTTTAGAAAGTGAAGCAACACTCCATTCACTTCGCACAGTGAATTGAAGTGTTGGAACAGACTGCTTCCTTTTAGAGAAACGCATGTGAGTTTCTTCCTAATGCTTGCAAGTAGCTTAAGGCACTTTCAAAGGAAAGTGATTTTCTCTGAAAGGACAGCATTTAGAAAGTGAAGCAACACTCCATTCACTTCGCACAAAGAATTGAAGTGTTGGAACAGACTGCTTCTCTTTCAGAGAAACGCATGTGAGTTTTTTATGAATGCTTGAAAGTAGCTTAAGGCACTTTCAAAGGAAAGTGATTTTCTCTGAAAGGACAGAATTTAGAAAGTGAAGCAACACTCCTTTCACTTTGCACAGTGAATTGAAGTGTTGGAACAGACTGCTTCTCTTTCAGAGAAATGCATGTGAGTTTCTGTTGAATGCTTGTAAGTAGCTTAAGGCACTTTCAAAGGAAAGTGATTATCTCTGAAAGGACAGCATTTAGAAAGTGAAGCAACACTCCATTCACTTTGCACAGCGAATTGAAGTGTTGGAACAGACTGCTTCTCTTTCAGAGAAACGCATGTGAGTTTCTTCCTAATGCTTGCAAGTAGCTTAAGGCAATTTCAAAGGAAAGGGATTTTCTCTGAATGGACAGCATTTAGAAAGTGAAGCAACACTCCATTCACTTCGCACAGTGAATTGAAGTGTTGGAACAGACAGCTTCTCTATCAGAGAAACGCATGTGAGTTTCTGGTGAATGCTTGTAAGTAGCTTAAGGCACTTTCAAAGGAAAGTGATTTTCTCTGAAAGGACAGCATTTAGAAAGTGAAGCAACACTCCATTCCCTTCGTGCAGTGAATTGAAGTGTTGGAACAGAGTGCTTCTCTTTCATATAAACGCATTAGTGTTGCTTGTGAATGCTTGCAAGCTGCTTAAGGCACTTTCAAAGGAAAGTGATTTTGTCTGAAAGGACAGCATTTAGAAAGTGAAGCAACACTCCATTAACTTTGCACAGTGAATTGAAGTGTTGGAACAGACTGCTTCTCTTTCAGAGAAACGCATGTGAGTTTCTTCCTAATGCTTGCAAGAAGCTTAAGGCACTTTCAAAGAAAAGTGAATTTCTCTGAAAGGACAGCATTTCGAAAGTGAGGCAACACTCCATTCACTTTGCACAGTGAATTGAAGTGTTGGAACAGATTGCTTCTCTTTCAGAGAAACACATGTGAGTTTCTGGTGAATGCTTGTATGTAGCTTAAGGCAATTTCAAAGGAACGTGATTTTCTCTGAAAGGACAGCATTTAGAAAGTGAAGCAACACTCCATTCACTTCGCACAGTGAATTGAAGTGTTGGAAGAGAAGGCTTCTCTTTCAGAGAAATGCATGTGAATTTCTTGTGAATGCTTGAAAGTTGCTTAAGGCACTTTCAAAGAAAAGTGATTTTCTCTGAAAGGACAGGATTTAGAAAGTGAAGCAACACTCCATTCACTTCGCAAAGTGAATTGAAGTGTTGGATCAGACTGCTTCTATTTCAGAGAAACGCATGTGTGTTTTCTGTGAATACTTGAAAGTAGCTTAAGGCACTATCAAAGGAAAGTGATTTTCTCTGAAAGGACAGCATTTGGAAAGTGAAGTAGCATTCCATTCACTTCGCACAGTGAATTGAAGTGTTGGAACAGACTGCTTCTCTTTCAGAGAAATGCATATGAGTTTCTCTTGAATGCTTGTAAGTAGCTCAAGGCTCTTTCAAAGGAAAGTGATTTTCTCTGAAAGGACAGCATTTAGAAAGTAAAGCAACACTCCATTCCCTTCGTGAAATGAATTGAAGTGTTGGAACAGACTGCTTCTCTTTCATAGAAACGCATTAGTGTTTCTTGTGAATGCTTGCAAGTAGCTTAAGGCACTTTCAAAGGAAAGTGATTTTCTCTGAAAGGACAGCATTTAGAACGTGAAGCAACACTCCATTCACTTCGCACAGTGAATTGAAGTGTTGGAACAGACTGCTTCTCTTTCAGAGAAACGCATGTGAGTTTCTTCCTAATGCTTGCAAGTAGCTTAAGGCACTTTCAAAGGAAAGTGATTTTCTCTAAAAGGACAGCATTTGGAAAGTGACGCAACACTCCATTCACTTCACACAGTGAATTGAAGTTTTGGAACAGACTGCTTCTCTTTCAGAGAAACGCATGTGAGTTTCTGTTGAATGCTTGTTAGTAACTTAAGGCACTTTCAAAGGAAAGTGATTTTCTCTGAAAGGACAGCATTTAGAAAGTGAAGCAACACTCCATTCACTTCCAACAGAGAATTGAAGTGTTGGAACAGACTGCTTCTCTTTCAGAGAAATGCATGTGAGTTTCTGTTGAATGCTTGTAAGTAGCTTAAGGCACTTTCAAAGGAAAGTGATTTTCTCTGAAAGGACAGCATTTAGAAAGTGAAGCAACACTCCATTCACTTCGAACAGAGAATTGAAGTGTTGGAACAGACTGCTTCTCTATCAGAGAAACGCATGTGAGTTTCTGTTGAATGCTTGTAAGTAGCTTAAGGCACTTTCAAAGGAAAGTGATTTTCTCTGAAAGGACAGCATTTAGAAAGTGAAGCAACACTCCATTCCCTTCGTGCAGTGAATTGAAGTGTTGGAACAGAGTGCTTCTCTTTCATATAAACGCATTAGTGTTTCTTGTGAATGCTTGCAAGTTGCTTAAGGCACTTTCAAAGGAAAGTGATTTTGTCTGAAAGGACAGCATTTAGAAAGTGAAGCAACACTCCATTAACTTTGCACAGTGAATTGAAGTGTTGGAACAGACTGCTTCTCTTTCAGAGAAACGCATGTGAGTTTCTTCCTAATGCTTGCAATAAGCTTAAGGCACTTTCAAAGGAAAGTGATTTTCTCTGAAAGGACAGCATTTCGAAAGTGAGGCAACACTCCATTCACTTAGCACAGTGAATTGAAGTGTTGGAACAGATTGCTTCTCTTTCAGAGAAACACATGTGAGTTTCTGGTGAATGCTTGTAAGTAGCTTAAGGCAATTTCAAAGGAACGTGATTTTCTCTGAAAGGACAGCATTTAGAAAGTGAAGCAACACTCCATTCACTTCACACAGTGAATTGAAGTGTTGGAAGAGAAGGCTTCTCTTTCAGAGAAATGCATGTGAATTTCTTGTGAATGCTTGAAAGTTGCTTAAGGCACTTTCAAACAAAAGTGATTTTCTCTAAAAGGACAGGATTTAGAAAGTGAAGCAACACTCCATTCACTTCACACAGTGAATTGAAGTGTTGGATCAGACTGCTTCTATTTCAGAGAAACGCATGTGTGTTTTCTGTGAATGCTTGAAAGTAGCTTAAGGCACTATCAAAGGAAAGTGATTTTCTCTGAAAGGACAGCATTTGGAAAGTGAAGTAACATTCCATTCACTTCGCACAGTGAATTGAAGTGTTGGAACAGACTGCTTCTCTTTCAGAGAAATGCATATGAGTTTCTGTTGAATGCTTGTAAGTAGCTCAAGGCTCTTTCAAAGGAAAGTGATTTTCTCTGAAAGGACAGCATTTAGAAAGTAAAGCAACACTCCATTCCCTTCGTGCAATGAATTGAAGTGTTAGAACAGACTGCTTCTCTTTCATAGAAACGCATTAGTGTTTCTTGTGAATGTTTGCAAGTAGCTTAAGGCACTTTCAAAGGAAAGTGATTTTCTCTGAAAGGACAGCATTTAGAAAGTGAAGCAACACTCCATTCCCTTCGTGCAGTGAATTGAAGTGTTGGAACAGAGTGCTTCTCTTTCATATAAACGCATTAGTGTTTCTTGTGAATGCTTGCAAGTTACTTAAGGCACTTTCAAAGAAAAGTGATTTTCTCTGAAAGGACAGAATTTAGAAAGTGAAGCAACACTCCATACACTTTGCACAGTGAATTGAAGTGTTGAAACAGACTGCTTCTCTTTCAGAGAAACGCATGTGAGCTTTTTGTGAATGCTTGAAAGTAGTTTAAGGCACTTTCAAAAGAAAGTGATTTTCTCTGAAAGGACAGAATTTAGAAAGTGAAGCAACACTCCATTCACTTCGCACAGTGAATTGAAGTGTTGGAACAGACTGCTTCTCTTTCAGAGAAATGCATTTGAGTTTCTGATGAATGCTTGTAAGTAGCTTAAGGCACTTTACAAGGAAAGTGATTTTCACTGAAAGGACAGCATTAAGAAAGTGAAGCAACACTCCATTCACTTCGCACATTGAATTGAAGTGTTGGAACAGACTGCTTCTCTTTCAGAGAAACGCATGTGAGTTTCTTCCTAATGCTTGCAAGTAGCTTAAGGCACTTTCAAAGGAAAGTGATTTTCTCTGAAAGGACAGCGTTTAGAATGTGACGCAACACTCCATTCACTTCGCACAGTGAATTGAAGTGTTGGAACAGACTGCTTCTTTTTCATGGAAATGCATGTGAGTTTCAGTTGAATGCTTGTAAGTAGCTCAAGGCTCTTTCAAAGGAAAGTGATTTTTTCTGAAAGGACAGCATTTAGAAAGTAAAGTAACACTCCATTCCCTTCGTGAAATGAATTGAAGTGTTGGAACAGACTGCTTCTCTTTCATAGAAACGCATTAGTGTTTCTTGTGAATGCTTGCAAGTAGCTTAAGGCACTTTCAAAGGAAAGTGATTTTCTCTGAAAGGACAGCATTTAGAACGTGAAGCAACACTCCATTCACTTCGCACAGTGAATTGAAGTGTTGGAACAGACTGCTTCTCTTTCAGAGAAACGCATGTGAGTTTCTTCCTAATGCTTGCAAGTAGCTTAAGGCACTTTCAAAGGAAAGTGATTTTCTCTAAAAGGACAGCATTTGGAAAGTGACGCAACACTCCATTCACTTCACACAGTGAATTGAAGTTTTGGAACAGACTGCTTCTCTTTCAGAGAAACGCATGTGAGTTTCTGTTGAATGCTTGTTAGTAACTTAAGGCACTTTCAAAGGAAAGTGATTTTCTCTGAAAGGACAGCATTTAGAAAGTGAGGCAACACTCCATTCACTTCACACAGTGAATTGAAGTGTTGGAACAGACTGCTTCCTTTTACAGAAACGCATGTGTGTTTCTTCCTAATGCTTGCAAGTAGCTTAAGGCACTTTCAAAGGAAAGTGATTTTCTCTGAAAGGACAGCATTTAGAAAGTGAAGCAACACTCCATTCACTTCGCACAAAGAATTGAAGTGTTGGAACAGACTGCTTCTCTTTCAGAGAAACGCATGTGAGTTTTTTATGAATGCTTGAAAGTAGTTTAAGGCACTTTCAAAGGAAAGTGATTTTCTCTGAAAGGACAGAATTTAGAAAGTGAAGCAACACTCCATTCACTTCGCACAGTGAATTGAAGTGATGGAAGAGACTGCTTCTCTTTCAGAGAAATGCATGTGAGTTTCTGTTGAATGCTTGTAAGTAGCTTAAGGCACTTTCAAAGGAAAGTGATTTTCTCTGAAAGGACAGCATTTAGAAAGTGAAGCAACACTCCATTCCCTTCGTGCAGTGAATTGAAGTGTTGGAACAGAGTGCTTCTCTTTCAGAGAAACGCATTAGTGTTTCTTGTGAATGCTTGCAAGTTGCTTAAGGCACTTTCAAAGGAAAGTGATTTTCTCTGAAAGGACAGCATTTAGAAAGTGAAGCAACACTCCATTAACTTTGCACAGTGAATTGAAGTGTTGGAACAGACTGCTTCTCTTTCAGAGAAACGCATGTGAGTTTCTTCCTAATGCTTGCAAGAAGCTTAAGGCACTTTCAAAGGAAAGTGATTTTCTCTGAAAGGACAGCATTTCGAAAGTGAGGCAACACTCCATTCACTTTGCACAGTGTATTGAAGTGTTGGAACAGATTGCTTCTCTTTCAGAGAAACACATGTGAGTTTCTGGTGAATGCTTGTAAGTAGCTTAAGGCAATTTCAAAGGAACGTGATTTTCTCTGAAAGGACAGCATTTAGAAAGTGAAGCAACACTCCATTCACTTTGCACAGTGAATTGAAGTGTTGGAAGAGAAGGCTTATCTTTCAGAGAAATGCATGTGAATTTCTTGTGAATGCTTGAAAGTTGCTTAAGGCACTTTCAAACAAAAGTGATTTTTTCTGAAAGGACAGCATTTAGAAAGTGAAGCAACACTCCATTCCCTTCGTGCAGTGAATTGAAGTGTTGGAACAGAGTGCTTCTCTTTCATATAAACGCATTAGTGTTTCTTGTGAATGCTTGCAAGTTACTTAAGGCACTTTCAAAGAAAAGTGATTTTCTCTGAAAGGACAGAATCTAGAAAGTGAAGCAACACTCCATACACTTTGCACAGTGAATTGAAGTGTTGAAACAGACTGCTTCTCTTTCAGAGAAACGCATGTGAGCTTTTTGTGAATGCTTGAAAGTAGTTTAAGGCACTTTCAAAAGAAAGTGATTTTCTCTGAAAGGACAGAATTTAGAAAGTGAAGCAACACTCCATTCACTTCGCACAGTGAATTGAAGTGTTGGAACAGACTGCTTCTCTTTCAGAGAAATGCATTTGAGTTTCTGATGAATGCTTGTAAGTAGCTTAAGGCACTTTACAAGGAAAGTGATTTTCACTGAAAGGACAGCATTAAGAAAGTGAAGCAACACTCCATTCACTTCGCACATTGAATTGAAGTGTTGGAACAGACTGCTTCTCTTTCAGAGAAACGCATGTGAGTTTCTTCCTAATGCTTGCAAGTAGCTTAAGGCACTTTCAAAGGAAAGTGATTTTCTCTGAAAGGACAGCGTTTAGAATGTGACGCAACACTCCATTCACTTCGCACAGTGAATTGAAGTGTTGGAACAGACTGCTTCTTTTTCATGGAAATGCATGTGAGTTTCAGTTGAATGCTTGTAAGTAGCTCAAGGCTCTTTCAAAGGAAAGTGATTTTTTCTGAAAGGACAGCATTTAGAAAGTAAAGTAACACTCCATTCCCTTCGTGAAATGAATTGAAGTGTTGGAACAGACTGCTTCTCTTTCATAGAAACGCATTAGTGTTTCTTGTGAATGCTTGCAAGTAGCTTAAGGCACTTTCAAAGGAAAGTGATTTTCTCTGAAAGGACAGCATTTAGAACGTGAAGCAACACTCCATTCACTTCGCACAGTGAATTGAAGTGTTGGAACAGACTGCTTCTCTTTCAGAGAAACGCATGTGAGTTTCTTCCTAATGCTTGCAAGTAGCTTAAGGCACTTTCAAAGGAAAGTGATTTTCTCTAAAAGGACAGCATTTGGAAAGTGACGCAACACTCCATTCACTTCACACAGTGAATTGAAGTTTTGGAACAGACTGCTTCTCTTTCAGAGAAACGCATGTGAGTTTCTGTTGAATGCTTGTTAGTAACTTAAGGCACTTTCAAAGGAAAGTGATTTTCTCTGAAAGGACAGCATTTAGAAAGTGAGGCAACACTCCATTCACTTCACACAGTGAATTGAAGTGTTGGAACAGACTGCTTCCTTTTACAGAAACGCATGTGTGTTTCTTCCTAATGCTTGCAAGTAGCTTAAGGCACTTTCAAAGGAAAGTGATTTTCTCTGAAAGGACAGCATTTAGAAAGTGAAGCAACACTCCATTCACTTCGCACAAAGAATTGAAGTGTTGGAACAGACTGCTTCTCTTTCAGAGAAACGCATGTGAGTTTTTTATGAATGCTTGAAAGTAGTTTAAGGCACTTTCAAAGGAAAGTGATTTTCTCTGAAAGGACAGAATTTAGAAAGTGAAGCAACACTCCATTCACTTCGCACAGTGAATTGAAGTGATGGAAGAGACTGCTTCTCTTTCAGAGAAATGCATGTGAGTTTCTGTTGAATGCTTGTAAGTAGCTTAAGGCACTTTCAAAGGAAAGTGATTTTCTCTGAAAGGACAGCATTTAGAAAGTGAAGCAACACTCCATTCCCTTCGTGCAGTGAATTGAAGTGTTGGAACAGAGTGCTTCTCTTTCAGAGAAACGCATTAGTGTTTCTTGTGAATGCTTGCAAGTTGCTTAAGGCACTTTCAAAGGAAAGTGATTTTCTCTGAAAGGACAGCATTTAGAAAGTGAAGCAACACTCCATTAACTTTGCACAGTGAATTGAAGTGTTGGAACAGACTGCTTCTCTTTCAGAGAAACGCATGTGAGTTTCTTCCTAATGCTTGCAAGAAGCTTAAGGCACTTTCAAAGGAAAGTGATTTTCTCTGAAAGGACAGCATTTTGAAAGTGAGGCAACACTCCATTCACTTTGCACAGTGTATTGAAGTGTTGGAACAGATTGCTTCTCTTTCAGAGAAACACATGTGAGTTTCTGGTGAATGCTTGTAAGTAGCTTAAGGCAATTTCAAAGGAACGTGATTTTCTCTGAAAGGACAGCATTTAGAAAGTGAAGCAACACTCCATTCACTTTGCACAGTGAATTGAAGTGTTGGAAGAGAAGGCTTCTCTTTCAGAGAAATGCATGTGAATTTCTTGTGAATGCTTGAAAGTTGCTTAAGGCACTTTCAAACAAAAGTGATTTTTTCTGAAAGGACAGGATTTAGAAAGTGAAGCAACACTCCATTCACTTCGCTCAGTGAATTGAAGTGTTGGATCAGACTGCTTCTATTTCAGAGAAACGCATGTGTGTTTTCTGTGAATGCTTGAAAGTAGCTTAAGGCACTATCAAAGGAAAGTGATTTTCTCTGAAAGGACAGCATTTGGAAAGTGAAGTAACATTCCATTCACTTCGCACAGTGAATTGAAGTGTTGGAACAGACTGCTTCTCTTTCAGAGAAATGCATATGAGTTTCTGTTGAATGCTTGTAAGTAGCTCAAGGCTCTTTCAAAGGAAAGTGATTTTCTCTGAAAGGACAGCATTTAGAAAGTAAAGCAACACTCCATTCCCTTCGTGCAATGAATTGAAGTGTTAGAACAGACTGCTTCTCTTTCAGAGAAACGCATGTGAGTTTCTTCCTAATGCTTGCAAGTAGCTTAAGGCACTATCAAAGGAAAGTGATTTTCTCTGAAAGGACAGCATTTAGAAGGGAAGCAACACTCCATTCACTTCGCACAGTGAATTGAAGTGTTGGAACAGACTGCTTCTCTTTCAGAGAAACGCATGTGAGTTTCTTCCTAATGCTTGCAAGTAGCTGAAGGCACTTTCAAAGGAAAGTGATTTTCTCTGAAAGGACAGCATTTAGAAAGTGAAGCAACACTCCATTCACTTCGCACAGTGAATTGAAGTGTTGGAACAGACTGCTTCTCTTTCAGAGAAACGCATGTGAGTTTCTTGTGAATGCTTGCAAGTTGCTTAAGGCACTTTCAAAGGAAAGTGATTTTCTCTGAAAGGACAGCATTTAGAAAGTGAAGCAACACTCCATTTCCTTCGTGCAGTGAATTGAAGTGTTGGAACACACTGCTTGTCTTTCATAGAAACGCATGAGTGTTTCTTGTGAATGCTTGCAAGTAGCTTAAGACACTTTCAAAGGAAAGTGATTTTCTCTGAAAGGACAGCATTTAGAAAGTGAAGCAACACTCCATTCACTTTGCACAGTGAATTGAAGTGTTGGAACAGACTGCTTCTCTTTCAGAGAAACGCAAGTGAGTTTCTTCCTAATGCTTGCAAGTAGCTTAAGGCACTTTCAAAGGAAAGGGATTTCTCTGAAAGGACAGCATTTAGAAAGTGAAGCAACACTCCATTCACTTCGCACAGTGAATTGAAGTGTTGGAACAGACTGCTTCTCTATCAGAGAAACGCATGTGAGTTTCTGGTGAATGCTTGTAAGTAGCTTAAGGAACTTTCAAAGGAAAGTGATTTTCTCTGAAAGGACAGCATTTAGAAAGTGAAGCAACACTCCATTCCCTTCGTGCAGTGAATTGAAGTGTTGGAACAGAGTGCTTCTCTTTCATATAAACGCATTAGTGTTTCTTGTGAATGCTTGCAAGTTGCTTAAGGCACTTTCAAAGGAAAGTGATTTTCTCTGAAAGGACAGCATTTGGAAAGTGAAATAACATTCCATTCACTTCGCACAGTGAATTGAAGTGTTGGAACAGACTGCTTCTCTTTCAGAGAAATGCATATGAGTTTCTGTTGAATGCTTGTAAGTAGCTCAAGGCTCTTTCAAAGGAAAGTGATTTTCTCTGAAAGGACAGCATTTAGAAAGTAAAGCAACACTCCATTCCCTTCGTGCAATGAATTGAAGTGTTAGAACAGACTGCTTCTCTTTCATAGAAACGCATTAGTGTTTCTTGTGAATGTTTGCAAGTAGCTTAAGGCACTTTCAAAGGAAAGTGATTTTCTCTGAAAGGACAGCATTTAGAAATTGAAGCAACACTCCATTCACTTCGCACAGAGAATTGAAGTGTTGGAACAGACTGCTTCTCTTTCAGAGAAATGCATGTGAGTTTCTGTTTAATGCTTGTAAGTAGCTTAAGGCACTTTCAAAGGAAAGTGATTTTCTCTGAAAGGACAGCATTTAGAAAGTGAAGCAACACTCCGTTCACTTCGCACAGTGAATTGAAGTGTTGGAACAGACAGCTTCTCTTTCAGAGAAACGCATGTGAGTTTCTTCCTAATGCTTGCAAGTAGCTTAAGGCACTTTCAAAGGAAAGTGATTTTCTCTGAAATGACAGCATTTAGAAAGTGAAGCAACACTCCATTCACTTCCCACAGTGAATTGAAGTCTTGGAACAGACTGCTTCTCTTTCAGAGAAACGCATGTGAGTTTCTGGTGAATGCTTGTAAGTAGCTTAAGGCACTTTCAAAGGAAAGTGATTTTCTCTGAAAGGATAGCATTTAGAAAGTGAAGCACCACTCCATTTCCTTCGTGCAGTGAATTGAAGTGTTGGAACACACTGCTTGTCTTTCATATAAACGCATTAGTGTTTCTTGTGAATGCTTGCAAGTAGCTTAAGGCACTTTCAAAGGAAAGTGATTTTCTCTGAAAGGACAGCATTTAGAAAGTGAAGCAACACTCCGTTCACTTCGCACAGTGAATTGAAGTGTTGGAACAGACTGCTTCTCTTTCAGAGAAACGCATGTGAGTTTCTTCCTAATGCTTGCAAGTAGCTTAAGGCACTTTCAAAGGAAAGTGATTTTCTCTGAAAGGACAGTATTTGGAAAGTGAGGCAACACTCCATTCACTTCACACAGTGAATTGAAGTTTTGGAACAGACTGCTTCTCTTTCAGAGAAACGCATGTGAGTTTCTTCCTAATGCTTGCCAGTAGCTTAAGGCACTTTCAAAGGAAAGTGATTTTCTCTGAAAGGACAGCGTTTAGAAAGTGAAGCAACACTCCATTCACTTCGCACAGTTAATTGAAGTGTTGGAACAGACTGCTTCCTTTTAGAGAAACGCATGTGAGTTTCTTCCTAATGCTTGCAAGTAGCTTAAGGCACTTTCAAAGGAAAGTGATTTTCTCTGAAAGGACAGCATTTAGAAAGTGAAGCAACACTCCATTCACTTCGCACAAAGAATTGAAGTGTTGGAACAGACTGCTTCTCTTTCAGAAAAACGCATGTGAGTTTTTTATGAATGCTTGAAAGTAGTTTAAGGCACTTTCAAAGGAAAGTGATTTTCTCTGAAAGGACAGAATTTAGAAAGTGAAGCAACACTCCATTCACTTTGCACAGTGAATTGAAGTGTTGGAACAGACAGCTTCTCTTTCAGAGAAATGCATGTGAGTTTCTGTTGAATGCTTGTAAGTAGCTTAAGGCTCTTTCAAAGGAAAGTGATTATCTCTGAAAGGACAGCATTTAGAAAGTGAAGCAACACTCCATTCACTTTGCACAGTGAATTGAAGTGTTGGAACAGACTGCTTCTCTTTCAGAGAAACGCATGTGAGTTTCTTCCTAATGCTTGCAAGAAGCTTAAGGCACTTTCAAAGGAAAGTGATTTTCTCTGAAAGGACAGCATTTCGAAAGTGAGGCAACACTCCATTCACTTTGCACAGTGAATTGAAGTGTTGGAACAGATTGCTTCTCTTTCAGAGAAACACATGTGAGTTTCTGGTGAATGCTTGTAAGTAGCTTAAGGCAATTTAAAAGGAACGTGATTTTCTCTGAAAGGACAGCATTTAGAAAGTGAAGCAACACTCCATTCACTTCGCACAATGAATTGAAGTGTTGGAAGAGAAGGCTTCTCTTTCAGAGAAATGCATGTGAATTTCTTGTGAATGCTTGAAAGTTGCTTAAGGCACTTTCAAACAAAAGTGATTTTCTCTGAAAGGACAGGATTTAGAAAGTGAAGCAACACTCCATTCACTTCGCACAGTGAATTGAAGTGTTGGATCAGACTGCTTCTATTTCAGAGAAACGCATGTGTGTTTCCTGTGAATGCTTGAAAGTAGCTTAAGGCACTATCAAAGGAAAGTGATTTTCTCTGAAAGGACAGCATTTGAAAAGTGAAGAAACATTCCATTCACTTCGCACAGTGAATTGAAGTGTTGGAACAGACTGCTTCTCTTTCAGAGAAATGCATATGAGTTTCTGTTGAATGCTTGTAAGTAGCTCAAGGCTCTTTCAAAGGAAAGTGATTTTCTCTGAAAGGACAGCATTTAGAAAGTAAAGCAACACTCCATTCCCTTCGTGCAATGAATTGAAGTGTTAGAACAGACTGCTTCTCTTTCAGAGAAACGCATGTGAGTTTCTTCCTAATGCTTGCAAGTAGCTTAAGGCACTTTCAAAGGAAAGTGATTTTCTCTGAAAGGACAGTATTTAGAAAGTGAGGCAACACTCCATTCACTTCACACAGTGAATTGAAGTTTTGGAACAGACTGCTTCTCTTTCAGAAAAACGCATGTGAGTTTCTTCCTAATGCTTGCCAGTAGCTTAAGGCACTTTCAAAGGAAAGTGATTTTCTCTGAAAGGACAGCGTTTAGAAAGTGAAGCAACACTCCATTCACTTCGTACAGTGAATTGAAGTGTTGGAACAGACTGCTTCCTTTTAGAGAAACGCATGTGAGTTTCTTCCTAATGCTTGCAAGTAGCTTAAGGCACTTTCAAAGGAAAGTGATTTTCTCTGAAAGGACAGCATTTAGAAAGTGAAGCAACACTCCATTCACTTCGCACAAAGAATTGAAGTGTTGGAACAGACTGCTTCTCTTTCAGAGAAACGCATGTGAGTTTTTTATGAATGCTTGAAAGTAGTTTAAGGCACTTTCAAAGGAAAGTGATTTTCTCTGAAAGGACAGAATTTAGAAAGTGAAGCAACACTCCATTCACTTTGCACAGTGAATTGAAGTGTTGGAACAGACAGCTTCTCTTTCAGAGAAATGCATGTGAGTTTCTGTTGAATGCTTGTAAGTAGCTTAAGGCACTTTCAAAGGAAAGGGATTATCTCTGAAAGGACAGCATTTAGAAAGTGAAGCAACACTCCATTCACTTTGCACAGTGAATTGAAGTGTTGGAACAGACTGCTTCTCTTTCAGAGAAACGCATGTGAGTTTCTTCCTAATGCTTGCAAGAAGCTTAAGGCACTTTCAAAGGAAAGTGATTTTCTCTGAAAGGACAGCATTTCGAAAGTGAGGCAACACTCCATTCACTTTGCACAGTGAATTGAAGTGTTGGAACAGATTGCTTCTCTTTCAGAGAAACACATGTGAGTTTCTGGTGAATGCTTGTAAGTAGCTTAAGGCAATTTAAAAGGAACGTGATTTTCTCTGAAAGGAAAGCATTTAGAAAGTGAAGCAACACTCCATTCACTTCGCACAATGAATTGAAGTGTTGGAAGAGAAGGCTTCTCTTTCAGAGAAATGCATGTGAATTTCTTGTGAATGCTTGAAAGTTGCTTAAGGCACTTTCAAACAAAAGTGATTTTCTCTGAAAGGACAGGATTTAGAAAGTGAAGCAACACTCCATTCACTTCGCACAGTGAATTGAAGTGTTGGATCAGACTGCTTCTATTTCAGAGAAACGCATGTGTGTTTCCTGTGAATGCTTGAAAGTAGCTTAAGGCACTATCAAAGGAAAGTGATTTTCTCTGAAAGGACAGCATTTGAAAAGTGAAGAAACATTCCATTCACTTCGCACAGTGAATTGAAGTGTTGGAACAGACTGCTTCTCTTTCAGAGAAATGCATATGAGTTTCTGTTGAATGCTTGTAAGTAGCTCAAGGCTCTTTCAAAGGAAAGTGATTTTCTCTGAAAGGACAGCATTTAGAAAGTAAAGCAACACTCCATTCCCTTCGTGCAATGAATTGAAGTGTTAGAACAGACTGCTTCTCTTTCAGAGAAACGCATGTGAGTTTCTTCCTAATGCTTGCAAGTAGCTAAAGGCACTTTCAAAGGAAAGTGATTTTCTCTGAAAGACAGTATTTAGAAAGTGAGGCAACACTCCATTCACTTCACACAGTGAATTGAAGTGTTGGAACAGACTGCTTCTCTTTCAGAGAAACGCATGTGAGTTTCTTCCTAATGCTTGCCAGTAGCTTAAGGCACTTTCAAAGGAAAGTGATTTTCTCTGAAAGGACAGCGTTTAGAAAGTGAAGCAACACTCCATTCACTTCGCACAGTGAATTGAAGTGTTGGAACAGACTGCTTCCTTTTAGAGAAATGCATGTGAGTTTCTTCCTAATGCTTGCAAGTAGCTTAAGGCACTTTCAAAGGAAAGTGATTTTCTCTGAAAGGACAGCATTTAGAAAGTGAAGCAACACTCCATTCACTTCGCACAAAGAATTGAAGTGTTGGAACAGACTGCTTCTCTTTCAGAGAAACGCATGTGAGTTTTTTATGAATGCTTGAAAGTAGTTTAAGGCACTTTCAAAGGAAAGTGATTTTCTCTGAAAGGACAGAATTTAGAAAGTGAAGCAACACTCCATTCACTTTGCACAGTGAATTGAAGTGTTGGAACAGACAGCTTCTCTTTCAGAGAAACGCATGTGAGTTTCTTCCTAATGCTTTCAAGTAGCTTAAGGCACTTTCAAAGGAAAGTGATTTTCTCTAAAAGGACAGCATTTGGAAAGGGAGGCAACACTCCATTCACTTCGCACAGTGAATTGAAGTTTTGGAACAGACTGCTTCTCTTTCAGAGAAACGCATGTGAGTTTCTGTTGAATGCTTGTAAGTAGCTTAAGGCACTTTCAAAGGAAAGTGATTTTCACTGAAAGGACAGCATTTAGAAAGTGAGGCAACACTCCATTCACTTCACACAGTGAATTGAAGTGTTGGAACAGACTGCTTCCTTTTACCGAAACGCATTTGAGTTTCTTCCTAATGCTTGCAAGTAGCTTAAGGCACTTTCAAAGGAAAGTGATTTTCTCTGAAAGGACAGCATTTAGAAAGTGAAGCAACACTCCATTCACTTCGCACAGTGAATTGAAGTGTTGGAACAGACTGCTTCTCTTTCAGAGAAATGCATGTGAGCTTTTTATGAATGCTTGAAAGTAGTTTAAGGCATTTTCAAAGGAAAGTGATTTTCTCTGAAAGGACAGAATTTAGAAAGTGAAGCAACACTCCATTCACTTCGCACAGTGAATTGAAGTGTTGGAAGAGACTGCTTCTCTTTCAGCGAAATGCATGTGAGTTTCTGTTGAATGCTTGTAAGTAGCTTAAGGCACTTTCAAAGGAAAGTGATTTTCTCTGAAAGGACAGCATTTACAAAGTGAAGCAACACTCCATTCACTTCGCACAGTGAACTGAAGTGTTGGAACAGACTGCTTCTCTTTCAGAGAAACGCATGTGAGTTTCTTCCTAATGCTTGCAAGAAGCTTAAGGCACTTTCAAAGGAAAGTGATTTTCTCTAAAAGGACAGCATTTAGAAAGTGAAGCAACACTTCATTCACTTCGCACAGTGAATTGAAGTGTTTGAACAGACTGCTTCTCTTTCAGAGAAACGCGTGTGAGTTTCTGTTGAATGCTTGTAAGTAGCTTAACGCACTTTAAAGGAAAGAGATTTTCTCTGAAAGGACAGCATTTAGAAAGTGAGGCAACACTCCATTCACTTCCCACAGTGAATTGAAGTGTTGGAACAGACTGCTTCTCTTTCAGAGAAACGCATGTGATTTTCTGGTGAATGCTTGTAAGTAGCTTAAGGCACTTTCAAACAAAGTGATTTTCTCTGAAAGGACAGCATTTAGAAAGTGAAGCAACACTCCATTCACTTCGCACAGTGAATTGAAGTGTTGGAACAAACTGCTTCTCTTTCAGAGAAATGCATGGGAGTTTCTGGTGAATGCTTGTAAGTTGCTTAAGGCACTTTCAAAGGAAAGTGATTTTCTCTGAAAGGACAGCATTTAGAAAGTGAAGCAACACTCCATTCACTTCGCACAGTGAATTGAAGTGTTGGAACAGACTGCTTCTCTTTCAGAGAAACGCATGTGAGTTTCTTCCTAATGCTTGCAAGTAGCTGAAGGCACTTTCAAAGGAAAGTGATTTTCTCTGAAAGGACAGCATTTAGAAAGTGAAGCAACACTCCATTCACTTCGCACAGTGAATTGAAGTGTTGGAACAGACTGCTTCTCTTTCAGAGAAACGCATGTGAGTTTCTTCCTAATGCTTGCAAGTAGCTTAAGGCACTTTCAAAAAAAGGGATTGTCTCTGAAAGGACAGCATTTAGAAAGTGAAGCAACACTCCATTCACTTCGCACAGTGAATTGAAGTGTTGGAAGAGACTGCTTCTCTTTCAGAGAAATGCATGTGAGTTTCTGTTGAATGCTTGTAAGTAGCTTAAGGCACTTTCAAAGGAAAGTGATTTTCTCTGAAAGGACAGCATTTAGAAAGTAAAGCAACACTCCATTCCCTTCGTGCAATGAATTGAAGTGTTAGAACAGACTGCTTCTCTTTCAGAGAAACGCATGTGAGTTTCTTCCTAATGCTTGCAAGTAGCTTAAGGCACTTTCAAAGGAAAGGGATTTTCTCTGAAAGGACAGCATTTAGAACGTGAAGCAACACTCCATTCACTTCGCACATTGAATTGAAGTGTTGGAACAGACTGCTTCTCTTTCAGAGAAACGCATGTGAGTTTCTTCCTAATGCTTTCAAGTAGCTTAAGGCACTTTCAAAGGAAAGTGATTTTCTCTAAAAGGACAGCATTTGGAAAGTGAGGCAACACTCCATTCACTTCGCACAGTGAATTGAAGTTTTGGAACAGACTGCTTCTTTTTCAGAGAAACGCATGTGAGTTTCTGTTGAATGCTTGTAAGTAGCTTAAGGCACTTTCAAAGGAAAGTGATTTTCTCTGAAAGGACAGCATTTAGAAAGTGAGGCAACACTCCATTCACTTCACACAGTGAATTGAAGTGTTGGAACAGACTGCTTCCTTTTACCGAAACGCATTTGAGTTTCTTCCTAATGCTTGCAAGTAGCTTAAGGCACTTTCAAAGGAAAGTGATTTTCTCTGAAAGGACAGCATTTAGAAAGTGAAGCAACACTCCATTCACTTCGCACAAAGAATTGAAGTGTTGGAACAGACTGCTTCTCTTTCAGAGAAATGCATGTGAGTTTTTTATGAATGCTTGAAAGTAGTTTAAGGCACTTTCAAAGGAAAGTGATTTTCTCTGAAAGGACAGAATTTAGAAAGTGAAGCAACACTCCATTCACTTCGCACATTGAATTGAAGTGTTGGAACAGACTGCTTCTCTTTCAGAGAAACGCATGTGAGTTTCTTCCTAATGCTTTCAAGTAGCTTAAGGCACTTTCAAAGGAAAGTGATTTTCTCTAAAAGGACAGCATTTGGAAAGTGAGGCAACACTCCATTCACTTCGCACAGTGAATTGAAGTTTTGGAACAGACTGCTTCTTTTTCAGAGAAACGCATGTGAGTTTCTGTTGAATGCTTGTAAGTAGCTTAAGGCACTTTCAAAGGAAAGTGATTTCCTCTGAAAGGACAGCATTTAGAAAGTGAGGCAACACTCCATTCACTTCACACAGTGAATTGAAGTGTTGGAACAGACTGCTTCCTTTTACCGAAACGCATTTGAGTTTCTTCCTAATGCTTGCAAGTAGCTTAAGGCACTTTCAAAGGAAAGTGATTTTCTCTGAAAGGACAGCATTTAGAAAGTGAAGCAACACTCCATTCACTTCGCACAAAGAATTGAAGTGTTGGAACAGACTGCTTCTCTTTCAGAGAAATGCATGTGAGTTTTTTATGAATGCTTGAAAGTAGTTTAAGGCACTTTCAAAGGAAAGTGATTTTCTCTGAAAGGACAGAATTTAGAAAGTGAAGCAACACTCCATTCACTTCGCACAGTGAATTGAAGTGTTGGAAGAGACTGCTTCTCTTTCAGCGAAATGCATGTGAGTTTCTGTTGAATGCTTGTAAGTAGCTTAAGGCACTTTCAAAGGAAAGTGATTTTCTCTGAAAGGACAGCATTTACAAAGTGAAGCAACACTCCATTAACTTCGCACAGTGAACTGAAGTGTTGGAACAGACTGCTTCTCTTTCAGAGAAACGCATGTGAGTTTCTTCCTAATGCTTGCAAGAAGCTTAAGGCACTTTCAAAGGAAAGTGATTTTCTCTGAAAGGACAGCATTTAGAAAGTGAAGCAACACTCCATTCACTTCGCACAGTGAATTGAAGTGTTGGAACAGACTGCTTCTCTTTCAGAGAAACGCATGTGAGTTTCTGTTGAATGCTTGTAAGTAGCTTAAGGCACTTTAAAGGAAAGAGATTTTATCTGAAAGGACAGCATTTAGAAAGTGAGGCAACACTCCATTCACTTCCCACAGTGAATTGAAGTGTTGGAACAGACTGCTTCTCTTTCAGAGAAACGCATGTGAGTTTCTGGTGAATGCTTGTAAGTAGCTTAAGGCACTTTCAAACAAAGTGATTTTCTCTGAAAGGACAGCATTTAGAAAGTGAAGCAACACTCCATTCACTTCGCACAGTGAATTGAAGTGTTGGAACAAACTGCTTCTCTTTCAGAGAAATGCATGGGAGTTTCTGGTGAATGCTTGTAAGTTGCTTAAGGCACTTTTAAAGGAAAGTGATTTTCTCTGAAAGGACAGCATTTAGAAAGTGAAGCAACACTCCATTCACTTCGCACAGTGAATTGAAGTGTTGGAACAGACTGCTTCTCTTTCAGAGAAACGCATGTGAGTTTCTTCCTAATGCTTGCAAGTAGCTGAAGGCACTTTCAAAGGAAAGTGATTTTCTCTGAAAGGACAGCATTTAGAAAGTGAAGCAACACTCCATTCACTTCGCACAGTGAATTGAAGTGTTGGAACAGACTGCTTCTCTTTCAGAGAAACGCATGTGAGTTTCTTGTGAATGCTTGCAAGTAGCTTAAGGCACTTTCAAAGGAAAGTGATTTTCTCTGAAAGGACAGCATTTAGAAAGTGAAGCAACACTCCATTTACTTCTCACAAAGAATTGAAGTGTTGGAACAGACTGCTTCTCTTTCAGAGAAACGCATGTTAGTTTTTTATGAATGCTTGAAAGTAGTTTAAGGCGCTTTCAAAGGAAAGTGATTTTCTCTGAAAGGACAGCATTAAGAAAGTGAAGCAACACTCCATTCACTTCGCACAGTGAATTGAAGTGTTGGAACAGACTGCTTCCTTTTAGAGAAACGCATGTGAGTTACTTCCTAATGCTTGCAAGTAGCTTAAGGCACTTTCAAAGGAAAGTGATTTTCTCTGAAAGGACAGCATTTAGAAAGTGAAGCAACACTCCATTCACTTCGCACAGTGAATTGAAGTGTTGGAACAGACTGCTTCTCTTTCAGAGAAACGCATGTGAGTTTTTTATGAATGCTTGAAAGTAGTTTAAGGCACTTTCAAAGGAAAGTGATTTTCTCTGAAAGGACAGAATTTAGAAAGTGAAGCAACACTCCATTCACTTTGCACAGTGAATTGAAGTGTAGGAACAGACAGCTTCTCTTTCAGAGAAATGCATGTGAGTTTCTGTTGAATGCTTGTAAGTAGCTTAAGGCACTTTCAAAGGAAAGTGATTATCTCTGAAAGGACAGCATTTAGAAAGTGAAGCAACACTCCATTCACTTTGCACAGTGAATTGAAGTGTTGGAACAGACTGCTTCTCTTTCAGAGAAACGCATGTGAGTTTCTTCCTAATGCTTGCAAGAAGCTTAAGGCACTTTCAAAGGAAAGTGATTTTCTCTGAAAGGACAGCATTTCGAAAGTGAGGCAACACTCCATTCACTTTGCACAGTGAATTGAAGTGTTGGAACAGATTGCTTCTCTTTCAGAGAAACACATGTGAGTTTCTGGTGAATGCTTGTAAGTAGCTTAAGGCAATTTCAAAGGAACGTGATTTTCTCTGAAAGGACAGCATTTAGAAAGTGAAGCAACACTCCATTCACTTCGCACAATGAATTGAAGTGTTGGAAGAGAAGGCTTCTCTTTCAGAGAAATGCATGTGAATTTCTTGTGAATGCTTGAAAGTTGCTTAAGGCACTTTCAAACAAAAGTGATTTTCTCTGAAAGGACAGGATTTAGAAAGTGAAGCAACACTCCATTCACTTCGCACAGTGAATTGAAGTGTTGGATCAGACTGCTTCTATTTCAGAGAAACGCATGTGTGTTTCCTGTGAATGCTTGAAAGTAGCTTAAGGCACTATCAAAGGAAAGTGATTTTCTCTGAAAGGACAGCATTTGAAAAGTGAAGTAACATTCCATTCACTTCGCACAGTGAATTGAAGTGTTGGAACAGACTGCTTCTCTTTCAGAGAAATGCATATGAGTTTCTGTTGAATGCTTGTAAGTAGCTCAAGGCTCTTTCAAAGGAAAGTGATTTTCTCTGAAAGGACAGCATTTAGAAAGTAAAGCAACACTCCATTCCCTTCGTGCAATGAATTGAAGTGTTAGAACAGACTGCTTCTCTTTCAGAGAAACGCATGTGAGTTTCTTCCTAATGCTTGCAAGTAGCTTAAGGCACTTTCAAAGGAAAGGGATTTTCTCTGAAAGGACAGCATTTAGAACGTGAAGCAACACTCCATTCACTTCGCACATTGAATTGAAGTGTTGGAACAGACTGCTTCTCTTTCAGAGAAACGCATGTGAGTTTCTTCCTAATGCTTGCAAGAAGCTTAAGGCACTTTCAAAGGAAAGTGATTTTCTCTGAAAGGACAGCATTTAGAAAGTGAAGCAACACTCCATTCACTTCGCACAGTGAATTGAAGTGTTGGAACAGACTGCTTCTCTTTCAGAGAAACGCATGTGAGTTTCTGTTGAATGCTTGTAAGTAGCTTAAGGCTCTTTAAAGGAAAGAGATTTTCTCTGAAAGGACAGCATTTAGAAAGTGAGGCAACACTCCATTCACTTCCCACAGTGAATTGAAGTGTTGGAACAGACTGCTTCTCTTTCAGAGAAACGCATGTGAGTTTCTGGTGAATGCTTGTAAGTAGCTTAAGGCACTTTCAAACAAAGTGATTTTCTCTGAAAGGACAGCATTTAGAAAGTGAAGCAACACTCCATTCACTTCGCACAGTGAATTGAAGTGTTGGAACAAACTGCTTCTCTTTCAGAGAAATGCATGGGAGTTTCTGGTGAATGCTTGTAAGTTGCTTAAGGCACTTTTAAAGGAAAGTGATTTTCTCTGAAAGGACAGCATTTAGAAAGTGAAGCAACACTCCATTCACTTCGCACAGTGAATTGAAGTGTTGGAACAGACTGCTTCTCTTTCAGAGAAACGCATGTGAGTTTCTTCCTAATGCTTGCAAGTAGCTGAAGGCACTTTCAAAGGAAAGTGATTTTCTCTGAAAGGACAGCATTTAGAAAGTGAAGCAACACTCCATTCACTTCGCACAGTGAATTGAAGTGTTGGAACAGACTGCTTCTCTTTCAGAGAAACGCATGTGAGTTTCTTGTGAATGCTTGCAAGTAGCTTAAGGCACTTTCAAAGGAAAGTGATTTTCTCTGAAAGGACAGCATTTAGAAAGTGAAGCAACACTCCATTCACTTCGCACAAAGAATTGAAGTGTTGGAACAGACTGCTTCTCTTTCAGAGAAACGCATGTTAGTTTTTTATGAATGCTTGAAAGTAGTTTAAGGCGCTTTCAAAGGAAAGTGATTTTCTCTGAAAGGACAGCATTAAGAAAGTGAAGCAGCACTCCATTCACTTCGCACAGTGAATTGAAGTGTTGGAACAGACTGCTTCCTTTTAGAGAAACGCATGTGAGTTACTTCCTAATGCTTGCAAGTAGCTTAAGGCACTTTCAAAGGAAAGTGATTTTCTCTGAAAGGACAGCATTTAGAAAGTGAAGCAACACTCCATTCACTTCGCACAGTGAATTGAAGTGTTGGAACAGACTGCTTCTCTTTCAGAGAAACGCATGTGAGTTTTTTATGAATGCTTGAAAGTAGTTTAAGGCACTTTCAAAGGAAAGTGATTTTCTCTGAAAGGACAGAATTTAGAAAGTGAAGCAACACTCCATTCACTTTGCACAGTGAATTGAAGTGTAGGAACAGACAGCTTCTCTTTCAGAGAAATGCATGTGAGTTTCTGTTGAATGCTTGTAAGTAGCTTAAGGCACTTTCAAAGGAAAGTGATTATCTCTGAAAGGACAGCATTTAGAAAGTGAAGCAACACTCCATTCACTTTGCACAGTGAATTGAAGTGTTGGAACAGACTGCTTCTCTTTCAGAGAAACGCATGTGAGTTTCTTCCTAATGCTTGCAAGAAGCTTAAGGCACTTTCAAAGGAAAGTGATTTTCTCTGAAAGGACAGCATTTCGAAAGTGAGGCAACACTCCATTCACTTTGCACAGTGAATTGAAGTGTTGGAACAGATTGCTTCTCTTTCAGAGAAACACATGTGAGTTTCTGGTGAATGCTTGTAAGTAGCTTAAGGCAATTTCAAAGGAACGTGATTTTCTCTGAAAGGACAGCATTTAGAAAGTGAAGCAACACTCCATTCACTTCGCACAATGAATTGAAGTGTTGGAAGAGAAGGCTTCTCTTTCAGAGAAATGCATGTGAATTTCTTGTGAATGCTTGAAAGTTGCTTAAGGCACTTTCAAACAAAAGTGATTTTCTCTGAAAGGACAGGATTTAGAAAGTGAAGCAACACTCCATTCACTTCGCACAGTGAATTGAAGTGTTGGATCAGACTGCTTCTATTTCAGAGAAACGCATGTGTGTTTCCTGTGAATGCTTGAAAGTAGCTTAAGGCACTATCAAAGGAAAGTGATTTTCTCTGAAAGGACAGCATTTGAAAAGTGAAGTAACATTCCATTCACTTCGCACAGTGAATTGAAGTGTTGGAACAGACTGCTTCTCTTTCAGAGAAATGCATATGAGTTTCTGTTGAATGCTTGTAAGTAGCTCAAGGCTCTTTCAAAGGAAAGTGATTTTCTCTGAAAGGACAGCATTTAGAAAGTAAAGCAACACTCCATTCCCTTCGTGCAATGAATTGAAGTGTTAGAACAGACTGCTTCTCTTTCAGAGAAACGCATGTGAGTTTCTTCCTAATGCTTGCAAGTAGCTTAAGGCACTTTCAAAGGAAAGGGATTTTCTCTGAAAGGACAGCATTTAGAACGTGAAGCAACACTCCATTCACTTCGCACATTGAATTGAAGTGTTGGAACAGACTGCTTCTCTTTCAGAGAAACGCATGTGAGTTTCTTCCTAATGCTTTCAAGTAGCTTAAGGCACTTTCAAAGGAAAGTGATTTTCTCTAAAAGGACAGCATTTGGAAAGGGAGGCAACACTCCATTCACTTCGCACAGTGAATTGAAGTTTTGGAACAGACTGCTTCTCTTTCAGAGAAACGCATGTGAGTTTCTGTTGAATGCTTGTAAGTAGCTTAAGGCACTTTCAAAGGAAAGTGATTTTCTCTGAAAGGACAGCATTTAGAAAGTGAGGCAACACTCCATTCACTTCACACAGTGAATTGAAGTGTTGGAACAGACTGCTTCCTTTTACCGAAACGCATTTGAGTTTCTTCCTAATGCTTGCAAGTAGCTTAAGGCACTTTCAAAGGAAAGTGATTTTCTCTGAAAGGACAGCATTTAGAAAGTGAAGCAACACTCCATTCACTTCGCACAAAGAATTGAAGTGTTGGAACAGACTGCTTCTCTTTCAGAGAAATGCATGTGATTTTTTTTGAATGCTTGAAAGTAGTTTAAGGCACTTTCAAAGGAAAGTGATTTTCTCTGAAAGGACAGAATTTAGAAAGTGAAGCAACACTCCATTTACTTCGCACAGTGAATTGAAGTGTTGGAAGAGACGGCTTCTCTTTCAGCGAAATGCATGTGAGTTTCTGTTGAATGCTTGTAAGTAGCTTAAGGCACTTTCAAAGGAAAGTGATTTTCTCTGAAAGGACAGCATTTACAAAGTGAAGCAACACTCCATTCACTTCGCACAGTGAACTGAAGTGTTGGAACAGACTGCTTCTCTTTCAGAGAAACGCATGTGAGTTTCTTCCTAATGCTTGCAAGAAGCTTAAGGCACTTTCAAAGGAAAGTGATTTTCTCTAAAAGGACAGCATTTAGAAAGTGAAGCAACACTTCATTCACTTCGCACAGTGAATTGAAGTGTTGGAACAGACTGCTTCTCTTTCAGAGAAACGCGTGTGAATTTCTGTTGAATGCTTGTAAGTAGCTTAACGCACTTTAAAGGAAAGAGATTTTCTCTGAAAGGACAGCATTTAGAAAGTGAGGCAACACTCCATTCACTTCCCACAGTGAATTGAAGTGTTGGAACAGACTGCTTCTCTTTCAGAGAAACGCATGTGATTTTCTGGTGAATGCTTGTAAGTAGCTTAAGGCACTATCAAACAAAGTGATTTTCTCTGAAAGGACAGCATTTAGAAAGTGAAGCAACACTCCATTCACTTCGCACAGTGAATTGAAGTGTTGGAACAAACTGCTTCTCTTTCAGAGAAATGCATGGGAGTTTCTGGTGAATGCTTGTAAGTTGCTTAAGGCACTTTCAAAGGAAAGTGATTTTCTCTGAAAGGACAGCATTTAGAAAGTGAAGCAACACTCCATTCACTTCGCACAGTGAATTGAAGTGTTGGAACAGACTGCTTCTCTTTCAGAGAATCGCATGTGAGTTTCTTCCTAATGCTTGCAAGTAGCTGAAGGCACTTTCAAAGGAAAGTGATTTTCTCTGAAAGGACAGCATTTAGAAAGTGAAGCAACACTCCATTCACTTCGCACAGTGAATTGAAGTGTTGGAACAGACTGCTTCTCTTTCAGAGAAACGCATGTGAGTTTCTTCCTAATGCTTGCAAGTAGCTTAAGGCACTTTCAAAAAAAGGGATTTTCTCTGAAAGGACAGCATTTAGAAAGTGAAGCAACACTCCATTCACTTCGCACAGTGAATTGAAGTGTTGGAAGAGACTGCTTCTCTTTCAGAGAAATGCATGTGAGTTTCTGTTGAATGCTTGTAAGTAGCTTAAGGCACTTTCAAAGGAAAGTGATTTTCTCTGAAAGGACAGCATTTACAAAGTGAAGCAACACTCCATTCACTTCGCACAGTGAATTGAAGTGTTGGAACAGACTGCTTCTCTTTCAGAGAAACGCATGTGAGTTTCTTGTGAATGCTTGCAAGTTGCTTAAGGCACTTTCAAAGGAAAGTGATTTTCTCTGAAAGGACAGCATTTAGAAAGTGAAGCAACACTCCATTTCCTTCGTGCAGTGAATTGAAGTGTTGGAACACACTGCTTGTCTATCATAGAAACGCATGAGTGTTTCTTGTGAATGCTTGCAAGTAGCTTAAGGCACTTTCAAAGGAAAGTGATTTTCTCTGAAAGGACAGCATTTAGAAAGTGAAGCAACACTCCATTCACTTCGCACAGTGAATTGAAGTGTTGGAAGAGAATGCTTCTCTTTCAGAGAAACGCATGTGAGTTTCTTCCTAATGCTTGCAAGTAGCTTAAGGCACTTTCAAAGGAAAGTGATTTTCTCTGAAAGGACAGTATTTAGAAAGTGAGGCAACACTCCATTCACTTCACACAGTGAATTGAAGTTTTGGAACAGACTGCTTCTCTTTCAGAGAAACGCATGTGAGTTTCTTCCTAATGCTTGCAAGTAGCTTAAGGCACTTTCAAAGAAAAGTGATTTTCTCTGAAAGGACAGCATTTATAAAGTGAAGCAACACTCTATTCACTTCGCACAGTGAATTGAAGTGTTGGAACAGACTGCTTCCTTTTAGAGAAACGCATGTGAGTTTCTTCCTAATGCTTGCAAGAAGCTTAAGGCACTTTCAAAGGAAAGTGATTTTCTCTGAAAGGACAGCATTTCGAAAGTGAGGCAACACTCCATTCACTTTGCACAGTGAATTGAAGTGTTGGAACAGATTGCTTCTCTTTCAGAGAAAGACATGTGAGTTTCTAGTGAATGCTTGTAAGTAGCTTAAGGCAATTTCAAAGGAACGTGATTTTCTCTGAAAGGACAGCATTTAGAAAGTGAAGCAACACTCCATTCACTTCGCACAGTGAATTGAAGTGTTGGAAGAGAAGGCTTCTCTTTCAGAGAAATGCATGTGAATTTCTTGTGAATGCTTGAAAGTTGCTTAAGGCACTTTCAAACAAAAGTGATTTTCTCTGAAAGGACAGGATTTAGAAAGTGAAGCAACACTCCATTCACTTCGCACAGTGAATTGAAGTGTTGGATCAGACTGCTTCTATTTCAGAGAAACGCATGTGTGTTTCCTGTGAATGCTTGAAAGTAGCTTAAGGCACTATCAAAGGAAAGTGATTTTCTCTGAAAGGACAGCATTTGGAAAGTGAAGTAACATTCCATTCACTTCGCACAGTGAATTGAAGTGTTGGAACAGACTGCTTCTCTTTCAGAGAAATGCATATGAGTTTCTGTTGAATGCTTGTAAGTAGCTCAAGGCTCTTTCAAAGGAAAGTGATTTTCTCTGAAAGGACAGCATTTAGAAAGTAAAGCAACACTCCATTCCCTTCGTGCAATGAATTGAAGTGTTAGAACAGACTGCTTCTCTTTCATAGAAACGCATTAGTGTTTCTTGTGAATGTTTGCAAGTAGCTTAAGGCACTTTCAAAGGAAAGTGATTTTCTCTGAAAGGACAGCATTTAGAAATTGAAGCAACACTCCATTCACTTCGAACAGAGAATTGAAGAGTTGGAACAGACTGCTTCTCTTTCAGAGAAACGCATGTGAGTTTCTGTTGAATGCTTGTAAGTAGCTTAAGGCACTTTCAAAGGAAAGTGATTTTCTCTGAAAGGACAGCATTTAGAAAGTGAAGCAACACTCCATTCACTTTTCACAGTGAATTGAAGTGTTAGAACAGACTGCTTCTCTTTCAGAGAAACGCATGTGAGTTTCTTCCTAATGCTTGCAAGTAGCTTAAGGCACGTTCAAAGGAAAGGGATTTTCACTGAAAGGACAGCATTTAGAAAGTGAAGCAACACTCCATTCACTTCGCACAGTGAATTGAAGTGTTGGAACAGACTGCTTCTCTATCAGAGAAACGCATGTGAGTTTCTGGTGAATGCTTGTAAGTAGCTTAAGGCACTTTCAAAGGAAAGTGATTTTCTCTGAAAGGACAGCATTTAGAAAGTGAAGCAACACTCCATTCCCTTCGTGCAGTGAATTGAAGTGTTGGAACAGAGTGCTTCTCTTTCATATAAACGCATTAGTGTTTCTTGTGAATGCGTGCAAGTTGCTTAAGGCACTTTCAAAGGAAAGTGATTTTCTCTGAAAGGACAGCATTTAGAAAGTGAAGTAACACTCCATACACTTTGCACAGTGAATTGAAGTGTTGAAACAGACTGCTTCTCTTTCAGAGAAATGCATGTGAGCTTTTTGTGAATGCTTTAAAGTAGTTTAAGGCACTTTCAAAAGAAAGTGATTTTCTCTGAAAGGACAGAATTTAGAAAGTGAAGCAACACTCCATTCACTTCGCACAGTGAATTGAAGTGTTGGAACAGACTGCTTCTCTTTCAGAGAAATGCATGTGAGTTTCTGATGAATGCTTGTAAGTAGCTTAAGGCACTTTCAAAGGAAAGTGATTTTCTCTGAAAGGACAGCATTTAGAAAGTGAAGCAACACTCCATTCACTTCGCACATTGAATTGAAATGTTGGAACAGACTGCTTCTCTTTCAGAGAAACGCATGTGAGTTTCTTCCTAATGCTTGCAAGTAGCTTAAGGCACTTTCAAAGGAAAGTTATTTTCTCTGAAAGGACAGCGTTTAGAAAGTGAAGCAACACTCCATTCACTTCGCACAGTGAATTGAAGTGTTGGAACAGACTGCTTCTTTTTCAGAGAAATGCATGTGAGTTTCTGTTGAATGCTTGTAAGTAGCTCAAGGCTCTTTCAAAGGAAAGTGATTTTTTCTGAAAGGACAGCCTTTAGAAAGTGAGGCAACACTCCATTCACTTCACACAGTGAATTGAAGTGTTGGAACAGACTGCTTCCTTTTACAGAAACGCATGTGAGTTTCTTCCTAATGCTTGCAAGTAGCTTAAGGCACTTTCAAAATAAAGTGATTTTCTCTGAAAGGACAGCATTTAGAAAGTGAAGCAACACTCCATTCACTTCGCACAAAGAATTGAAGTGTTGGAACAGACTGCTTCTCTTTCAGAGAAACGCATGTGAGTTTTTTATGAATGCTTGAAAGAAGTTTAAGGAACTTTCAAAGGAAAGTGATTTTCTCTGAAAGGACAGAATTTAGAAAGTGAAGCAACACTCCATTCACTTCGCACAGTGAATTGAAGTGTTGGAAGAGACTGCTTCTCTTTCAGAGAAACGCATCTGTGTTTCCTGTGAATGCTTGAAAGTAGTTTAAGGCACTTTCAAAGGAAAGTGATTTTCTCTGAAAGGACAGCATTTCGAAAGTGAGGCAACACTCTACTCACTTCACACAGTGAATTGAAGTGTTGGAACAGACTGCTTCTCTTTCAGAGAAACACATGTGAGTTTCTGGTGAATGCTTGTAAGTAGCTTAAGGCATTTTCAAAGGAACGTGATTTTCTCGGGAAGGACAGCATTAGGAAGTGAAGTAACATTCCATTCACTTCGCACAGTGAATTGAAGTGTTGGAACAGACTGCTTCTCTTTCAGAGAAACGCATTTGTGTTTCCTGTGAATGCTTGAAAGTAGCTTAAGGCACTTTCAAAGGAAAGTGATTTTCTCTGAAAGGACAGCATTTCGAAAGTGAGGCAACACTCCATTCACTTTGCACAGTGAATTGAAGTGTTGGAACAGATTGCTTCTCTTTCAGAGAAACACATGTGAGTTTCTGGTGAATGCTTGTAAGTAGCTTAAGGCAATTTCAAAGGAACGTGATTTTCTCTGAAAGGACAGCATTTAGAAAGTGAAGCAACACTCCATTCACTTCGCACAGTGAATTGAAGTGTTGGAAGAGAAGGCTTCTCTTTCAGAGAAATGCATGTGAATTTCTTGTGAATGCTTGAAAGTTGCTTAAGGCACTTTCAAACAAAAGTGATTTTCTCTGAAAGGACAGGATTTAGAAAGTGAAGCAACACTCCATTCACTTCGCACAGTGAATTGAAGTGTTGGATCAGACTGCTTCTATTTCAGAGAAACGCATGTGTGTTTCCTGTGAATGCTTGAAAGTAGCTTAAGGCACTATCAAAGGAAAGTGATTTTCTCTGAAAGGACAGCATTTGGAAAGTGAAGTAACATTCCATTCACTTCGCACAGTGAATTGAAGTGTTGGAACAGACTGCTTCTCTTTCAGAGAAATGCATATGAGTTTCTGTTGAATGCTTGTAAGTAGCTCAAGGCTCTTTCAAAGGAAAGTGATTTTCTCTGAAAGGACAGCATTTAGAAAGTAAAGCAACACTCCATTCCCTTCGTGCAATGAATTGAAGTGTTAGAACAGACTGCTTCTCTTTCATAGAAACGCATTAGTGTTTCTTGTGAATGTTTGCAAGTAGCTTAAGGCACTTTCAAAGGAAAGTGATTTTCTCTGAAAGGACAGCATTTAGAAATTGAAGCAACACTCCATTCACTTCGAACAGAGAATTGAAGAGTTGGAACAGACTGCTTCTCTTTCAGAGAAATGCATGTGAGTTTCTGTTGAATGCTTGTAAGTAGCTTAAGGCACTTTAAAAGGAAAGTGATTTTCTCTGAAAGGACAGCATTTAGAAAGTGAAGCAACACTCCATTCACTTTTCACAGTGAATAGAAGTGTTAGAATAGACTGCTTCTCTTTCAGAGAAACGCATGTGAGTTTCTTCCTAATGCTTGCAAGTAGCTTAAGGCACTTTCAAAGGAAAGGGATTTTCACTGAAAGGACAGCATTTAGAAAGTGAAGCAACACTCCATTCACTTCGCACAGTGAATTGAAGTGTTGGAACAGACTGCTTCTCTATCAGAGAAACGCATGTGAGTTTCTGGTGAATGCTTGTAAGTAGCTTAAGGCACTTTCAAAGGAAAGTGATTTTCTCTGAAAGGACAGCATTTAGAAAGTGAAGCAACACTCCATTCCCTTCGTGCAGTGAATTGAAGTGTTGGAACAGAGTGCTTCTCTTTCATATAAACGCCTTAGTGTTTCTTGTGAATGCGTGCAAGTTGCTTAAGGCACATTCAAAGGAAAGTGATTTTCTCTGAAAGGACAGCATTTAGAAAGTGAAGCAACACTCCATACACTTTGCACAGTGAATTGAAGTGTTGAAACAGACTGCTTCTCTTTCAGAGAAATGCATGTGAGCTTTTTGTGAATGCTTTAAAGAAGTTTAAGGCACTTTCAAAAGAAAGTGATTTTCTCTGAAGGGACAGAATTTAGAAAGTGAAGCAACACTCCATTCACTTCGCACAGTGAATTGAAGTGTTGGAACAGACTGCTTCTCTTTCAGAGAAATGCATGTGAGTTTCTGATGAATGCTTGTAAGTAGCTTAAGGCACTTTCAAAGGAAAGTGATTTTCTCTGAAAGGACAGCATTTAGAAAGTGAAGCAACACTCCATTCACTTCGCACATTGAATTGAAGTGGTGGAACAGACTGCTTCTCTTTCAGAGAAACGCATGTGAGTTTCTTCCTAATGCTTGCAAGTAGCTTAAGGCACTTTCAAAGGAAAGTTATTTTCTCTGAAAGGACAGCGTTTAGAAAGTGAAGCAACACTCCATTCACTTCGCACAGTGAATTGAAGTGTTGGAACAGACTGCTTCTTTTTCAGAGAAATGCATGTGAGTTTCTGTTGAATGCTTGTAAGTAGCTCAAGGCTCTTTCAAAGGAAAGTGATTTTTTCTGAAAGGACAGCCTTTAGAAAGTGAGGCAACACTCCATTCACTTCACACAGTGAATTGAAGTGTTGGAACAGACTGCTTCCTTTTACAGAAACGCATGTGAGTTTCTTCCTAATGCTTGCAAGTAGCTTAAGGCACTTTCAAAATAAAGTGATTTTCTCTGAAAGGACAGCATTTAGAAAGTGAAGCAACACTCCATTCACTTCGCACAAAGAATTGAAGTGTTGGAACAGACTGCTTCTCTTTCAGAGAAACGCATGTGAGTTTTTTATGAATGCTTGAAAGAAGTTTAAGGAACTTTCAAAGGAAAGTGATTTTCTCTGAAAGGACAGAATTTAGAAAGTGAAGCAACACTCCATTCACTTCGCACAGTGAATTGAAGTGTTGGAAGAGACTGCTTCTCTTTCAGAGAAACGCATCTGTGTTTCCTGTGAATGCTTGAAAGTAGTTTAAGGCACTTTCAAAGGAAAGTGATTTTCTCTGAAAGGACAGCATTTCGAAAGTGAGGCAACACTCTACTCACTTCACACAGTGAATTGAAGTGTTGGAACAGACTGCTTCTCTTTCAGAGAAACACATGTGAGTTTCTGGTGAATGCTTGTAAGTAGCTTAAGGCATTTTCAAAGGAACGTGATTTTCTCGGGAAGGACAGCATTAGGAAGTGAAGTAACATTCCATTCACTTCGCACAGTGAATTGAAGTGTTGGAACAGACTGCTTCTCTTTCAGAGAAACGCATTTGTGTTTCCTGTGAATGCTTGAAAGTAGCTTAAGGCACTTTCAAAGGAAAGTGATTTTCTCTGAAAGGACAGCATTTCGAAAGTGAGGCAACACTCCATTCACTTTGCACAGTGAATTGAAGTGTTGGAACAGATTGCTTCTCTTTCAGAGAAACACATGTGAGTTTCTGGTGAATGCTTGTAAGTAGCTTAAGGCAATTTCAAAGGAACGTGATTTTCTCTGAAAGGACAGCATTTAGAAAGTGAAGCAACACTCCATTCACTTCGCACAGTGAATTGAAGTGTTGGAAGAGAAGGCTTCTCTTTCAGAGAAATGCATGTGAATTTCTTGTGAATGCTTGAAAGTTGCTTAAGGCACTTTCAAACAAAAGTGATTTTCTCTGAAAGGACAGGATTTAGAAAGTGAAGCAACACTCCATTCACTTCGCACAGTGAATTGAAGTGTTGGATCAGACTGCTTCTATTTCAGAGAAACGCATGTGTGTTTCCTGTGAATGCTTGAAAGTAGCTTAAGGCACTATCAAAGGAAAGTGATTTTCTCTGAAAGGACAGCATTTGGAAAGTGAAGTAACATTCCATTCACTTCGCACAGTGAATTGAAGTGTTGGAACAGACTGCTTCTCTTTCAGAGAAATGCATATGAGTTTCTGTTGAATGCTTGTAAGTAGCTCAAGGCTCTTTCAAAGGAAAGTGATTTTCTCTGAAAGGACAGCATTTAGAAAGTAAAGCAACACTCCATTCCCTTCGTGCAATGAATTGAAGTGGTAGAACAGACTGCTTCTCTTTCATAGAAACGCATTAGTGTTTCTTGTGAATGTTTGCAAGTAGCTTAAGGCACTTTCAAAGGAAAGTGATTTTCTCTGAAAGGACAGCATTTAGAAATTGAAGCAACACTCCATTCACTTCGAACAGAGAATTGAAGAGTTGGAACAGACTGCTTCTCTTTCAGAGAAATGCATGTGAGTTTCTGTTGAATGCTTGTAAGTAGCTTAAGGCACTTTAAAAGGAAAGTGATTTTCTCTGAAAGGACAGCATTTAGAAAGTGAAGCAACACTCCATTCACTTTTCACAGTGAATAGAAGTGTTAGAATAGACTGCTTCTCTTTCAGAGAAACGCATGTGAGTTTCTTCCTAATGCTTGCAAGTAGCTTAAGGCACTTTCAAAGGAAAGGGATTTTCACTGAAAGGACAGCATTTAGAAAGTGAAGCAACACTCCATTCACTTCGCACAGTGAATTGAAGTGTTGGAACAGACTGCTTCTCTATCAGAGAAACGCATGTGAGTTTCTGGTGAATGCTTGTAAGTAGCTTAAGGCACTTTCAAAGGAAAGTGATTTTCTCTGAAAGGACAGCATTTAGAAAGTGAAGCAACACTCCATTCCCTTCGTGCAGTGAATTGAAGTGTTGGAACAGAGTGCTTCTCTTTCATATAAACGCCTTAGTGTTTCTTGTGAATGCGTGCAAGTTGCTTAAGGCACTTTCAAAGGAAAGTGATTTTCTCTGAAAGGACAGCATTTAGAAAGTGAAGCAACACTCCATACACTTTGCACAGTGAATTGAAGTGTTGAAACAGACTGCTTCTCTTTCAGAGAAATGCATGTGAGCTTTTTGTGAATGCTTTAAAGAAGTTTAAGGCACTTTCAAAAGAAAGTGATTTTCTCTGAAGGGACAGAATTTAGAAAGTGAAGCAACACTCCATTCACTTCGCACAGTGAATTGAAGTGTTGGAACAGACTGCTTCTCTTTCAGAGAAATGCATGTGAGTTTCTGATGAATGCTTGTAAGTAGCTTAAGGCACTTTCAAAGGAAAGTGATTTTCTCTGAAAGGACAGCATTTAGAAAGTGAAGCAACACTCCATTCACTTCGCACATTGAATTGAAGTGTTGGAACAGACTGCTTCTCTTTCAGAGAAACGCATGTGAGTTTCTTCCTAATGCTTGCAAGTAGCTTAAGGCACTTTCAAAGGAAAGTGATTTTCTCTGAAAGGACAGCGTTTAGAAAGTGAAGCAACACTCCATTCACTTCGCACAGTGAATTGAAGTGTTGGAACAGACTGCTTCTTTTTCAGAGAAATGCATGTGAGTTTCTGTTGAATGCTTGTAAGTAGCTCAAGGCTCTTTCAAAGGAAAGTGATTTTTTCTGAAAGGACAGCCTTTAGAAAGTGAGGCAACACTCCATTCACTTCACACAGTGAATTGAAGTGTTGGAACAGACTGCTTCCTTTTACAGAAACGCATGTGAGTTTCTTCCTAATGCTTGCAAGTAGCTTAAGGCACTTTCAAAATAAAGTGATTTTCTCTGAAAGGACAGCATTTAGAAAGTGAAGCAACACTCCATTCACTTCGCACAAAGAATTGAAGTGTTGGAACAGACTGCTTCTCTTTCAGAGAAACGCATGTGAGTTTTTTATGAATGCTTGAAAGAAGTTTAAGGAACTTTCAAAGGAAAGTGATTTTCTCTGAAAGGACAGAATTTAGAAAGTGAAGCAACACTCCATTCACTTCGCACAGTGAATTGAAGTGTTGGAAGAGACTGCTTCTCTTTCAGAGAAACGCATCTGTGTTTCCTGTGAATGCTTGAAAGTAGTTTAAGGCACTTTCAAAGGAAAGTGATTTTCTCTCAAAGGACAGCATTTCGAAAGTGAGGCAACACTCTACTCACTTCACACAGTGAATTGAAGTGTTGGAACAGACTGCTTCTCTTTCAGAGAAACACATGTGAGTTTCTGGTGAATGCTTGTAAGTAGCTTAAGGCATTTTCAAAGGAACGTGATTTTCTCGGGAAGGACAGCATTAGGAAGTGAAGTAACATTCCATTCACTTCGCACAGTGAATTGAAGTGTTGGAACAGACTGCTTCTCTTTCAGAGAAACGCATTTGTGTTTCCTGTGAATGCTTGAAAGTAGCTTAAGGCACTTTCAAAGGAAAGTGATTTTCTCTGAAAGGACAGCATTTCGAAAATGAGGCAACACTCCATTCACTTTGCACAGTGAATTGAAGTGTTTGAACAGATTGCTTCTCTTTCAGAGAAACACATGTGAGTTTCTGGTGAATGCTTGTAAGTAGCTTAAGGCAATTTCAAAGGAACGTGATTTTCTCTAAAAGGACAGCATTTGGAAAGTGAGGCAACACTCCATTCACTTCGCACAGTGAATTGAAGTGTTGGAACAGACTACTTCTCTTTCAGAGAAACGCATGTGAGTTTCTTCCTAATGCTTGCAAGTAGCTTAAGGCACTTTCAAAGGAAAGTGATTTTCTCTAAAAGGACAGCATTTGGAAAGTGAGGCAACACTCCATTCACTTCGCACAGTGAATTGAAGTTTTGGAACAGACTGCTTCTCTTTCAGAGAAACGCATGTGAGTTTTTTATGAATGCTTGAAAGTAGTTTAAGGCACTTTCAAAGGAAAGTGATGTTCTCTGAAAGGACAGAATTTAGAAAGTGAAGCAACACTCCATTCACTTCGCACAGTGAATTGAAGTGTTGGAAGAGACTGCTTCTCTTTCAGAGAAATGCATGTGAGTTTCTGTTGAATGCTTGTAAGTAGCTTAAGGCACTTTCAAAGGAAAGTGATTTTCTCTGAAAGGACAGCATTTACAAAGTGAAGCAACACTCCATTCACTTCGCACAGTGAACTGAAGTGTTGGAACAGACTGCTTCTCTTTCAGAGAAACGCATGTGATTTTCTTCCTAATGCTTGCAAGAAGCTTAAGGCACTTTCAAAGGAAAGTGATTTTCTCTGAAAGGACAGCATTTCGAAAGTGAGGCAACACTCCATTCACTTTGCACAGTGAATTGAAGTGTTGGAACATATTGCTTCTCTTTCAGAGAAACACATGTGAGTTTCTGGTGAATGCTTGTAAGTAGCTTAAGGCAATTTCAAAGGAACGTGATTTTCACTGAAAGGACAGCATTTAGAAAGTGAAGCAACACTCCATTCACTTCGCACAAAGAATTGAAGTGTTGGAAGAGATGGCTTCTCTTTCAGAGAAATGCATGTGAATTTCTTGTGAATGCTTGAAAGTTGCTTAAGGCACTTTCAAACAAATGTGATTTTCTCTGAAAGGACAGGATTTAGAAAGTGAAGCAACACTCCATTCACTTCGCACATTGAATTGAAGTGTTGGAACAGACTGCTTCTATTTCAGAGAAATGCATGTGTGTTTCCTGTGAATGCTTGTAAGTAGCTTAAGGCACTTTCAAAGGAAAGTGATTTTCTCTGAAAGGACAGCGTTTAGAAAGTGAAGTAACACTCCATTCACATCGAACAGTGAATTGAAGTGTTGGAACAGACTGCTTCTTTTTTAGAGAAATGCATGTGAGTTTCTGTTGAATGCTTGTAAGTAGCTCAAGGCTCTTTCAAAGGAAAGTGATTTTTTCTGAAAGGACAGCATTTAGAAAGTAAAGTAACACTCCATTCCCTTCGTGCAATGAATTGAAGTGTTGGAACAGACTGCTTCTCTTTCATAGAAACGCATTAGTGTTTCTTGTGAATGCTTGCAAGTAGCTTAAGGCACTTTCAAAGGAAAGTGATTTTCTCTGAAAGGACAGCATTTAGAAAGTGAGGCAACACTCCATTCACTTCACACAGTGAATTGAAGTGTTGGAACAGACTGCTTCCTTTTACAGAAACGCATGTGAGTTTCTTCCTAATGCTTGCAAGTAGCTTAAGGCACTTTCAAAGGAAAGTGATTTTCTCTGAAAGGACAGCATTTAGAAAGTGAAGCAACACTCCATTAACTTCGCACAGTGAATTGAAGTGTTGGAACAGACTGCTTCTCTTTCATAGAAACGCATGTGAGTTTTTTATGAATGCTTGAAAGTAGTTTAAGGCACTTTCAAAGGAAAGTAATTTTCTCTGAAAGGACAGAATTTAGAAAGTGATGCAACACTCCATTCACTTCGCACAGTGAATTGAAGTGTTGGAAGAGACTGCTTCTCTTTCAGAGAAATGCATGTGAGTTTCTGTTGAATGCTTGTAAGTAGCTTAAGGCAATTTCAAGGAAAGTGATTTTCTCTGAAAGGACAGCATTTACAAAGTGAAGCAACACTCCATTCACTTCGCACAGTGAATTGAAGTGTTGGACCAGACTGCTTCTCTTGCAGAGAAACGCTTGTGAGTTTCTTCCTAATGCTTGCAAGAAGCTTAAGGCACTTTTAAAGGAAAGTGATTTTCTCTGAAAGGAGAGCATTTCGAAAGTGAGGCAACACTCCATTCACTTCGCACAGTGAATTGAAGTGTTGGAACAGACTGCTTCTCTTTCAGAGAAACACATGTGAGTTTCCGGTGAATGCTTGTAAGTAGCTTAAGGCATTTTCAAAGGAACGTGATTTTCTCGGGAAGGACAGCTTTAGGAAGTGAAGTAACATTCCATTCACTTCGCACAGTGAATTGAAGTGTTGGAACAGACTGCTTCTCTTTCAGAGAAACGCATCTGTGTTTCCTGTGAATGCTTGAAGGTAGCTTAAGGCACTTTCAAAGGAAAGTGATTTTCTCTGAAAGGACAGCATTTCGAAAGTGAGGCAACACTCCATTCACTTTGCACAGTGAATTGAAGTGTTGGAACAGATTGCTTCGCTTTCAGAGAAACACATATGAGTTTCTGGTGAATGCTTGTAAGTAGCTTAAGGCAATTTCAAAGGAACGTGATCTTCTCTGAAAGGACAGCATTTAGAAAGTGAAGCAACACTCCATTCACTTCGCACAGTGAATTGAAGTGTTGGAAGAGAAGGCTTCTCTTTCAGAGAAATGCATGTGAATTTCTTGTGAATGCTTGAAAGTTGCTTAAGGCACTTTCAAACAAAAGTGATTTTCTCTGAAAGGACAGGATTTAGAAAGTGAAGCAACACTCCATTCACTTCGCACAGTGAATTGAAGTGTTGGATCAGACTGCTTCTATTTCAGAGAAACGCATTTGTGTTTCCTGTGAATGCTTGAAAGTAGCTTAAGGCACTATCAAAGGAAAGTGATTTTCTCTGAAAGGACAGCATTTGGAAAGTGAAGTAACATTCCATTCACTTCGCACAGTGAATTGAAGTGTTAGAACAGACTGCTTCTCTTTCAGAGAAATGCATATGAGTTTCTGTTGAATGCTTGTAAGTAGCTCAAGGCTCTTTCAAAGGAAAGTGATTTTCTCTGAAAGGACAGCATTTAGAAAGTAAAGCAACACTCCATTCCCTTCGTGCAATGAATTGAAGTGTTAGAACAGACTGCTTCTCTTTCATAGAAACGCATTAGTGTTTCTTGTGAATGTTTGCAAGTAGCTTAAGGCACTTTCAAAGGAAAGTGATTTTCTCTGAAAGGACAGCATTTAGAAAGTGAAGCAACACTCCATTCACTTCGCACAAAGAATTGAACTGTTGGAACAGACTGCTTCTCTTTCAGAGAAACGCATGTGAGTTTTTTATGAATGCTTGAAAGTAGTTTAAGGCACTTTCAAAGGAAAGTGATTTTCTCTGAAAGGACAGAATTTAGAATGTGAAGCAACACTCCATTCACTTCGCACAGTGAATTGAAGTGTTGGAACAGACTGCTTCTATTTCAGAGAAACGCATGTGTGTTTCCTGTGAATGCTTGTAAGTAGCTTAAGGCATTTTCAAAGGAAAGTGATTTTCTCTGAAAGGACAGCATTTCGAAAGTGAGGCAACACTCTATTCACTTCACACAGTGAATTGAAGTGTTGGAACAGACTCCTTCTCTTTCAGAGAAACACATGTGAGTTTCTGGTGAATGCTTGTAAGTAGCTTAAGGCATTTTCAAAGGAACGTGATTTTCTCGGGAAGGACAGCATTTAGAAAGTGAAGTAACATTCCATTCACTTCACACAGTGAATTGAAGTGTTGGAACAGACTGCTTCTCTTTCAGAGAAACGCATGTGAGTTTCTTCCTAATGCTTGCAAGTAGCTTAAGGCACT